>NC_092864.1:60381915-60441526 GCF_032062135.1 Pyxicephalus adspersus
GTTGAATTGTTCAAATCAGAAAAAAGATGAAAAGTACACGGCCCTTACTGTTAAGCATAGAGATAAATCTCTGATGTTTTTGGGGGGGTCAAGCTATGTTGGCACAGGGGACATAGTGAAAATTTATGATATATTGGGGGATAACTTGCATTCATCATTCCGAAAGCTCCACATGGAACACTTAGATCTTACAACATCGATCCAAAACACAAGGCCATTTTAAACTTTCAGTGGCTACAGGGAAAAATGTGAATGTTATATCAATACACCATTGTGGGGAGATATTAGATGGGCAATTTATGAAAGACAACCCAAGAATTTACAGTAACCGGAGGCTTTGCAATTCCTTAAAGGGGCAATACACAGTATTATGGGTATGCAAACGTCTGAACCCTATATTTGAATTTGGGGATCCCATTAAAATAATGTAATAATGTAATAAAATGTAAATTAAAAAGTAAAAAAGTTTTGCCTGATCATTCATATTTCCTTTAAAGAATAGTACTCATTCTACAAATTACAGTACTGGTTATGCTTTTATGGGGTAATGGTCCTTGGTATGTGAGATGCTTTCATTAGATCATTGGAGCACAGCTGGCAAACTAGTTGATGCTTCTACAATGTGCATTTCAGACACAGGCTGAGAATCATTTTTTATTCAAATGAATTAATACTAGGATGGGCAGTATGGTGATGCTGTGTGATCTGTCCGCATGAGCACTGCCAAGAATTAGGAAGTTTCACTCTACCTGATGTATCCTCCTAAGAAGAAAATATTAAGAAACCTTCCCTAGAATGGTTACATGACCTTGGAACTCATGACTTAGCCTCTCTTGCTGAAATACAAGCTACTTAAATGCTGCAAGTAATTTGTAAAAATATCTGAAACATTTTAGAAATATTTTTTGACTTGAGCATGATTAGAAACAAAGTGATTAATTATTATCATATTCTTTTTGTTATAAATAGCTGCATTTTATATTACTGGTATCTATATTACTGGTTTCTGCCAGTCCTTGGTCATGTGGCCTGTGGTCGTAACAATGGAAATGTGGAGGCTTCTACGGTTGTATGGGTATTTGTTGTTGAGTTTTTGTACAATAAATTTGAAGATGAAATTTATAGAATAGGATTTAACTGTGCACTTGTTTCCCCTTTGCACTTCAGGGGTCATTTTGCTTAATTGAAGAAGGAGATATATTTAATTTTATTTCTCACTCTTGCAGTCTTTCCTCGTGCTGTTGGTAGAACCCCTCAAACTGCTTCTCTACATTTCATGACCAGACACAGATGTTTAATTTATTTCTTTATGTGTGTTGTACATGAAGCCATTGAGGGACTGTCCTACAAACCAGGACCTGGAAGATTGCTAGATGCTGGAGGAGTGAAGACTAATGTAATTATATAACCATATTCATTATCTCCTAGCTAAAACAAGAAATTACCCCTTGCTTTGCATAGAGGGACTCACTGTAAGGGTGAACTTGTTTAAATTCACCTTCAAGAATTTTTCAGGCACCAGGGAATTATCAAAATGCCATATTGTTCCGCTTAGAATAGAACATTCTAATGATCGTTTCTAGTACATTCCCTGATTTTTTCATATGGAAGTTAAACATATTAGGTTTTTGCCTTACCACTTGGGTTGGCACTTGTACATTTCATTGCTTTATAAGCTGGGGGGTTTCTTTATTTTATTCAATTCTTTATTATCTATTTTTATTTCCATATTTATATATGTTGACATTCACAATTTGCATGAACAACATCAGAAAGTATTTTTATTTAGATGTTTACCTGGCATGGCACAGTATAAAGCTGCAGTGTTACATATTTTGTATAGCTCAATGATTACAGTAAGGGAAAATGCTACTACAGTCACGCAAGACTACTTAATGTAAAATTTGCACTATTTGATAGTTGTACAGCACATTATTTAGTTAGGAAAAAAAGTAATGCCAAAAGTAATGCCAGTAAAGTAATGTTGGTAAATTTTTAGTCCTTAAAATAATCATGCCATGAAAGGATCATGGCTGCCATTGCTGACCTCTTTTAAAACTGCCAGCTTACTGGGATTTGTATTAACTCCTTTGTTGGTGTTTTAGGTAACAGGATATTTTCTATTACTATTATACTATTATACTAATATACTATTTACTTACTGTTTAAGATGTGGCATTGTATTTTTTGCTCTGCCTTTGGCATCCTCCACATACCCACGAGTAAGGCAATTTAAAAAAACAAATCTGATTTTCACTTGCCCATCACTAGATGGTCAGTAGAGTTTTATCTCATACACAAGATTACAGAAGGAAACCAATACTATTTCCTGTACAGGCCAGGAGAAAAAGTAGTGTCCTAAAATGAAAAGGTTTACTCTAAAACATTATTCCTCTAGAAAAATTATAGACAAATGCAATGGCAGCCATCTAAGGGATTGCAGAACATTTGCATACCGTCCTGGCCTGGCTAGCTTTAGCCTGGCTATCTTCCTTCAAGATACCATGTTACCTGTTCATTATTGTTTCCGGCAGAATAGGGTTTAGGGTTACACAGGTATCAAGTCCTGTCCAATTCCCAGGTGAATGTTAGATTGCTGATTGACATCAGTGCTTTTTGTTTTATCATCACCCATCATGATAATGTACAGATGTACCTCAGTTAGAAGTGCGCTGTACATGAAGAAGTCCAATAAAAAATAATTCCACGGGACTGAGGACAACCAACGCTAGAATCATCTGATTCATATTTCCACTGGCATGCTGTTTTGTTGTATACATCTTAAGATTATATGCAGTCAAAGCATATTTCTGAAAATGAGAATCCGAAAAAAAACAAACTGCCTATAGATTCATTATTCCCATTATGCTGACAAAATGTTCAATAAATTAGGTAGTATTTTCTTGTTTTTTAGTGAGATAAGCCTTTAATGTAAAGTTTGCATGTATTCAGCGGTGGACATAACCAACAGCCAGCTCCTGGCACAACTGACTTGGAGCCCTACCCCTGATGAACTGACTTGGGACTCCTCTGGGGGGCCCTGTTGACTGAAGAGGGTTCGGGCCCTTGAGCAGTGGCACACTTTGCACTTATGTCCACCCCCATGTATTTCAGATGTTTGGGTCAAAAAGAGATTCAACAGTGTGATCATTTCAGAATGAACTCAAGGTGGGTCTGCTTATCAAGCTCTCCTGGTCTAAACATGAGTTTCCAGTGATGGCCTCCATAGCCGCTTCACTACATCCTTGGCCTGATGTCACCATGGCTGATTGACAATACCTGTGAAACCTTGTGTAATCTGCCATGACAGTACTGGGGTTGTGTGTAAAGATGTGCCTGCACTTCTCCAGTGACAGCAATGAGTAGAAAAGTATAAATGTTCAGCACAATCAATATTATTTAAGTTGGAGCGCACAATACTGAAAGAGTTGGAGAGTAAAGAAACCTGCAATACCCCTTACTGATTAGTGGGTTAAAATGCAGAATCAAAGGAAGAATCAGTAAGTGCAAATTGCAAACTTTGTATTCAAAAATTTAGCTTCAAATTGTAAAGTGTAAATAAAGCACTCCATTGAAGAACAGATGTTGGGTGAATCCAGTATGATGACATTTTTATATGGGGAATCTTGATTTAAACAATTCTTGTTTGAAAATGGTCAAAAACCAAAGAAAAAAGTAAAGGAAATGTGTAAAATAAAATATTAGTTGGAAAATGGACAAACGTCAGTCAAATTTTAAAGTTTAATGTTATTCTTGATAAATATAAACTAAATAAAAACTTTTCAGAACACATTTGTAGCACACAGCTTCAAGTGTCTGCATGGGAACGCAGCGTGGTTCATGAAAGCAACACATCACCGTTGGCCATGTGGTTGCTTTTCAACCCATTGCAGCCACATGTAAATGTGGTTTCTATCAGTGTAGTTTTGGATCTTGGTAACACAGCAGCAGTGTTCTGTGCACCCAGGAGTTGACCGCTATCTAGTTTTCTACCACAGTAGAAAGGGCCCTGACAGAAATATTATTTTAGCTGTGCTGTTTTCAGAATTTTGTAAGTTATGTGAAGTAGTTTAAGTTCTGCGAAGTATTTATTATGATTACTTTAGGGTAAGCCATGATTTGGGTAAGTAAAGAACAAAGAGCAAAATGACTCTTTCGCATTGGTTATCGCCAATTTTATTCAATTAAATTTACATTTGCTTTAAAAGCACCATGATATCCAAAAAATATTTTGACTGTTGTAATAAAATCTAAAAATAATTTACATATCCCAAGTTAGTATTTTATATCAGATAATGAACTCGTCTGAAGGAACCAATTCTGGAGTTTGCAGCTCCCCAGTCAGAATATCTTCTGTATTCTCCAGGTCTCAAATAGTATTGACGTCCTCTATAGTTGGACTCCTCATAAAACATCCAATGGCCATCAAGGACCTGGCATGAATTGATATCATGATACCGGAATCTCTCATAAACTTGAGGACAGTCTTCATTGAATTCCATCATATGGCCTTGGAAGTCTCCTCTTTCATAGATTTTAACTTTAAATGGACCACGGTGCTATAAAAAGATCATTGAAAATATTAAGAACATGAAAAGTGCTTTTCAACCCACCTGACGGTGATCCTGAGTGTGGCTCAGGGTGAATTTTATATACCAAAAGAGGTAACCCCCGAGCCACACTCGGGGTAGCATAAAACATCCTACCTGCTCCCCTCGATCCAGCGGTGTCCTCTAGCGAATCCCGCCCAGCTTCTGCATCACATCCTCGGCTTGATCGATGTGATGCGTGAAGCGTTGCTACGCTGGGGAGGTGTGGCTTGGTGGGAAATTACATTGCAATCTGCTTTTAAAACATTGATCACAGTGATAAAGTTATGAAAAATAAATCAAAATAATAAGTCCAAAAGTTTATCTATTATTGTACCCTTGTTTGGACAAATTAAAAAAAATATATTATATATTTATATTTATTTATTATATTTTAATTTAGGATTTGTGTTTCAAACTTATCATACCCAGGAGTTATTCCTAAGAATTACAGGCCTAAAATTTTAAACAACAAATTTCCACACAAAACAATGTACCGCTTTTGACATAAAAATCCGGACATAATCAGACCGCCAGGGAGGTTAATCAGACTTCAGAGATCCAGCAAAAATATTTATACTGATGTTTAGTGTATTAAACTACAAAGTGTGTTACCCCCACAAGTTGTGGCACCCCTGTAGCCTCAAACTACAAATCGCTGGAGGAAAGCAGTAAGGGTTTTAAAAAATACACACAAAGAATGCTTACTTTCTTCTCTGGCTTTTTTATTAAATTCCCTAGAGTAACATTTTGGATCATGATCTTTCCCAAGGTTCCTCCTTAAAACCTGGTGATGCCAGCCACGGGAAGCTGCCACATAAGTAGCCCCCAATGTTTTATGATAAAGCAATAGTTATTTAGTAATTCAACTTTTTGTTTGTTACTTATCTATACGATAGTGATACTAATCCCCTTTCAAAGGTGGAGAATGCAAATAAATATATCTATATAAATACCTAATAAATGTAGCCTTTTCCAGTTTATTAGTAACAGAATCTATCTATCTATCTATCTATCTATCTATCTATCTATCTATCTATCCATCCATCCATCTTTCTTTCTCTCTCATACTTACAAGGGGAGCCAATCTGCAAGATTTAATGGAATCATTAAATCCCAACCATTTCTGGAAATCAGGATATTCTCCTTTCCAAAGGTAATACTGGTATCCTCTGTAATTAGGATGTTCATAGAGAATCCAGTTTCCACTGTCCACACGGATAGAGTTGCAGCGGTTAAAATATGTGGTCATATCAGAACAGTCTGTGCTGCATTCATAGCAGCGACCCTGGAAGTTCCTGTCCTCGTAGAAGATGATCTGCAAAGATATAATAAAACATTATGTTACGGCTAGTGGTAAAGCTTTGCTTCCGATAGCAATCAAACAGAATGTTCTTATAAAAGTTAAATTAACTTAAACGTAGCTGAGTGAGTTTTAAATTCTAACACAATGGGCTGATTTTTTAAAGTTCCCCAAGACTGGAGAAGATGAACTATAATGGGAGAACACGTGTGATCTAGCAAACCTGGAATGATTCCTTAAAAATAATTTGCAATTTTTTTTCAATCCTGGACCAGACCCATTCCATATTAGGTTCCCAGGTTCTCTATTGATAGTCTATCATCTCCATTCTTGGAGAGTTTAAATAAATCAGACCCAATGTTTCAAAAGAAAAAGTTGCATTTGGCCTGCTGTGCCTAAAGATCTAATGGATTTCAACAGAACTGCTATGAGTTTGCAGCATAACTCATAGTAAGTCAGTTAGCCTCTTAATTGTGGTTTAGGTTCAGTTTGCTGATCTGAGTTTGATGTGTGTTTCCAATGCGCTTGTAATGCAGGAAAAATACATTCTTGCATATGAGCTCTAATTTTTAAAATCGATGCATGGTTATGATCCTTATGAATTTCATAAATTCATTCATAAAGTAATATATACTATTGTATATATATTATGGTTATAAAAGCATTCTTACCTTTCCCATTGTAAAGTGTAAGAGGGAAATGCAAATGATAACTGCAGTGAAGAACAACATCTAGGTATATATATAGTTCTGCATATTATAGGCCCAGGACTTTTTCTGTCCAGTAGGGAAAATGTATAGCTCTTTTTATTTGTTTTGTTTGTGTATGTGATTTTTTTGAATGTAACAATTGTCAGTCTTTGCTTACATGCAGGTTCATACTAAAGCCTTAGCTAGAGAATAAAGAACAATTGTTTCAATTCTGAATAAACCTATTCTTTTAGAATGTGAATGTGATGTATGCTTGTATAGAAGAAACATGCAGAATAGTACATTAAACATTTCAGCATAATCAGCTAACTACATCCCTTACCAAATATTGTACTTTATTAAAAAACCTTTTTTAAAAAAAAAATATAAGCCTATTGTAAAGCATTCTGTTTCCAGAGCAAACATGCCTGCTTTTGACAGTGTAAAATTATTTGGGTCTAATTTCCAATGACCAATTCTGTCTTCTTTTTCAACACAAATATAAACTCCAGGCCAAAAATGACAAAAACTATTAATATGTAAATAGATTGTTAATATGAATAAAGTCATTACATTCCAAATGGATTTTAGTTGTGGTCACATTATCTTTCTATCCTCAGTAATTCTATCAACAGGTATGTTTACAACCAATGTTATGAACAAAGTAGAAAGGAGTTTTTTTTTTCATTAAACAGAAATGCTTTCTTCTTGTCATAGTTAGAATTACATTTTTGACTGTGCATTTAATTTAAATTCCCTGCATTTTCTAGGTAACCAACCAACAGAAAAGTAAAGAAATAGTGTTCGGGAGCCTTAAGTGAATTGAAATAGCTCAATCTCTAGTGCAGTTTTTCTCAACCCTGGTTTCTCCAGAAGTTACTAGGGATTCTTTGAGCAATGAGTAATTTGTGACTCTCAGGTCAGTTTACTTGACACCAATGATCTTTTTGGCTATCTAAAAGTGAAATTCTTCCCAATAGCAAGCAATGTACTAGTGTACTGTAAACTGTGGGTATAGTTATTATAGTAGGGGTTCCCTGAAAACCTGAAAGTTATTTCAAGGGTTCCCCCATGTTAAAAAATTCATTATTCATTCATTATTCATTATTCATTCATTATTCATGATTTCCTAAAACACAAGGAATAGCGCACATTTTTTTTCAAATATAATTTTTTTATATACTATTTATTTTCCTGTCCATGTGTACCTCGGAAAACAGTTCAGCCCAGCCATGACAAGGACCAAAGTTTAACAATTTAAACCACATGCCTAGTCACATGCCAACATCTAATTGCTAGTTTTGTGTACATTTCTGAGATTTAGCTAGAGAATAAATTTAACTGATGAATCACAATTACCATTTCTAATAAACTTTATAAAGCTCCAATGTAATATGCAGAATTGTACATTATTAGGGGTTTAATATGAAAGAAAAATACAAACAATGGCACGAGACAAAGAGAGAACCCTGCCCATAAGAGCTTACAATTTAAGAGGTAGTGGATAGTAGTACACAAATGAAGAGGAACAGGGGATAATGGTTGACTAGTAAAGGGTTAAAAGACAGATGGAGATAGGTGGGCAAGTATGAAATAGGCAGGTTATAAAGGCTGTGTGGAATCTAGTAGTATGCTTTAATGATTGAGGGTTTTCAGAGAGTGGGAGACCCTCCAGAGAAGTATTGCAGCCAGGCATGGTAGAAGGTTAATATTAGGGAAGCCATTAGGAATGAGCGAGCGAGTTTCTAAAACTTGATCTCGCAGTGAATTCGGCCATTCTCGCTTACCGAAATTGTAAGGAGAATGGCCGGTGTAAATTCGCCGATTGCCACGGCTGCATTCATTGATCAGCTCAGTGTGAAGTCCCCGGCACTGGATGTTAGTTGGGGACAAGTCTCCCCATTCAAAACCTCCAGTGCTCTCTGATTGGCTGAAAAAAGGAAAATTCTGATGACCCTCAAGCATCATGAATGAATGAATGCAGCCCTGGAAATCCACTGCAATCGCACACAGGAGGATTCCCAGGGCTGCATGAATTAATGCAGCCCTGAAAATCCTCCTGTACTGATTTCCTGGAACTTCCGATGAGTCCGCAAAATCGGTTCGATAAAATTTTGCGGACCCATCGGAAGGTCGAGGAAATTTTTGCGAGAATGCCAGAGGTATTCTCGCTCATCCCAAGGAGCCATCGGTAGGTTAATAGAGGAGTGGAGACAGTGTCTAATGATGTATTTGTGTATCAGGTCGGAAATGTAGGTGGGACAAAAACTGTGCAGGGATTTAAAAGCAAAGCATAGTAACTTGAATTTGATTGTGGGATGAAATATAAGGCAGTGTATAGATGAGCAAAGAGGCAGCATATTTCGATTAGGGAAGGATAGAAGATGTGTGTGCAATCATACCTGCTTCCAAATTATATCATTGCAAAACATAGACTGTGCTTCCATGCTCACAACCCTAATTTTGCATAATTAATTTAAGGCTTTATTTTAATGCAGTCTGTCTCTGATTGTACAATCTCTGTCTGCAACATGGTGTACAAACCTTTCCAATACACACTTCCCTGACCAATGTCTTACACAACTGCTTCTCTAACTCCCCAAATAGTCTCTCATTCCTTTTACCATGCTATTTGTTTGCTGTACTCTTTTGAATTATTACCAGTGTAATTTATTTACACAAAGTGTAATATGTTCTATATTTTCTCTGCTTGCCCTAAACCCAGTGTTTCCAGTTTGATAACTTCTTATCTGTGTCCTCCTACACTAACCTTTGTTTTTGTCTATACTGCTAGATCTTCTCCCTCTTCTGCATCTGAACCCAACCCAACCCAAGTCCTCTTCATAACCTCTCTCTTCCAGCTCTGTTACCAAGATTCACATTGGTTCTAAACCCATTAACCCAATTTACTTCATTTCTTATGTGGTCTATGAAATGTTAAATCTGTGTGCAACAAGCAAACTACTGTCCACAACTTTCTTTAAATTCACATTATCACATGAAGAAGGCATACAATTTATTTATATATTTACATTGTATAAATTATAAATTTTATAGACAATATACCTAAATATAAAGGGAGAAAGAGCATACTAATGTTGTTAACAGATTTTGCGTGTATAAAGTTCACTGCATAGGTTTTTTAATATACCATAAATACAACTATAATAAAACACACATTCACTGTAGGCCTTTCATGTGACTGACATTTGTTTAAACTAGGCAGTCTAGGTAAAACATTCACAATGTGAAAAGAGAAAAGCTATTCATTCTGATTACTATGCAAAAAATCAGCATGTGACTGTGTGCTGTATGCAGTACAGAATGTATAAAAAGGACATTTTACTCTTGCTATTTACCACTGTAAACTATTACAGAGACATACGGAAAGGAAATGGGCAAGGTAAGAATGTACAAACCTATTAGAAAGCTAATGGCTGATTACTTTATTGCAATTTACTTAACACAACAGTTATTCTTCAACTAGAGAAATTCTCACAAGCTGTACATTTAACATTTAACAGAATTAGCTTTCCCCACTTTCATATCCATTGAATCACTGGTAATTTTGACAGTGATGGTGTTTTTTTTACAATTATCCAATTATCAGTACACCATTAGAGAAATACCATTGTGATAAATCAGGTCTAAAGTACAAATGGCTGAATCCCTACTCCCCAAATCCTAACACCGGTCTGTAAGCATTATGCAGATTTTCTAGAAGTGGACCATGTAGTTTTGTGGAGTTTATATCATTATATCAACGGTTTAGCCTAGTTTTGACAGGCACGTTAACATTTCTGCCCAGCAGTTGGAGTAGTAAAGTGCTAGAGGGAATAAAACCAGTTAATCTCTTTCCCATAGCAATAGATAAATTATTATCAGATTTAATGAAATTAAGCAAATTCCAATATAATCTATTAAAAAAAATTACAATATTAGGGTCTACCACCCTTAACCTTACCACATGAAGTGTCTTGAACGAAAAAGTCTATAAAGATCCCAATTAAAAAGATACACTGATCCTCAGTCCTGTTAAATTCTTAAATGACAGTGCTTAAAAAAAAGAACACTATTTAAAGGAAAAGCACATTTTGTTGTAAAGATCATCTTCTATGAGGACAGGAACTTTCAGGGTTGCTCCTATGACTGTAACTCTGAATGCCCAGACCTGTCTTCATTCTTCAGGCGCTGCAACTCCATCCAGTCCTCCAACAAGAACTAGGGGTTCAAGGCCCTATATACTGTAAATATATATATATATATATATATAAATATATATATATATATTATTAACTGAATTCCCACAAGATGCAAAATCAGTGAGTTGAAATCTCAATCATTTACCCCCAAAAATCAATTTCACATCAACCATTTAACTTCCTTCTTTGAAAGCACAAAACCTGGTTTTACTGCACAAATGCATAAAATAACATACAATGTTCAAATAAATATCTCAGAAAGTGTAAATTGTAATGCTTATTTGATCTTACAGATCATCTTCTACGAGGACAGGAACTTCCAGGGTCGCTCCTATGAGTGTAACTCTGAATGCCCAGACCTGTCTTCATACTTCAGACGCTGCAATTCCATCCGTGTGGAAAGTGGGAACTGGATCCTGTATGAACATCCCAATTACAGAGGACACCAGTACTTCCTTCACAGGGGAGAATATCCTGACTTCCAGCAATGGATGGGCTACAATGATTCTATTAGATCTTGTCGTCTGAGCCCCCAGGTAAACACATGCATGACGTTTTTAGAACTAATCTCATGTTAAAATATGTGAACTGTTTAGGTGTATTAGGATTGCCATAGCACAAGTCTCTGTATGCATGTAGACATGCTTATATGCTGAAAAAAAATTAAACTATAAAGAGAAATACAAAAACAAATACATTTTTGCTGATATGTGTGTGCGGGAAGACCTCTTATGTCTTGCAGCTAATCCTGGACTCCTACTAACTTTCAAATATCTGATAATAAATGGGCCCATTATGCCCAAAATTAAAACTGCTAGTCTATCATTTAAATCTTGAAAGTAATAGCACCTTTATTTTTTACCTATCGAAAATTCAAGAGAAAATAGACAAAAATGTAAATTAAAGCACAAAACCCATTTAGGGAGTCTTTGAACACTTTTGATTAATTTATCTACTTCCTGCATCCTATTTTTACCTTAACAGCATGAAGGTTCATTCAGAATCAGGATCTATGAGAGAGAAGATTTCAAAGGACAGATGATGGAATTCAGTGAAGATTGTCCCCATGTCTATGAAAAATTCCGTTATCATGACATCCATTCTGCCCATGTCCAAGATGGATACTGGATGTTTTATGAGGAACCCAACTACAGAGGACGTCAGTACTATCTGAGACCTGGAGAGTACAGGAGATTCACTGACTGGGGAGCTAATAATCCCAGAATTGGATCTTTCAGACGTGTACACTACTTTCATTAAAAAAATAGATTCTAGCCTTTTGAATACCAAATAAATTATATTGTATTAAAATAACATAGACCTATCTTGTGTTGATTCATTTTATTAAATATGAGGAAGTGTCGCTTATCTGGAAGAAAATATATTTTTTTTGCAAGATGTATTTGAAATTTTCATATGTCCACTCATATGTCTATTCTACTTTCATACCGTTTTACACCATCAAATACTAATGGGGGAAAAATAAATTCGGAAACTATACATACATGTAAGTCATACATGACATACTAGACATATTACTACTATAATAAGCCATCTCTTCAGCCCTATTTCCACTCCCCCTTCTCTGGACAGCTGCATCTGCTAACACAATAGCTGATCCCTGTGCTTCAATCTATTTTACTGACGGAGCAAGGCCATTGTGTTTGAGTCTACAACACTTAGGGCATTCGTTTTCAATTCTTTGTAGGGAATCCAAAACATTAAAAAGTCTTGTCTTGCCTTTGAAGTTCTTTACACTCTACCTAGTATGAATTTCAGGTTTTCTTTTCTTAGGAAATGCTCCTGT
Source organism: Pyxicephalus adspersus (assembly GCF_032062135.1). Lineage (NCBI taxonomy): Eukaryota > Metazoa > Chordata > Amphibia > Anura > Pyxicephalidae > Pyxicephalus > Pyxicephalus adspersus. Next base: position 60,394,506 of record NC_092864.1, read on the forward strand.
ACTTGCAGGAGAGCTATCATCATCCTCCAAATTTGGGCAGATATCTCTAGTTGGGGGAGCTTGATGAAAACAAGAAAAGGCATCCTACTTTTATTAGAAAACATAAGTTTGTATCATATGGTGAAACCAAACCAAACAAGCTATCTGATGTTGCTCAAGGTCCCAAGCTTAGTTATCCCAAGCCCACCAGTTGCTTTTTATCAGTGTCAAGTTTTTGTTGAAGTGATAGATTAGACGGGCATAAGTGCAAATCATGAAATGTTAAAAGATTCAACTTTTTCCAACGTTCAATAGCAAAATCAAGCATAAGGTGCAAATATGTAACAATAAGTATCTGTAATTCAGTGGAAACAATATCTGTCTATGTCTTAAAGACCACTTCAGATCAAACAGAAAAAGCTGCCTTTATTGTGGAGATATCTGGTGAAGCTATCGAGGGATCTAATAATTTAGCCACAAACAAAGTCGCCAGATTCTTCCGTCTACAAAAAAAATTGCTCTATAGTATACCATATTTTGTCAGTAGAATCAGTAAAAAATATTGCAGCGCTGTCAGCACAGATGCCTTATAGTAATCATAGAAATCTGGAAGGCCAGGACTTCCAGTATTCTTGTGTGTTATCATAGCCGCAAACCCAACTCTGGCTTTACCATTGGCCCAAACATATTGCCGGAATATTCCTTGTAGGTACCTCAAACAAGTTTTAGGTATCATCACCAGCGGAGTTCTAAAAAATACAGGATTTTTGGCAAAAGTAACAGTAACGCCACTCTGCCTACCCATTATACTTCTTGTTTGGACATATTAATTAAATCCTCTTTCAACTTTGAACTAAGTTCAAAAATCAAGTCGGTAGGATTTGTCAGTGTTATTCCCAAATAAGGGATCTCATTTGTTGCCCATTGAAAATGAAACCACATCATCTCCATATAAACCTATTTTGTGTTGTACTGAATCTAAAGGAATGGCCCTTATCACCGAATGGCACCCAATGAGCTCTGCCAGTGGCTCCATCGCTAAACAAAAATGATAGGAGACAAAGGGCAACCCTGCCTAATACCAATAGTCACACAAGGAGTGTGACAATATGCCTGACGTCAGGACCCTCGCAGTTTGGTTTGAATATAAGGCTGCAATAGCCCGAAAAGTCTGGCCTTTGAAATCAATATTTGGATAATTCTGTAAACAGATAACCCCAATGTATCCTGTCGAACGCCTTTTCAGCATATAATGCAATGATTCCAAAAAGAATTTTGTGCAATTGGACAAATCTCATGATATTTAACATACGACAAGTGCCATCCAGTGCCTGACACCCCCAAACAAAACCCACTGGTTCAGGTTTAACTAAATTGGATCTCAAGTAGTACTGATGTTCTCTGTAGTTGGGTTTCTCATAGAACATCCAGTATCCATCTTGGACATGGGCAGAATGGATGTCATGATAGCAGAATTTTTCATAGACATGGGGACAATCTTCAGTAAATTCCATCATCTGTCCTTTGAAATCTTCTCTCTCATAGGTCCTAATTCTGAATGAACCTTCATGCTGTTAAGTTAAAAATAGGATGCAGGAAGTAGATAAATTAATCAAAAGTGTTCAAAGACTCCCTAAATGGGTTTTGTGCTTTAATTTACATTTCTGTCTAACTTTTTAAAAGCTAGTCCCTTCTGTTTCTTTTCCACATTAGCTGTAAAAATGTGCGGGAACAACTTATGGGTACATTTAGGACGTTTAGAAGCCAAAAAAATGAGCTTCTTGAGCGCACAAAACATCACATCCATGATGTTTTTCCGTAGGCCATAAAGCAGAGCGCTTATGAGGGCTATTAGGCCCCTTAGTATGTTAATATTTTGACCATATTATGTTAATATTTTAACCATAAAACATCGATGATAAAAGCTAGCAAATCCTGGTATCTATCCAATGGTCTCTGGACAAAAAAAAAAAGGTAATTATGCATACATACAACAATAGCACAAAAAAAGAACAAGAAATTGAAAATATACCTTAAGAAAACAAGAAAAAACTAAAAAATTACCCCGATATGGGGATAGCACTACATGATCAGGGATCATGAGTACTCATGTGGGGAGAAAACAAACGTGCATCCGAAAACAGCTTTATACACAAGATGTAAATGTTATCGCACAATATAAGTAAAGATTATAGTAAAGTGAAAAATTTCAAATATGACCCAGCAATGGATTAAGGAGAGAGGACATAATACACTTATAAAAAAAAAGATAAGTCATTTTAGTGAACGTGTAGAGGTACGATGAGCTTCCTGCCAATCCTGCTGTACCCTCTGTGAGCGTTGTGCAAGAGGCGGAGAATCTGGCGCCTCAAGACCCTATTCACACAGAAGCCAAAAACCTTGCTCTAGAGTGGAAATCACATGACGGGATCCAAATTTAAACTTCAAGAGTCTCACCGGTAAACCCCCAACCATAAGGAATAATGTGTAGATTAAACATCTTGGTCACCGGTCCAAATTTGCTTGAGATAAATCTGCATACACAGTGATGTGGGAGTACGGCTCTGGTAGCGCTTCCATATTTCTGATGGTTTGCAAATATTTCTCCTTAACATGAAAAAAATAGGTTCTAGCAATGACATTTCTAGGAGTTGTTGCAGACAAATGAGCAGGTTCTGGAAGCCTGTGAGCTTTGTCAATCACCAATTCTCTTTGAGGGACGTCAGGTAATACAGTAGAGATCAGTTGCTGTAGATAGTTAGGAAGCTGTGACGGAGAAACAGATTCTAATGATCCACAAAATTTTTCTTCCTAGCCCTGTCCTTCATGTCAGTGGTTTTTCATTTCAATTTATCCACCTCTTCTTTAAGACTGTGGTGAGAGTCAACCAACTCATTATGCGCCATTGTAATTTCACCCATTTTCACTTTAATACGATCCACTACCAAGTATAGAAAGCATAGAGAAGAAATCACTTTGCAACGATTTTCTGAGGGATAGTAACATATCTTTTATATAATAAACCGTATCCACAACAGGAACATCAGTTGCCGGATCAACATCAAAAGGTTGAGCTAGCACTAACTCACATGGGGAACCCTGAAGTAAAGTAGGGTCTCCCGCCTGAGTGGGGTTCTCAGCCAATGACGTATCATCAGCATTAACATCAAGATGTGTCAGCTCACCCAAATCTCGCAGTGGAGTTTCCTCAGAGAGCAGCAAAGATTGCACAACAGGAGACAGAGCTGCCTTCTTAGAGATAGAGTGAGATGCCTCCACGGACCGGACTTCTTTTTTTTCCTTCTAGTCATCTTCACAGGGTGGTCAGGAAGAATTTGAGCTGGGTCAAGTGCTGAAACGATCGTGTAGTGAGTAGCTGTATTGTGTTAGAGCCACATCACGGAGAGAGCACACGCAGAAAGCAGCCATTCCTCCCGGCAGGCACCCCCCCAGTTTTTTATTTTATCTAGTTAACCCCCCTAGTGGTATTCCCGAGTTTGACTAAAAAAAAAAAAACACCTACTTTGTTCCCTTGCTTTCCCCTGGCGTCCAGCTGCTCCCCGCAGGTCCTGGGGACAAGTCCTTCCTCCTCCCTCCCCAGCCAGCGAATGCAACGATGATCTCCGGGGTTTCATGGTGACGTAGGCGCAAGCGTCGGTGCAGGCGGAACGGCAGGAAATTCAAATAATTTTGTATTGGATTTATTAAAAAATTGCTGTATTGGGTCCAATACAAAGAAATATTCATATATCATATATATATAATTATATTATATAAAGTTTATTATTACATTTGGTAAATTTATTAAATATCGGTGAGTTATGCTTAAGAGTTATAGCCTACAATGAAAAATAAATTTCCATGCAAAAAATTTTACCACTTTTTCCATGGGAATTTGGACTGAGTTAGACTGCTAGGGAGGTTAAAGGAGTGTGTAAAATGCCAGTTGAGAGAAATGATGGTGACTGCAAATCTTTGATCTTGTGGGATTGTTCAAAAATCAGCTGAATTGTTACCATAACCTTTGATATATCACCTATCATAGCTCACCAGATTCAAGGGAGAGCAATACTGTATACTAGTCATGAGGGGAAACCAGTTTTATCTTGATTGCACTTTGGAATGACCTTGTGAATTCTACTAGAGCCATTGGACAACACAAGGGGCATCCAATTGCATTCATACAAGATCCAAGATAATGGCAAGGTCCAAGGTGAAAAGGTAACAAGCTTGCTACAGAACAACGAGAATCAGAACCATGGGAAAAATGTATGTGTCCCAATAGGTACATGCCTTGTGCTTTTAAAATTTGAAACATAAAAGAAGACTTAGGGCTCTGAATGACTTCCTTGGTAGCCCTTTAATAATTGTTGTATTCTTTCTAATATAAAAGAAATATCCCCTGTATATATGAGATATTCAAAAATATCCATATTCACCTGAGTGTTGAGGAAAAGTGTTAGGATATTTTATCAGCAGTTGATTTTTGTTTATTTTTCAGTAAAATACGCAATCAGTAGGAATAATATCTCTAAAAATCACTGGAGTGGAGAAACAGGCACATTATTAGGCACATTTTGTTTGTTCCAGGAAAAAGCAACTTGAAAAGATTCACCTCTCAGGGACTGAGAATCCACCAGAACATGTAAACTGTACAATACGAACAAACACTTACCATATCTTTTCGCTGTGAACGATTTCAAGTAACCACCCTCAAATCTTTCCCCAATGTTTTCAGTCCCACATATACTCAAATATAAACCAGATTAAAAAAAAACAAAAAGCATCCAGGATTGTATCTTAGAGTAAGGCTGGCATAAAAAAAGGAGTTTAAAAGGTCTACCTGCTATTCCATATCTTATTCTAGCAACTTGATACATTGCCCAGCGGTGGCAGTGGAGCATAAAAGTGCTTCTGACCCTTCCCTCTTGTACAGATAACACCTAAAGGCCAAATACTTATCTCTAGTAAGTCCTTCTATAAGTCATTTCAGGACCTGCCACAATTTGCATCTGACAGTGAAGCACTTGTGCTACTTTGATCCTTTACCATTCTACAGGAAAAAAACAGAACTTTTACAGGGAAATTGTTTAGGAAGTTAAAGTCACTTGACATGATCAGAATTACCCCTGTGTAGTTTTGAAATTACCAGTAATCAAAATAATGTTTATATTAGGGATTATCATTTTTGGTGCTTTTGTTTTATTTGTTTGCCCTTTTGTTTGGTAAGAATGGTATTTTACAGTTATTCCATCAATTTATAGATAATAAAAGAAGAAAGAATTTTATTTTAATATTTTTCCAAACTAATATTATAAGATTTAAAGAATGCTTAAGAAACACATCAAGGCATGCCTCATTATTCAGAAGTGTATCTGTTATGATCTGTAGTACTTTACATAACTCAATTGTTTGTTAAGCATTTGTTATGCATATAATAGTTACGTTTATATCTGCCACATAACTCCCTGCTGATTGGCCTCTTCATTTGGTAGGTAATCATGTACGTAAGGTCTCCTGAGCTCTAAAAAATCTCTCTGGTAAATCCAATGTGCATATAAAAATAAGAATCTGTTACTAATATTTTTAAAATCCTTAGCTTTATATGAAATGAGGCAAATGCAATTCAGAGTATCTGTATACAAATGGTAAATTACAAAAAAGAGTTTATGTATTTTTTCACAATTTTTTTTTCTTTTAAACATTTGATTCTGGTAATCATGTATCAGGTTAGGTGATAAAGAAAAAAATTACGGTAGCTAATGAGGTAATAAAGTAGATTAAATTGGATTAAATTATGATAAAAAACAGAAATGGAAAATCAAGAAGAAAATCAAGTATTCATATATTGAATGATGATCATGGTTGAAAAAAACAATAAAGCAACTCAGCTGGAGACTTTACAATTTGTGGCTATTTGAGAAAAGAACAACAGGTAGAAGGGTTCCAGGGATTTTTAATTTATTTTAGACTATGGAATATATCTGTAAAATTGTGACTGTAGCAGATAGGTGTGTATAGATAAAAAATAAATGTATATATAATGTCATGCAGATAACATAAACCCATATGTCTTTGTAATAATAATAAAACAACTTTTGTTACATTAAACAAAACCTATATATTTAAATATATCTAAACGAAGCACAGCCAATTTACAAAAAATGTACAGAAAGCACAAAAAATACAAAGGCAGCAAGCAAAAAAGAGGATTAGTTACCTAAAGGGAACAATAGAAAAGAGCTATTTATTTACATTTCTATAGCCAACGCAAAAAGCATCAGCACGACATTCTGCATGCAGCATCAGCAAAACCACTTGTTTATAAAGACTGTTCCACTCTGACCACACAACAGCTCCAGCTACTGCACTAAACCTACTGCCAAAATGGTTAAGGTAAATTTCACTTAAATTAATAGCATAAATAAACAGGTTTATGTTCATTTTTGCCAGCTATGATATTGAATGTTTATTGCTTTTCTATCATACAATCTTGTGCATTCAAATTTTATTTGTCAACAGATCATCTTTTACGAGGACAAGAACTTTCAGGGTCGCTCCTATGAGTGCAACTCTGATTCCTCTGACTTGTCTTCATACTTCAGTCGTTGCAACTCCATCCGAGTGGAGAATGGTAATTGGATCTTGTATGAAAATCCTAGCTACAGAGGACACCAGTACTTCTTGAGGAAAGGAGAATATCCTGACTTCCAGCAATGGCTTGGATACAATGACTCCATCAGATCCTGCCGTCTGACCCCACAGGTAGAGTTAACAACCATCATGTATGAGACAGTGCTGTTGTTTTCAGATAAGAGTGTAAGTAGTGTATGCATAGTATGTCCATAAGTTTTTGATTTTTAATTAAAACAGCATCGTGGACCCTTCAGACTCAGTGTGTATGAAAAAGAGGACTTTAAAGGACAGATGATGGAATTTACTGAAGATTGTCCCCATGTTTATGAGCAGTTCCGCTACAATGACATCAATTCTTGCCATGTCCATGATGGATACTGGATGTTCTATGAGGAGCCCAACTACAGAGGACGTCAATACTACCTGAGACCTGGAGAGTACAGGAGATACAGCGACTGGGGAGCTTCTAGCCCCAGAATCGGTTCCTTTAGAAGAGTGCAGTATCTGTATTAAAATCATTTTTTTCCAAAATAAATAAATCTAATATTTTAAATCTCTATTCTTTTGTTGTTATTTTAGTTACACAAATTACAAATGATGTGATATAGAAAAAATAACTAAAGCAGAGTATCATAGGTCAAGATAAAGATAAAATGCTGAAAAAATTTTCAATCAACACGGTATACCACCTAGTCACGTAAACTTCTGAGATATCAATCTGTCTATTTAGCAAGCATACATGATTGTGAATGAGGTTTAACTGCTTTGGTTGAAATAAAAGCAATAGCAGGCAGAAGGGGCAACAGCAAGCAAACCACAAAGATGGAATGGTTTTACCCGAATGTCTTTTACTATTTCTCTCTTTAAATACTTCCTGATTTGTCATTTGTCTTGCATTTTGTTGGTGCACTTTCAAGTCACTACTAGTAATGCACAGTGGCATGAAGCAGTACCAGCAGCCCCCTCAGTTTGCACAGGTAGATCTAGGTCTAGGTCCTCCAGGATGGCACATCCATATGTACTGTCACAAGAAGGTTTGCCATGTCTCCTAACACACTCTAAAGAGTATATAGAATATCCAGAGGAAATGAGCCTTTACACAAGGAAAAATGGGCAAGTCCGATGAAGGGCAACAAACGCTCTACAAGAGGACTTCCAGTGGGCTTCTACTGTGCATATTTCTGGCAACTGTCAGACTTCTTGAGGGTGGCATGTGGGCTGGAGCTAATGGTACTACAAATGCAGGTAATTACTGGGATGAAATGCTCAGACCTACTGTCAGATCGCAGTGAATTTCTCCTGGTGCAGGACAATACTTGGCCTCTTGTTACCAGAGTGTGTAGGCTGTTCCTGGATAATGAAGTCATGGATACCATTGACTGTCCCATTTTCCTCAGGCCTGATCCCAAAAAAAACCCAATTGGTCAATATGTATCAAAGCAGATCACTGCAATCTATTATCTGTGTTCTCTCATTATTTTTACCAGTTCAAACACAGCTAAAGGGGATATTAGAGTAGATTAGTTCCTGGCTTCAAACCTCCCCTGCCATTGGCTGCTAGGACTTTATAGTCATTCTGCTTATAGTCATTAGCTGCATGTTGTAGTGTTTAGATTGGCTGACCTTCTTCTGGTGTGTTTATCTCTTGAATGAAGTAGCAAATCTCTTGTCACTGAACAGTTTACCTCCTTACACAGGGTATTCGACAAACTAAACTTTATCGTGGAGCTAACTCTTAACTTCATCATACCTACACACAGGTGACCACCATGCCTTGGCGGAAGTCAATTTGGCAGCAATCAAAACACGAGACCAAAACTGCAATTGCCCAGCTTTGCTCTTCAAGACCTCCAAGCAGGAGGGCTTCCCAAAGTTCAACTGTGAGGAAGTGTTGGAAACCCAGTAAGTTATTGATATATATGTAAATCACTGCCCCAAAGTGTTGGACCTTCGGGATGTCAGCCATATATGCATCAATGTGCTTGCAGTATTGAAGACTCTGAAGTATAGCGGGAATGGAAAGGAAATAACAATGGGGATTCTTCCCTCTCATTTATCCACCATATTCAGAACATTTCCAGGTCTTGTCATATCAAAAATCCACCCCTACCTGTCCCCAGGGAGACCACCAAACTTATTTAATGTACAATGCTGCGTAATAATAATAATAATAATAATAAAAAAAACCATGTTAGATCACACATCAGCCCATTGCTCATCTGTGGTTGTCCAACCTAAATTCAGGTCCCATGCTTGAGCATAAGCTGGTCTAGTCCCATGTAGGAGAGTAAAGAAGAATATTTAGAGGAAATAAGACTCTTTGTATGCAGCTATTCCTGGCAAGCTCTGTCAAAATTAGTATGTTTCAATATCTTCGGTTTATTACAAATTAACAAATCCACATATTGTCTTAGCTGCAAGTAAGGAAACAAATCTGCAATAGAAGCCTGTTAAAAATCAGTGTTAAAAGGTGATCAGCCCCGTCAACATCAGGAGTGAGTGAACTATAGAGTCCACCAATGAAACTTCCTTGAATCCTGAATGCCAAGGGGGGAGATGACAACCAATAGTTATTGCCAGCAGCACATACTGAGACATTAGATGAAAGAAATAGTTAACCAAGTCCCAAATTTTCAATGAACGCTGCAAAGACAATGAAAGCTCCCGCAGTCGTAGTGTAGAGAGTAGCCAAAGAAGAGAGGATACTGCAATGAGATGACAGTCTAAATACACCCAGAGGGGCATTTCAGACATTGCAGGTAATTTTGCCAAGGTGGGCTTGATAGTACTTGATAATATGTGAGACCGACAACCCTTTATGAGGCTTCTGCTAAAACATAGTAGTGCGCTAAACTATTGTTTTCTTCCATCCTCAAAACAATGGCCTTTTTCATGCCTACTATACTAATGCCATTAATTTTTATGCTGTACATTATTCTGATAACAGAAAGAACAGAAAATGAATATTTAATTATTTTTTAAGAAAACTGCATCTAGAATAGTACCCTTCAGCAGTGAATCTGTTCCATGAAAAATTCCCCTTACAATCTTTTCAGCATGAACTGTTAAGTACAGATTGACAGCACTGAAAGTATATTAAAGGTTAGAGTCTTGTTATATTTAATTTTACAGTATTATCTCTTAGTAAAACCATTGTATTGCCTTAAGAATATTTTTTCCTGTTAAAGTTTTAACAATGAAGAAAGGAACAGCGACTGTTCACAGAGGGTCAGAGGTTCCTACAGTGACTGCTCTCCTAGTGTCATTGTAGTCGACAATGATCATGAAGCTATAGGAAGATTAAATTTGCCCTATATCCTTTTAGTAGTATTTTTACAAGTACTACCAGAAATTAAAACCTAAAAATACTGGCGTGACTGGTGCCATGCCTAATCTTCTATCACTGCAAACAATTGCCAAGCCTTGAGAATGGACGGATCCAAGAGCATTAGTATTGAAGATGTCAACCTGCTACAATATCCCTAGGAAGAGTAGTGCTGCACTGTTAAAAATCATCCTAAATTAACACTGTTATTGGCTTATTCATTTACATATAGGAGGTCCTGTGCTCTGAGAAGCAGATCTAGTAATTGTTAAACTGGGTGCACTAACCATGTAGAGTTCTTTGTCTGCAGCCCACCTTTGCCATTCTATCATTGAAGCAGCCAGATAGTTTGAGTTTTACACAAGAATAAATTTGTTATTCCCCATATGATAATAAATGGACTAAGTAATTTGTCCCACAGACTCAATTCTAGGTGTTAGGGAGGGTGTGACTTGTTTTTTCATACCAATTAATAATGTTTTTTTTTTTAACCAAAGCATGGATGGTAGCACAATTAATGATTACTTAGGTTAAAACACAATTAAAAAACAACAAATATTTCTACATATCAAACACAGTTGTAAGGCTTAGTCTTTACAGACTGTTTCCCAAGTGTTTAACCTGAGGCTTTTAAAGCCCTTGTTTGAAATCCCTATACATTACAATGAGTTCATCTACACCAGGGCGTTTCCTTGAGGTATGTTTATGACATTTATTAAAAAGCTTTGTTAATGCTGGAAAACACCCAAAAATGCCGGAAAACACGGGTTGATTTCAATGGGACGTTTTCCTGTGGTTTCCTACGTTATTGAGCACTTAATATGCAAATTAGTTTAAAACACTCTAAACGGTATAAAAATGCAAGAAAAGGGAAAAACCGTGGGAAAACGCGGCATAGGCGTTTCCAGCATTTAAAAGGCAAGCTTTAAAATCACTAAAAAAAATGCATAAAATGCATATAAACGCAACAGAAACGTTTACACGTGTTTTTAAAAAATGTCCATGGAGACCTAGCCTAAAGTAAGTAATTCAGAATATATGTGTGGGAAAGTGTTCTAATAAAAATATGGGTGCTGCCTTTTTTGCTCCCCAACTGAAATATCTTTCTCAGCTCTCTACTTACTGGTTTACTGACCTAAAACAAGCATGAGACAAATAAAAGTAAAACTTCTCAGTATTATGCTTGTTCTTGGTGGGTGATTTAGTAACTCAGCTGCATAATATTACGGGCTTTCAGTATGATAGCCAAGCAACTAGCATTTTCTGAACTAGAGATACGCAAGCGCAGCCTCTCTTTTTCTCAATACAAAGTTTGTCCTGTACGGAAGTGCATACTAAAGCTGACATACCTATCAACATAATGTGATGGTGGATAGCATACACATCTACATGTGCATATATATTTCAACCTACCACATTTAAATATCCTACAAAAGAGCAGTGGAATACACAAAGGATCTATAGATTTTCCATAGCTATCTATACATTTACTATAGCTTAGAAAAAGCTGCCAGCACAGCTGACTTACTGCAGATGTCAGCAAGGCCAGATATATAAAAGGGCTTCCACACCGGCACTGTTGCAGGTCACAGCTTTGGAAACAAACCACCCAACAAGATGGTTAAGGTATGTCATACATTTTGCAAAATCACACTAATAATATAGAGGATAGCTATATCAGACTGGAAATATATGCGTTTTACAATATATATTTATTAATGCAATAAAATATTCTATTTACAGATCATCTTTTATGAGGACAAGAACTTCCAGGGTCGCTCTTATGAGTGCAATTCTGATTCCCCTGACTTGTCTTCATACTTCAGTCGTTGCAACTCTATCCGAGTGGAGAATGGAAATTGGATCCTGTATGAGTTTCCTAACTACAAAGGACACCAGTACTTCCTGAGAAGAGGGGAATACCCTGACTTCCAGCAATGGATGGGCTACAATGACTGTATTAAGTCCTGTCAATTGACTCCTCAGGTAAGCCAATTATCATCTAAATCAATAATATTTTTTATATTTAAATTTTACAACATTAAACATGCAGATTACAAATTATGAGCAGAATTTTTTGGCCCTTTTATGTGGTTTCTTTTGTTTTTGTATAGCGTATAGTAGAAAATAAAAAAGCTATAGGCCGTAACATTAACTATAACATAACTATTTCTTGACACATAGTTAAGCTTTAACAAATAAACCCTTTCAGTTTTGTTGTGTGATTTTTTTGTAAAGTCTAGAAACTTTACAGGTCTTTTAAACTTCTTTATAACCATTTAGCACAAAAAGGTTAACCAAAAACTAACACTCACTAATGCTTTTTAAAACATGGCATTCATTTGTTGTTTTTGCATTTTGGGACACAGCACCGTGGACCATTCAGGCTTAGAGTGTATGAAAGGGAAGATTTTAAAGGACAGATGATGGAGTTCACTGAAGACTGCCAAAACGTCTTTGAGCAGTTCCGCTATAAAGACATCCATTCCTGCCATGTCCAAGATGGATACTGGATGTTCTATGAGGAGCCCAACTACAGAGGACGTCAATACTACCTGAGACCTGGAGAGTACAGGAGATACAGCGACTGGGGGGCAAACAGCCCTAGAACTGGATCCTTCAGACGAGTCCAATACCTGTATTAAAAAAATCATAAGCCTTGTAATAAAATAAACTTGTCTAAACAATACTTTTATATTGTTCTTATTATGATTTTAAACGCAAGAAATAACTTTTAGTATTATCTCTGAAAAGAACAAGAGTATTTATGGGTACATATAAACTTCAGTCTCCCTGGAAAAGAATACCTAAACACCTACATTACTCTAACATTAAACAACTAAACTTTACAGAACATGTCCATTTAAATGTGGTAAACTAAAAAACTGTAGTCTTTAGTTATTTCATGGATACAAAAAAAATACTACACAGACATATCAAAATTAGGCTACTTTCAGACACATTGAAATTAGTTTTTCAAATGCTAAAGAGCTGCAGGCACATTTTTTAGTTGTTTTTCCAGTTACACTGTTGCTCACATATAAAGTTTTATACTGCCAAAGTAAGCTGTGATAGAAGTTACATGCTTATGTTACGCTTACAAAGGCTTAGTGAGCAAAACAATAAACTCAAAAGGATGCACTGACAATGGCACAGTAATTTGGTAGAAGTAAAGCTAAGCTAATCTTTTTTAGCGTTATTATCTCAAATTTATTAAATGACTGATTTCGTACAAATCCTGCCAGCATACTCACTGCCTGTTAAAAAAAAAAACACACAGATTTCATTGTGGCACACATTCACTCTAGTGTTATTTTGATAAGCTTATGCAATGATACATTTTGCAATGATACATTTTACATTTTTACGTGCAGTACTGTATACCTTTTTCCCAAGTATCTTTTATTGGTAATGGGAGATACCACTGTGTAAAGTCTTTTCTACCATATATCTTCATCCCTTAAACTCTGTAGTGGCCATTCAAGGTGTGAAATGCTGTGCATCCTCCACCCTCTTATCCCGCCTGTAACCTTTTACCGCCTGCTGTACCACAAAATCCTTGGTACAATCTGCAAACTCTGCAGTCTAAACCAAAAAGCCAACTCTGCCATCTTCCTATTCAATGACACACAAGACACGCCTTTTTTAAAATTACAAGCCACCCATGTCCCAGCACTCATCGACCATCGAATCTTACCTTTGAGCCAACCTTAACATCACCTACCCCCAAAATACATTTCCAAAGCCCCGAGTCCCCACAGCATTAGTTTTCATCACCATCAGATTCACACTATCCAACAGCCCTTACAACCACAGTGTCAGCCCATTAAAGAAACCCTAAAATATTTTTCATCAACCCAATGAAATGGGGTGGCATCGACACTCCAGAAGTGGCAGCCACCAACCTTCTTATCTGCATCACTCTACATGCAAAAGTAAGTTTTCCTAGCAACGATTGCAACTCCCCCAACCCAATCTTCTTCCTCCTACACAAATCGTTGACCACAACCCGCATGGCCTGCAGCTTGTCCTGCAGCAGCTGGCTCTCCATTTCCACCAAAACTAGCATGACTTGTCCCCCACTAAAGGCACCCCCAAACAATGTTTCACATACTGCAGGGTAGCCAACAGGACCATAGCCAACACTGAATTATCTGGCAGCCCAATGAACAGGAAGAAATCCAAATATTGAATGTCCAAACCCACCCGAGCAACTGATCTAATCACCCACTCCAAAAAGGTGCTACATTTTTTCAACAGCACGCAGGAGATGGAGCACCCCATAGCGAGGCAGCGATCCACAAAATAGGACCCCTCCCACATGCACCCCAAAAAAATGATGGCTCTCTGCATGTATGGGCTGCTCATAAAACGCAGCCCTAATGTACGCCTTTGCCTCCCTATATCACCATACCCCACTAATGGCCACGATGAAAGATGTGTAGACCACTGCACACAAGGTTGGATCAATACCACTGTTCACTGAACCTGCTGGGGGAAATGATTAATGATGGATCAGCTGAAACTTACCTGCCTCCTTCTTAGACACTGGGCCCAAATGAGACACAACCAATCCGTCCAATGGCAGGTAGTAAAACAGGCCACTCATCCTTCCCAGCCATACCTCCTTATGCATCTTCTCACTGACCACCCCCAGATTGCAAAAGTTTCTCAAGCGGTATCCCCACTTATGCCCGCAACTTGCCAAAACATTGCACAAACCCATGTCCCTGCCGCAACCCAAACACTCGTGTTTGATTCTACACCTGCTGCCAAATTTGCATATTCCCTCATCAAAGAGCCAGCATACCCCTTTTTTCTTTCCAACCGGCGATCCTCCTGCCTGTTGACCATAGGCCCTCCCTCCCCTCAAAAAAAAAACTCTGCTATTGATGGATTTACATCAATTACATGGAGTACTACAAATCCTAAGATCAGGTATTGTTGCCATATTTATTTGACAAAGCAATGTCTATGGGATCGTTCCTTAGTGAAATGCTGAAAGCTGTTATAGTAACAATCCTGAAACCTGCTTTGTTAAAAGACGTTAGGTTGGCTAAATTTACCTCTAATTACTCTGCACTGTGCTGGAGAAAATGTGTAAGCTTAGGTACATATATCTATGGATCCTGCAGCCACCAACTGGGACTCCTGCGCCACCTCCAGAGCCTGGGCCACCTCTTCTTCTTCTTTTGAAGCAGAAAGCTCCCCTCGGAACCAGCGAGCTTCCCAGCACATGGCCGCCATCGCTTCTGTGCAATGCTGACCAATGTAACTTCTTTCCTTTCATCCTAGAGGAAGCCGCCATCTTGCCAGGCCTCCTGAGCCCAGAAGGGAAGGGTTTCAAAATATAAACACATATGTTCTTTAAAAAAAAGTAGTTTACACTGATGTGGACATGAAAGGTTCACTTTGAAAAGTGTTTGTTACTGGTCTTCTGAATTGTAGCTTATGCTGTATGCTTTTATCAATTGGAATTACAACACAAAATATTATTGACTATATGTAAAGGTGAAAAAAATATTGCTTATTATTACATTTTTTGAATTTTGGCATTTTAATATATTATATGTTGGTTTATCTCTTGTTCATTAAGCACCTTGTTCAATCACACAACTTTCCTCGCTCTCTTTCTGCAAAAAAAAAATAATAAAATAGAATTTTCTGACCTCTAGATTGTGAAAAAAAATAGAAATTAGATTGGCAACCCTGCCCTGTACAAACCTATTCAAATTCCCTGGATTACTTCGAGAAACTAGGTAAAGCTAGAGTTAGACGCCTACAAAATGTTACCTTTCTATTAGATGCCTACAAAATGTTACCTTTCTATTAGACGCCTACAAAATGTTACCTTTTTAGTGCACACTAAGCTAAACTTTAATGAGAAGTGTGAATATCGTTTAACTAATAGGAACTAAACATTTGATCCAACAAATATTGTCCTAAATATGATATACAAATGAACCTATAGAAACAAAAGAACTAGCTAAAGATCTATACATTTACTAAAAAGTTGTCAGCACAACTGACTTACTGCAGACATCAGCAAGACCAGATATATAAAAGAGCTTTCCACACAGTCACTGCTGCAGGTCACAGCTTTAGAAATAAACCTCCCAACAAGATGGTTAAGGTATCTCAAATCTTTTACAGTTTTATATACCAGTAGAAAGTTTTCTGTTTTGCATATTATTTTTCTAAGTGAAATGTAAAAATCTTCTATTTACAGATTGTCTTCTACGAGGAAAAGAACTTCCAGGGTCGCTCCTACGAGTGCAACTCTGATTCCTCTGACTTGTCTTCATACTTCAACTGTTGCAACTCCATCCGTGTGTAGAATGGTAACTGGATCTTGTATGAACATCCCAACTACAGAGGAAACCAGTACTTCCTTAGAAGAGGAGAATATCCGGACTTCCAGCAATGGATGGGCTACAATGACTCTATTAGATCCTGCCGCCTGACCCCTCAGGTAAGGAAAATATCTAATTCAATAATAATCACCTGTGTATTTTATAATGCCAATTTTAAAATAATAAATCTGTATACATGGATATTAGACATGAGCTGATTATCTAGTTTATCTAATTGATGATCTAATTGATTTTGTAGGTAAATTACTCCAAAATTTGCTATGGATCATTATCTATTTGTTTTCCCTTTGTTTATTGGGTGAGGGCCTTTTTGTGTATATTTAGGGTAGCCAGTTATTTTGTGTTTTTTTTGCTTGTGTTTTTTTTCAATGTCTTGACCACTTGATCAATCTTTGTGTGCTGTTGTTTTGTGCACTGTTGCCAAAAACAGTTTGGCAAGAAAAGTTTTGCCCTAAAACTTATGAACATTAACAGATAACAGTAAAACATTCATTTTTTGTTTTTTGGGACACAGCATCGTGGACCATTCAGGCTTAGACTGTATGAAAGGGAAGACTTTAAAGGACAGATGATGGAATTCACTGAAGATTGCCCACATGTCTTTGAGCAGTTCCGCTATAAAGACATCTAATCCTGTCATGTCCAAGATGGATACTGGATATTCTACGAGGAACCCAACTACAGAGGACGCCAGTACTATCTGAGACCTGGAGAGTACAGGAGATACAGCGATTGGGGGGCATCCAGCCCAAGAATTGGTTCCTTCAGACCTGTTCAATACCTGCATTAAAAGTATTATTAAAAATGTATCTTTTATCATGAAAATGTAACAAAACCTTTATAAACAAATCTTTTCTGTTGTTTTTATTATTATTTTTTACACAGTAAATTTACCCTTGGATATTACATCTTAAGCTACATACACACGTGCAATAAATCATCAAAGATCCTTTCCAATGACTAAGGCCTGCACGATGCATGAACGAGTGCTGTACATACAGCACTGTTCTTCTCTATGGAGAGGGGAAGGGGAGAACAACAGAGAAGCACTCTGCTGCGCGCTCTCCCCTTCTCTTCCATTAGGTCCGTCCGTCGTCCATCGTCCGTGGATCCACCAGGACAGTCGTTCAGACAATGGACGATGGGCGCTGTACACACGCCAGATTTTCGTCCAATATCGTCCCTGAGCTGATTATCAGACGAGAACCATTGGACGTGTTTATGCAGCCTAAAGTAATAAGGGTATTTATGAGTGTCATGAGTATCTATGAAGTGTACTCTTCAGTATTTTTGGAAACATTCCTAGGTCGTAGGTTATAGAATCAGTCAAAAAATACCCTAAACGTTAAACTCAATCTGATAGCAGAACAAACCTACCCATTATGATACATACAATGTCCTTTTGGCAATAGATTTTAAAGCAACTATGTCTATTGTATAAACTGTATATATACGACAAAAAAAATATCCAACTGCAATTAGGATGATTCAGAAAAATAATACAACCAGTTGAATATGACTTGCTACAATCCAGTTTGTGGCCTGGATACATAAACATTTAACTATGTCAGCATGATCATGTAAATTACTAAATTTTGCATGCCTTATAAAACAAAAATGCTATAAAAATTATTATATTTTCCTGAAACACTAATACCAGAAACCAGCAATTTAGATATTAGAGGTTTACCTAGAAATATTACATCGACACAATCAGCCTGTCCCACATTCTCTTCAATAGTGATTCTTTTCCCCAAGAAATCCAGCCCTGTTTAGCAGCATGGATTGTTAACTGTAAATTTCCATAATTAAAAAGTATGTTAAACTAGTATTTGTAAAAGTAAACTAGTAAAAGTATTTTAAAACTAGTATTTGCCAAAACCACTGTTTGAAAATAGCTTCCTGCAATGGTAAGGAACTGCTCTCTCCTAATAAGTGGATGTCAATTTTAAGACACCTAAAAAACCCTACCAGGTTTAGCACTATTCCAAAAAACCTTCTTAGAATGTTAGTGCACAGGATTTTCACCGTATGAGAAAGCTGGGTTGATGACATATGTGGATCGCCTGCAGAAGGTTGCAAAGCTGGCTTACTGATTTATCTACACAAAAGATTTCCTGGACTGGTGCTTTCCCTTGTAAACGACCAAGGGAGACAGATTGTAAACTTGGAGCTTGAATCGCCCAATAAGATATTAGCTCTAAATAAAAATTTTGCTCCAAACATACTCTCTGACATTTTTTCAGGAACTGCCCAGATGGCTAGCAATAGACCAGGTAATCTATAAGGTAGTGGGTGGAGATTTTATTTGTGTATGATTGGGATGATAGATCTCCATGCCACAGCTCTTTGCAATGTATCCTGGCACTACCACTAGCTCACCCCCACAGCCACTATTTTAAGTGATTTCATCTTGTTAGCATATTTACATGATGTTTGGTGCCAGAGATATTTTCTACTATTTCTTCCCATGTTCATGCCTCGGAGACACGTTTAGGTTACCTTTTTTGCTCCGATTTACTGTTACCTTTTACCGATTACTCTAAAATTTGCACCATAGTCCTCTCAGACCATATCCCTACTATTAATATACTTATATAGGAAATCATCTTAAGATGTGGCTCCATGTCGTGAAGATTTCCCACCTATCCATCTAATGAACTAGAATTTCACTTAACTAATAAATCTTCTTGGAGAGATAATACGACTACTAACTACAGAACATAAGATAACCATACTCTGCCCTGGGAAGCAGAGATAGCTTATCCAGGAGGCCACATAATCCCCTTTTTATTAGTTTTGTAGAAAGCAGACTCGTGACAAGTATTTTCAAGCTTTGAGCTCTGCACAACTATGATTAACTGATAACTCAACCCTTCAAATAAAACTTTCTGGTCTGAAGCTAAATAACAAGTGGATTAATGGTTGGAGAGGTATTAACAGTGCAGATTTAGGTATAGGTAGGGTAAGATGTCAGCAAATCTTGGAACATCTAAATCTGGACCTACTTGCTCTTCTCTACTCATCTCCAGTGGTGATCCTACCTCATACCCAGCACAAATTAATAAATATTTTGTAGAATTTTTACAGCATTTATACGCAAAGGAAAGGACTGACATGCCAGCTGCAATACAATACTTAGGGAGTATACAGTTAGAGATGCAGAATCACAGAATATTACCTGAGATCTTGAAAGCAGATTATTACCTGAGATCTTGAACACTATTACTACCCAAACTAATGGTAAAGCTGCAGGGCCAAATCGCTGAATATAATTACTGCTTTGTCTAGCCTATCCACTACCTTGTGGGAAACAGGTCAATTCTTCCCTATTAGGTGTAAATCAATATTTTACCAAAAAAATAAAAAATAAGGATCTGAGATTACCTGCATTTTACTGCTCGATATCTAATGTAAATGCTAATATTCTTTAAAAAATGATGGCAAATAGACTAGCCATTTCTGTCTGTGTTTCATCTTCCCAGTACAAGTTGGATTTGTTAAAGGCAGATCTGCTGAGGGCAACATTTGTGGAGTGTTAGCTGTGCTAGAGTACACAAATCTACATCCTTATAAAGTTTTGGTTATAATTGGAATTGAGGCTAAAAAGGAATCTGAAAACGGTAATATACAGTGACTACAGACTGACTACTTTGGATTAGGCTTCAAGGTCCATATGCCAGATATAAACAATCTTTATTATGGATTTTTTTTTCTAACCTTTTTCTGTACAAAAAAGGGACCAGACAGGAGTGCCCATTGTCACCTCTTGTTTTTAATTTAGTGTTGGACCCCTAGGTAGAATCATTAAAGCCTCTTTAAACCTTCATGGTAACTATCTTGACAAAAAAAATGTGATTAGCATTCTTTGCTGATAACATCTTAATATTCACTTCCGACCCATCCAGTCAGAGAAACACTCAGCGGCTGACTGCCGGCACCTCACCTGCTTTATTCCACGATGACCACTGATCCAATCATCATATATACCTTTCCTCCCCTCTACTGGAATAAGTTGGCGTGGAAGTCCTGCAGATGCTTCTATCACACTTTATCACTGTGATTACATAAGTTTTTCAAGTTAGACTCAGAATCTAAGTTCTCCGCTCAAGAACCAATGGGCCCAACGCGTCCGGACCTTGAAACTCTATGTTGATACTATACTTGAAATGTAAAACTGTATATATGTAATCACAAAATCATGGACCATATTTTTGGAAGATGATGCCCTTACTGGTTTAAAGGATGTTACATTAACTTCATGCAGGATACTCGGTTGAAACCATGATACCATATTGGGAGTCCAGAGGCTCTTTGATGCTGTAGGCAAATCGCATATGCCGTAGATAAATCTTGGGTAGAAACCTGTGAATTCTACCCTGCACAAATCTATACAAATTTCACCCAGAATTTTGACATTAGAAATAGTGATGCCTTCAAAATGCAACCTTTTCAAACACCATATGATAAACTTTATTTGAAAATGTTGAGTATCGATTTTCTTAATATAGTATAGCTATAATATATATAAATGTAGCAAAAAAAAAAAAAAAAAGACTAGAGGGATACACAAAGGATCTATAGATTTCCCCTAGCTAAAAGATCTATACATTTACTGTAGCTTAGAGTGAGCTGTCAGCACTGCTGACTTACTGCAGACATCAGCAAGACTAGATATATAAAAGAGCTTTCACATGCTCACTGCTGCAGGTCACAGCTTTAGAAATAAATTTCCTGACAAAATGGTAAAGGTATGTAATAGATATTTTATATTGACACTACAAAATATACATACAAAATTATGTCTTTACATATAATTTTTCCTTGTAAAAAATATTTTTTTAAAAATGCATTTTCAGATTATCTTTTACGAGGACAAGAACTTTCAGGGTCGCTCCTATGAGTGCAACTCTGAATCCTCTGACTTGTCTACTTACTTCAATCGTTGTAACTCTATCCGAGTGGAGAATGGAAACTGGATCCTGTATGAACATCCCAACTACAGAGGACACCAGTACTTCCTGAGAAGAGGAGAATATCCTGACTTCCAGCAATGGATGGGATACAATGACTCCATCAGATCCTGCCGCTTGACCCCTCAGGTAAGGGAAATATTGTCTTTGTATATTTCATAATAGCTATTTTAGAATAATACATATGCATAAATGTACAAGTTATAATCTAGTTGAAATTTATTTTGCAGCTCATTTATGACAAAATTTGCTTAGACAGATATCTAATATTGTCCTTTCTTTAGAGGGTGTAGGATTTTTTTTCTGTATATTAAAGGTGTAATTTAGTGTTCTTTTCAGTTTTTTTTATCTGTTTTCCATGTTTGGTCGTTATTTATGTACTATTGTTTTTCATTTTTTTATTGTGAAAAAAACACTACAATGATTTTGTGAATAAAAGAACAATGAGCCATTTTATGGCGTCAGAACAAGTTTTGAATAGTTTAATGTACCTTTTGCATTATCAGGAGCCATTTAATGCCCATGGCAACCTTAAAATCCTAAAAGACAGAATAACTCACCAATCTCTAAATGACACATGATTTTTCAATAAAACATAGCTTTAGCATTAATTAACAATTGTAACACATTCATTTGTTGTTTTTGGGACACAGCACCGTGGACCATTCAGGGTTAGGGTGTATGAAAGGGAAGACTTTAAAGGACAGATGATGGAGTTTACTGAAGACTGCCCACATGTCTTTGAGCAGTTCCGTTATAAAGACATCCAATCCTGTCATGTCCAAGATGGATACTGGATGTTCTATGAGGAGCCCAACTACAGGGGACGTCAGTACTACCTGAGACCTGCAGAATACAGAAGATACAGCGACTGGGGGGCATCCAGCCCAAGAATTGGTTCTTTTAGAAGAGTTCAATACCTGTATTAAAAAAAAAACACTTTAGGTAGACATCTGTGATTTAAATGTAATAAACCAAGTTAAACAAAATTTTTGCATTGTTTTTATTATGCTTTACACAGAAAAACAGCACCTAATATTATCCCTGAAAGTAACCAAAGTACATATGAGTGTGTGTAAGCTTTAGTGTCTCCAGAAAAAAAGTATCCGAGGCCCTGAACTGGAAACACCAAATGTGGTCACCATGTGTTGGATGTTGGATCATTTGAATCCCATTTGAAAGTAGGAGAGACTAAACAGTTGGAATTAGGTTTAAAGGCAAAAGAGGACAGCCTGGTGGGTGCCAGTATGCACTGAGAAAGGGCTAAAAATGCCATTTACCATTACAGGTATTCCCCGGGTTAAGAACATACAACATACGGACGCCTCCTAGATATGAATGGGGCTTCCCTGCTCACTGTGTGCAGGACAGAGGCTTGAAGGGAGGAGGGGGCAGTTTGCATGACTTGCAGAAGAAATCTTTTGCTAAACACAGCTGAGGTTGTGGGTGATCTTAAGGACTGAGCTATTTCTGTAACCTCTTGTAACTCTTTAATGACCAAGACAAACTCTGCAGTTTTTTCTTTTTGCATATCAAAGCACAACTTGCTTTAGAAGTTATTGAATGTCTAGGCTCCATAAAGTTTTTTTTTTTTGCTTTGTGAATAACTCTCAAAGAGGATTTTATACAGTAACTTACACCGTGGTGCCCAATAATATGTTAAGACAAACCTCTGTCCTAATTGCATTTAATAAATAATGTACCTGTTCCGACTTACATACAAATCCAACTTAAGAACAAACCTACAGTCCCTATCTCGTATGTAACCTGGGGACTACCTGTACAGTGGTTTTGAATTTGGAATAAAGGGCACCTGTCTAATAAATAGGCTTATTAGGTAGTAAGTCTATATGTTTGTAGGTGGAATGGAGTCCAAGTCCACCTGGTCAAAGATCTTCTAAGCATGAGTAAGGAAAAAAAAGGCAGGATGTCCTAAAATTGACCAACATGACTGAGATTGATCACCCTAGTCATAAGTCACTAGTCACTTGATCTACAGTAAATGGACAAGCTAAGGTAAATATAGGATCAGCATAAAAGAAATCATTTTCACAAATCACAATATTTAAATAGGGTAAGGTACTGCTTGGAGTCTGCCTTCTTTTGGAATTTAGGTTTTAGGAGTCATTATGCTATCTATCGGAATGTCACACACTGCAAAAAGTACATTACATGTGTGTAGAATATATTTAGTAATTTATATTACTTATGTTTTGGTAAGGAACTTGGAAGTATACTTTGATAAGGAACTCCTTGCAGCAAGACAGATATATTCTATATCTCACTGTGTGAGTGGCAAAGTACCAGCGAGGTATTAGCTGGGATGTAGGACTGAACACAATTAAAAAGAAAAGTAATTTATAATAATATTTTTATTTTGGATTAAAATTAACCTGATAAAAAACATGGGAACTGACACTTTTTCCCTCTTACTAAACAATGTTGGTTGAGTGCCTGCTACTGGCTTCTTTACTTTCTAAGGTAAAGAATTAAACTAAGCATGGGCTAATTCAAATCAAAAGTTCTGATCTGCGTTCTGATCTACTTGTTCTCAACCAGTAACTCAAATAATGTTAATGCCTATGGATTCGCATGACAGACAGGTAACCAGCATTTTCAAAGATAAGTAAGGGCAGCCTCTCTATTTATCTCAATGTTTTATTTAACAGAGTCCTGTACAGAAGAGCAGACATAGGCTATCTTTCACAATCCTTTCAAACGACAAGCGACTGCACAATGCATGATGAAGTGCTGTACATACAGCACCGTTCTGCTCTATTGAGAGGGGAGGGTGAGAATGACGGAGCGGCACCCCTCTGCGCTTCCCTTCTCTTCCCTTTGCTTCCATTACAATCATTCATCGTCCATATTCTGTGGATCCGCCAAGACGGTTGTACGGACGATGGACAACGAGCACTGTACACATGCAAGATTCGTGTTCGATATCAGCCCCAAGCCGAATAACGAACGAGAACCATTGCACATGTGTACGTAACCTAAGGATGACATATCTGTAGGACATGTAATAAGAGTAGCTGATAACATACTCCACATATATTGCCAGCCAGACCTGGAAGACCAAATATTTGAAGGATGATGTCCTCATGTTATCATCTTGGTGGCCAGGGGTGCTTTGATACATAGTATTCCATAGATAGATCTTCGGTTGAAAACTAAAAAAATACACCCTGTATTGGGGTTGTCCCCAAGCTGACATACCGTTCTACCCATGTACTAGGCTTCTGACTTGGAAATTAAATATATAGTATATTAATATATAGCATAGTGTTATTTCAATATACATTACATATCCCTACCACAGTACAGTACAATCTGTATGCTTTTATCAGTTAGAATTGCCATTTGAAACAGAACTGATGGTATGTAAAGAGAATTGTGAGATTATGAGATTATGAGATTAATGTTTAATATTATTAGATTTCTTTACAATTTTGTTCCAATTTCATATATGTATGTTGGGTATATAACATATTAAATTTATTATACCTGCTCAAACACAGAATGAAGATACAAAGAATTCAAATAGGACTGTTATCCCCTGATCTACACATAGTCAAGGGACTAAACCATGACTGCTCCAGTGTATATTACAGTTGTTCATTCTTTTGTGCACCGGGCTAGACTCACCTCTTGAGCATTTCTTTTTTCGGACATGAACCAGAACAAGCCAATCTCTCAAGCATTAAACTTACTTCACTCCCTGTCTGCATTTTCTGAGCTAATGATCTAGATGAAAATAATTTTGCAGCAAAATTAGACCAAAATTTCCTTTAGATACGTATCCAATTTCTTTCTTTCTTTTAGAGGGTGTGGACAATTGTTTTGTATGTTTAGGGTAGTTTAATTTGGTGTTCTTTTGACTTTTTTCTTTGCATATTTGTTTATTTTTTTGTGTAATTTTTTTGTGTATTTTTTTTTTTGTGTTATTGTTTGTGTTATTGTTTTTTATTTCTTATTTATTTCTTAACTCCTAAAACAATAAGCCATTTTTGGACGCAAGAATAGGTATAGGGTAGTCTAAAGCAGCGGTCGCCAACCGGTGGTCCGCAAGAAAATTTTGGTGGTCCGCGGCTCCGGCCAGAGCCACAGACCACATCCCCTGTGCAAATCCCTGGTTCAGGGAAGTGGAGGGGGCTGTGTTTCACAACACAACCCGCCCACTCTCCCATCGCAGGCTCAGATCTTCGCATCGCAGGGTTATGACGTTATGACATCACTATGTGGGAGGTTCCTCCTCTTTTATTGACAACCGGCTCTCCGTGCATGCACGGTCAGGAGCCAGTAATTTTAATCGTCCGCGGGAGATCTAACGACTTACTCCTACCAAAATGAGACATGCTTTTCATGGCTTTAGAATTAACAAACAACTGTAACACATGAGGTTGTTGTTTATTGGGACACAGGCTTAGAGTATATTAGGGAAGGCTTTTAAGAACAGATGATGGAGTTTACTGAGGACTGCCCACATGTCTTTGAACAGTTCCACTATAATGACTTCTATCCCTGCCATGTCCAAGATGGATACTGGATGTTCTATGAAGAGCCCAACTACAGAGGACGTCAGTACTACCTGAGACCTGGAGAGTACAGGAGATACAGTGACTGGGGGGCATCCAGTCCAAGAATTGGTTCCTTCAGACGAGTTCAATACCTGCTTTAAAAGTATGAATTAAAATGTAAACTTCTTCAAATAAAATATAAAAAAAGCTTTCTAAACAATAATTTTACATTGTTTATCGTATATTGTTGAACACAGGAAATTAATCTTTAATATTTTATTCAGTAACAAGAGGATTTATAAATGTGTATTATCTTCAGTGCCTCTGGTAAATAAGTATTTTCTACGTGGAGAGTATAGGAGATACAATGACTGGGGGGCATCCAACCCAAAAGTAGAATTTAAGACACAATCCTCTGTAATCAAAATGTAATAAACCTTTACGAACAAAAATTTTCATTGTGTTTGTTATGCTCTCCAACACAAGAAAGTAATCTTCATTCTTGCGAAAACAGTGTATTTATGGGTGTTGTGATTATTTATGTATGAGGTGTAAGCTTCAGTGTTATGGGGGAAAAAATCCTAGGAATTAGCCAAAAATACGTCAAATGCTAAACTAAATCTGATAAAAAAACAAATACATCTAAGATATTGCCTTGCAAATATTTGGAGTTCTAGATATATGTACGCTACTTTTAAGCAACTAAGCTTATTGTATACACTCCAATAGTGCAAGCATTACTGAAAAGTAATTAGAATCATTCAGAAAATAATACATGACTAGCTCAATGGGACTAACTACAAACTGATTTTCCATAACCTAGATACAAATGTCAAAAGGTTAAAAAGACTTTTTTTTGTTGGTCTTTCAGTTAGACTTCCGCTCACATGCTGAAGCTTTGTCTTATAAAAGTGAGTTGTAGTAAAAGCTAAAAACTGTGTCAGCACCTGCTTATGTTATACTTTCAAAGGCTTGTGAGGCACAGCGGTAACCACAAAAGGGTGCTTTGAAAACTGCATTCTAGTTTTATAGACATAAAGCTTAGCTTTTTTTAATGTCAAAACTAGTACTTCTGTGAAAAAAAAAATCCTGCCATGATTAATATGTTACTGTAAATCATCATCCTGTAAATGACTGCATTTATCATGCCTACAAAGAAATGTTATCAATATTAATACATTATTCGGGAACACTAGTAATAGAAACCAGTTATTAATTTAGATATTAGACAAGGATATCTGGACAAATCACATATGACAGAATTGGGCTATTTTACATACCCCTCAGGGGTGAATCTGTTCCACCAGAAATCCAGCCCTGCAATCAATCTAGCAGAATTGATTGTTATCTGTAGATTGTCAGAATTGGAAATGTTTAAGAAGGCTACACTTTTTTTTCTCCTTAATTGCAACAACATTGTTACTCATAAAGTATATGGGTAAAGCCAGACATCCCCAGCCACTGATTGGCTGTCTGGAGACTTTCAATTTACAAATAAGTGCACATTTATCCACACCGACTACCAGAGGTTGGACTAAGTCGTCACCCTTCAAGTCTAAGTCAAGTCCCAAGTCACTGACACCATGTCCCAAGTCTCAAGTCTCCAAGAATTCTTCCAAGTCGAGTCCCAAGTAAAGTCACTTCATTTATCCCCATTTGTCCCCATATAGAAACAGCTTTGATCCTGTTCTTGAGCACAGGATCGCATTCTAGGTTCACAAAATTCTCCTTTGACAGCTGAAGGGAGGAAGGCAGTGAGACTTCTGTTACACAGCCCCCCCCCCCCCCCCTCCTTCAGCTGTCAGAGGAGAAAACTTAGAATGCAGGAAGACGGGGAGGAAGGCGATGTTATGTTACAGAAGACTCACTACCTTTCTCCCCACTTTTCTTGCATTCTAAGTTTTCTCCTCTGACAGCTGAAGAGGGGGCTGTGTAACATAAGTCTGACTGCCTTCCTTCCTTCTTGCTTCAGCTGTCATCAGAGAAAGCAAATTGCAAGTCGAATTGCAAGTCGCTGGAGAAAACCCCCGAGTCAAGTTGCAAGTTGTTCATTAGGCGACTTAAGTCAGACTCAAGTCCAAGTCTCACAACTCAAGTTCCATCCTCTGTCAACTACTTGCATCTTGTCCTGCTAACTAGATCACTTCTGCAATTTATTTTCCAGAGCATAAGGTATGTCCCCTGATTATACTCCCTAACTTTTGATCAGTAAGTGAATAGACCAACAGCCTAACTTTACCTTTCAATTAACCAAACCCTAAACCCCACCAGTAACCCTTAACTCTATACATTCTTAACACCTGACAATAATGCTTACCCACCCTTACTCCCTTATTCCCTGACTTTCCTTATTGAATCTTAAATCTTAACATCATTGTAAAAAAATACAAAAAGACTTTTCGATTAGTGTAGGAAAAGTTGGAAACTCTATCATGTGTCTATTTTTTTCCTTGTCCCCACTGGGGAGATTTACTCCCTCTGTTCTGCAGACCATTGTCAATTGTATTGAGAGTGATCCTGAGTTAACACCTTTCACATGGTCCAATTGTCCAAGGGGATTTCCTCTCAGTTTACCCCATACCAAGAAACCTAAGCAAATCCAGAATAGACAGCAATCAAAAGCTGGAGGGAATTTTGAACTATTTCAACCAAAAAATTAAACTATATAATACGAAAAAAAATCTTGGCTTTAGATAAACTTTGACCTAAACCATGGCTTAATCCTCCTCATACCCTTTAAACCAACTCTAACCAGCTTCATTGCAGCCTGGCGGCTCTATTTACAGTAGAGCACATTGTTTTGATGACACATTCAGCTTTTTCATAGGTGCTTCCAAGTCTCTTCTGCTTCCTTAACCCTAAGATAAACCCCGTAAGGTGGTTATACAGAATATCAACAGTTTCTTCAATGAAAGTATGGGGATTCCTGGAAGAGGAATTCAAGGTTTATCTCCACAGCTGGAGTGTTCCTAACCTAAATTTTAAGTTGTATGCTAAGATTTTTTTTTACTTTTTAGAACTCTGAAAGTTTCTTCTAAACTGAGGAAAATAATTGCTTCCGTCGGCTACTATTGTGGTGTTTCTGTAGAAGTAATGGGAAGGGCAAAAAAAGAGTTATAAATATTGGTCTGTCCAGCCAATCAATTAAGTTTTTTTAATGGTTTGAGATAAGGGAATTTGATAAATTTTTGGAGCAACCATCTAGAATGGTCTTTGGTTTTGGGCTCCGCACAGTGAAATGCCTATTGTAATACGGGCCTTGCTCAGCCATCAGGGCTCAGCCAGCCTAGACCCTGCCTTCTAAAGACCTGAAGTCTGAGTGTAATTTTCTATAAGTTGCTTGCTTGGTTGGTATATCCAGGAAGGATTGAGCAAGAAATGGGCTAAGAAGAAGCTGCACTTCTATATTTGTATATAAACCATAATTGGAGGTTGATGCCCCTAACCGTATTAAAACTGTACCATGTTGGGGTCCACAGATGTGATGAGTTCAGAATGTTACCTTAGTATGAACTAGACATTTTATCCAACAAATACTGTCTTAATAGGAATATAAATGAACAGCACAGCACACTGCAAAACAAAAAAGCAAAGACAAAATAGAGCAAAGGATTACACAAAGGATCCATGGATTTTCCATAGCTGAAAGATCTATACATTTTCTATAGGCCAGAAAAAGCCATCAGCACAGCTGACTTACTGCAGACATCAGCAAGACTCTATGGAAGCTCTATATAATAGAGCTTCCATACATTCACAGCTGCAGGTCACAGTTTCAGAAACAAACCTCCCGACAAAATGGTGAAGGTATGTAATAGCTAAATCTATAGTCTATTTTCACACCATAAAATATAGATGACAGTTTTATCTAATGGTAGAAGGTAATGTTTTTTGAAAATTTTTCCTATTGCTGAAAATATAAAAATATTCTTTTTACAGATCATCTTTTACGAGGACAAGAACTTCCAGGGTCGCTCCTATGAGTGTAACTCTGAATCCTCTGACTTGTCTTCATACTTCAGTCGTTGTAACTCTATCCGAGTGGAGAATGGAAACTGGATCCTTTATGAGTTTCCCAACTACAGAGGACACCAGTACTTCCTGAGAAGAGGAGAATATCCTGACTTCCAGCAATGGATGGGATACAATGACTCTATCAGATCCTGCCGCTTGACCCCTCAGGTAACGGAAATCATCTAATTCAATATCCTTTTTGTATAAATCATAATTCTAATTTTACATAATTAAATATGCATTCAAAGATTTTAGGTATGAGCAGAATGGTTTAGTTGAAATTCATTTTGCCACTAAATATGCCAAAATTGATTTGAAAACTCTATTTTTCTCAATTTTTGTCAATTGAGAATGTATAGGGTATTTCAGAATAGTTTCAATTGTCTTTTGTAATTCTCAAATTCATTGAAAACTTAGGAAAGGCAAATATTTTATTAAATTAATATATATAAATATTCGGATGTGGCATAATTCAAAACTTATGGGTAACCATACGTACAAATATTCATTGCAAACTTAAAAAACCTAAAAATACTTTTTATTTTGATTTTTTTTATTGATATATGGCTTTAGCATTAACAAATGACTAATGCATTGTTTCTTTTTGGTTTTTTTTTTGGGACACAGCACCGTGGACCTTTCAGGCTTAGAGTGTATGAAAGAGAAGACTTTAAAGGACAGATGATGGAGTTTACGGAAGATTGCCCACATGTCTTTGAGCAGTTCCGCTATAATGACATCTATTCCTGCCATGTCCAAGATGGATACTGGATGTTCTATGAAGAGCCCAACTACAGAGGACGTCAGTACTACCTGAGACCTGGAGAGTACAGGAGATACAGCGACTGGGGGGCATCCAGTCCAAGAATTGGTTCCTTCAGACGAGTTCAATACTTGCTTTAAAAGTATGAATTAAAATGTAAACTTCTTCAAATAAAATATAAGAAAAGCTTTCTAAACAATAATTTTACATTGTTTATGGTATGTTGTTGAACACAGGAAATTAATCTTTAATATTTTATTTAGTAACAAGAGGATTTATAAATGTGTATTATCTTCAATGCCTCTGGTAAATAAATATCTTCTATGCTGATGTTTAGAGAATTAGAACTAAAATATATATACATCACATTCTAAACTCAAACTGATGGCAGAACAAATGCACCCAACACTGAGTTGCCTTGCAAACTGCCTTGAAATCTAGATATATGTAAAGAACCCATTACAGTGACAATATTATCCATAAAACCTTTACAAACAGCTATTTTTTTTTAGAAAAGACACTTAGCAGCTAAGCTCTAATAGTAAAAGCATGATAGAAACAGTAATAATAGTGACAAAACACAGATATATCAATAAAGGTCATTATAGTTAGGTGATACCTAGGGCTGGTTTAAGATCTTGTGGGTTCAGGGCAAACATCTCATGAGTGGGCATCAGAATTTTTGCCCACTCTCAATAATATGTCCCCCTGTTACAAATACAAAAAGACATCAACCAATTGATTGAAAAATAAATGGCTGTGACAAACTACCAGCATGGTACAACAGAATATCAGATTGCTTCATTATTACAGGAAATCATTAAGCCAATTATACCAACAAGGACTACAGGAAATACTAGTCCTTCAGACAGTGTGGGGCCTGACGCGTCCTGGGGACACATGGTTGCTCAGTAATTGAGCAGTCATTCTAAAAGTGGACTGGTGCCCTTATATTAGTTCCATAGTCAGCTTCAAACTCTGGGAATTGGTCACTTCTACAATAGCCTATCAGACTATGCTACAGACATAAAAATATTCTGTAAGAGAGTGCACATGCACAGCGCTCAGTAACGGCAGCTGCCTAAACTAGCTCAGCTCCGCCCAAGAGACAGCCGCCCACCACAGCATTCCCAGCAGCACAGAAAGCGTGCTGCTAGACAGGGGAGAGCAGCACCACTACAGCGTGTCACATCAAAGATGGTGCCTGGCAGCCCTGAGGACAGCATGGCTTCAGGACCCCAGCACAGTGAGTCAGAAACATCCATGAAGGGCTCTCCTGCCATTTCTCCCTCACCAGTGCAAGAACAGCTTGGCTCTCCTGAGGTCCCCTAACTCATAGATAGAATGCAAAAAATGTTACAAAAGGCGCAGTTCAAAAAGCTGATGGATCACTTCTCCCAAGACATCGAGCAGTTATACCATCACACTACACAGTTAGATGGGCGCCTGCATGATACCACAACTGTCCTGGAGGATCATGAGGAGGACATAGATTCTCTGAAATCAGAAATACGAGCTCTCCACAATAAACTGAAAGACATAGATAACAGGGCACACCGCACTAACATAAGGATCAGGGGACTCCCAGAATTAATAGTGGACCTAAACTGCATTGTCACTGCGTTACTACAGGAATTAGCGCCAGAAATTCCTATAGATTGGTCGGTTGGAGCTAGATCGCATCCGAAGAACCCTCACCAAGCACCAACCTAATGGCCCGGCTAGTGGCCCAAACCACCAGAAGGGGGTCCTGATCAGATTTAGAAGGCCACTGCCCTTTACTTGCGATCAGGAAATTAGGTACCCGGAGGGTCGGTACATTATATTGGTGGGGCAATCTGGTGATGTACAGGTAACGGTTGTCTCCTATTACGTACCCAATACTAAGCAGCTTTCCTTTTTCTGTTGATTGCTGTGGGAAGTACAATTACACCAAAAGGGCACTCTTACTGTGTGGTGACTCAAACCTAATAATTCACCCAACCTTAGACAGAGAAAGGAAACAGGTTCGAACCCCACCGAACTCCTTATCACATAGTTTGGTCTCTAGTCCATTCACTGAATTGCTGCAGCACCATAACCTTGTGGACAGCTGGAGGGAGTTGCATCGTTTGCAAGGAGACTACACACATTTCTCCTATTCTCACAATGTCTGGACTAGGATAGACCTATTTTATTTCATCCCTCCTGCTCCCACAGGTTCTGGACTGTAGAATCGCACCAATTTCTTGGTCCAATAATGACGCAATGGTCTTATTCCTTTCATCCCTGTACGACCAACCGAGAGTGAATGGGTGGTCATTGAATGATTCTTTATTAGGGGACCCAAAGGTGGGTGCCCTTGTGCTGCAACATTTACATGACTATTTCTTCTGTAATTACACTGAGATACACTTACGCCTGAGATTGGGGCTGCAAGGCTCTGGAACGCCCATAAGGCGGTCATCAGAGGCAAATTATTACAAATAGTCTCGCATAAAAAGCATAATTAGGTCACTGAATTTGAGGCGAAGTATAATTCCTTGGTTTACCAGGTTAAGCCCCCCTTCAGTGGTCCTTAAGAGATAACTGGAGGCAACAAGTACTGAGTTGGAGTTATACCTTAAAAACAAGGCTGAGAAGCAGCTCCGATGGGTTGGTAACAAATTTTATTCCAGGGGTAAAAGAGCAAGTACCCTTTTGGCTAACAGATTGCGCCTTTAGGCCAGACTACATAAACCTTATAGGCTTAACATCCCCGGCCACGATACAACTAGCCACCCTTCCAAAATTTTCGATGAGTTTCAGAAGCGCCTCCGCTCTCTTTATACTGCCCAGGAAATAAGTAATAATGGCAGATTGAAATCTTTTATGGCATTTATACCCCTCCCCCTTGTGCCAGAGATATTGCATACAACTTTGGAGGCAGGCATCTCTGTTGAGGAAGTACAATGGGCCATACAGAACTTGAAACCGAACTAAGCCAATTTGGCAATTTGTTAGCACCACATCTGGCCAGTTTGTTCAATCACACCAATTTGGCTAACTATAGGCCTATCCCATTGTTGAACTTAGATGTAAAACTATTGGCCGCTATACTGGCCCGGCACCTGAACTCTGGTATATTATCTTTAACTGGCAAAGATCAAGTAGGCTTTATGCCGCAGGCCTGGTATAATGTTCGACACATAATGCATCTAGTTAATCAAGCCCATAAGAAAGGGGTATCTGCAATGCTGTTATCTCTGGACATCAGGAAAGCCTTTGATACTGTCTCTTGGGCCCATCTACAGCAACTTTTTCACACATGGGGGTTCGGCCATCATTTTTGCACTTGGGTTGGGGCCTTATACAATAACCTCAAGGCATTTGTACAGTACGCTGGATACCGCTCAGATTACTTCCCGATACAGCGAGGCACCAGGCAAGGCTGTCCCCTGTCGCCATTGCTATTTGCTCTGGCCATATAGCCCCTAGCTATTTTGATTTCTGTGTGTCCTGATATTTGGGGCTTGGAGGTAGCAGGAAATCAGGTATCAGTATCTGGTCTGGACAGTTAACCATGAGAAGTCTAAAGCCCTAAATATATCTCTGCCTGCCCGCCTCAAGACCCTTTTTCAAACTATGTTCCCCTACCAATGGGAAGACTATAATCTTCCATACCTAGGAATCCAGCTGACGACATCATATGGGGAAATGTTTGCAGCACATTATGCAAGTATACTGAGATCAGTAACCACTATGCTGGAGACATGAAAAAAGTGCCAAATCTCTTGGTTCGGGAGAATAGCAGCCCTCAAAATGACAGCATTGCCGAAACTACTTTATTTATTCCAGGTGCTGCCCTTGAATGTCCCACACTCTTTGCTCAGGACCACCCGGCAAGTATTTCTTAAATTTTTATGGGGAAACAGTAGGCCCAAAGTGGCTGAAAGGATCTTGTATTACCCAAAAACACATGTGGGTTTGGCGGTCCCCAATTTTTGCAGCTACTACCAAGCAGCCCAACTAGCCCCTTTGACAGACTACCACGCTGCCAAGCAAGCACCTTTGTGGGTCTCTATAGAGGCGTCTTTAATATCACCTATGGCAATTGACACATTACTTTGGACTCACCCACGTTGGCGTAAACATATCAAGGACCCTATTATTAAGCACTCCCTTTTGGTATGGGATTCTGTCAAGTATTCGGATAACTTGATGTCCCCCCACATGCTGCTCACAACTCTCACACTTAACCCTACCTTTCCACCAGGGTATGACAATCCCAAGCATTTTGTGTGATGGGTCACAAAAGGGTTCAGTAAAATTAAAGACCTGGTGATGATTAATGGAATAGGATTTTTTGACTCTATTAGAGGGAAGCACGAAGCCAAATTCACCAAGTTTTTTCAATACTTACAATTGAAACACTACATCCAGGGAACCCTGAAATATGCAAAAACCCTTACGAGCATCACTCAGTTTGAGCGAATCTGTATTAGAGACCCTTCGCATAAGGGTATTCTTTCCTTGGTTTACTGTTCTTTGCTTAAGGTGAATTATTCACACCTGTTACCGTATATCTATCAATAGGAGATGGCACCCCTTATGTACCGTTTCATGAAGCTATTTACAAGCTTCTACTCCAATACATGGTCCCCACCAGATGGTGGTAATGCCCTAGAATTAAGAGATTTTCGACGGGTGTTTACCAAATTATTTATACACTCTTGGCCAGAGATATCAGTAAAGATCAATTTGAGGCACGTTTGATGCTGCGCCCCAGGGGTTTCGACATGTCATTTGTATTCACAGCTGCAAAGCAGACACTGGCCAAGTCATGGTGGTCTGGCATGCCTTCTGTGGCACAGGTGAAGAGGAAAGTAATGTGGTATCTGGTCAATGACATTACGGTAGCTAGACTCAGCTAGAACAGGGATGAAGGATGCATTTCCTCTTTGCCAGTGCGCACATGGGAGAAATAAAGTCCGAATGTACGGGATTCGGTCCTTCCCCTCCCTTTCTTTCCCTTATATGTATGTCTCGTCAGGTTGTTATTGTTGATTGCTAAGTGTCTTTCACTGGGGCAGGTTAGATGTTCCATTGTTAGCCGGATTGCGTATTACTGGGTTCTATGTGGGGGCCCATTTGTTCAAATTTGCCATACATCTATCATACTGAGCTTACAGATAATATGTGACTGGTACCACCCCCTGATGTTGGGGCCCTTTTGGCTCTATTGTATTGGAAGATGTTTTGTTATGTATGTGTACTGTTAATGTTATTTGAATGTGTCACCTTGGTATTGTTCTTCTTTACTGAAAATTTAATAAAAATTTACTGAAAGAAAAAAAAATCTGTAAAGCCACTCTAATGGGCACACCAGGGTACTTCCTACTGGTTCAAAAAGTTAAACCCTCTCTAAGTTGTACTTTACCATTACATAGGTGATGAAGAAGCCATACACATACAAACTGTCAAGACAGTTTTATTATCCAAAATGAAAATGAAAATATGAGTCTGTCAATATATTAACTTAGAAAAACAAACTGAGATACCATCTCAACATGTTTATTATAATTACAGGCTTAATGACAGTAGAACACAGGCACTTTAATTCACACTTTTTTGTGTGTGTAGATGCTTTTGGTAAAGCGCAAGAAAATGCACTCTAGGAGGTTTCTAGCACAAGTGACATAAAAGACTGTTTTGGTGAAAAAAATGTTTCCTTTACTCCTGATGCAGGTAAGTAATAGAACAAAAAAGAAGATAGAAGGGGTTTTGTGTGGCAAACAAATACAATTTTATCCAACACGTATAGTGATTACAATCAAAAATGAATATTGACAGCAATCCTGTGAATATAATAAAATTAAACAACATGAGAACTTAATGAGTAGTACCCATCCGACTTCATTATTATAGTCATAATGTGTGGGGTATAGAACCTATACTAGACATCTTGTTCCTGCTCAAAGTCACAGATTGCATTTAAGTAGGTGGAAAAAACTGAAGACGGTTCTTTGTGTAACCCTTGCAAAAGCAGTGTCAACTCCCGATGTGTTTTGCCATTACAGGTTTCCTCAGGGGATGTGTAGAGTAAGCTAGATCACATAATATTATAGTTATAAAATGTAAGTGAAGAACCGAATCCTCATTAAAAGTATGGTGGACAGATATTATTCTGGGTAAGCATATTATGTATATTTACGTATATACACATGTATGAGATTTGGATTATCAAAAAAAAAATTAAAGTGTAAAAATAAGGGGTGAAGAATACTAATAATTAAACAATTAGGATGTACTGGAAAATTATACGTAATTGTCAAATTAAATTGTTAACTTTTAGGTTATTTGGATGGAGTAACAACTTGTTAAAGTAGAGTTACCCCTGATGGTTTCTTTCTTTGTTTACACTGCACAGCTCATGTGCCATGCACTCCAAAGCCCGGCTCTTTTCTTGGCACTGCCAAGAACAGAAGTCAGAGACAATGTTAGTGCTAAGCATGCACAGGAGTTACTTCATCAGGCAGCCCGATGGCTAAAGAGGTTCTCTGTGGACCTGGAACAGTGTGCAGCAGAAATGGTGAATGCACATGGAAGCTAGAAAAAAGGTTCAATACCATTCTTAGGAACACAGTGAATCACAATACTTAGTGAATTTGCAAATGTGCATTGAAGAGCACTATACAGTATTTGCACTATAGACCAGCAGTTTGAGACAAAATTATGACCAAACTGAAAATCTTTTATTCCCCTTACAACTCTTTTCTCTTCTTTTTTTCAAATGCAATTTCCGTTCCTAACACTCTCACAAAGTAAATATAGTAAGTCAACCCTAAGCTCTATTTCTCTGTCTGGAGATAGGACTTGCAAAATTGTAGGTTTTTAAAAAATAATTTCTATCCTTTTGCACAATTGTGCAAAAGAAAGTTGACTATGAGCACACAAAGAGGGGGGAAAGGGCGAGACCAGTAGAATGACCTGGCCCCTTGAGGTTAAGATGAGCTTCAAGCACTAACAGAGAGAGAGAATTTAGGGAATTCTGCTCTCCTCCTAAACTTCAGAAGAGGGAAGGAAATCCCACATTTTACGTGGAGAGCAGTAAAATTAGAAGAACTGTTTAAGACAGCATGTCATAGATGGAAAGCGCCATGGGAAGCCAAGTGATTTCTAAATCTATAATGTACCCCTTTTGACTAGGACTTTCTCTTTTTATTATTTCTCACTATGATAATGTTCTAGGGCTCATTATAAACCATAATATTTATATAATTCCTTTGTCTATGTTAAAAGGTATTTGTTCTGTTTAAATTAGAGAAAGAAAGACAGAGATAGAGAGCAAGAAAAACTATTCATCTGCCACTTCTCAACCTACATAATTTTAAGATCTGAGTCCTTTTGGAAATAAATGTATTGTTGTTATAAAATAAAGAATCACTGTCCCCATCTAACAAAAACCTATGCCCCCACTGTGCTGGACAGCTCCCAGTGTCTTAAGCAGGACCTCTGCACCCAGCATCCATACTAGCTCCAAAGTATCACAACAGAACAGTCACATATGGAGTACAGCTTACGCAATTTCTTACTGCACAGGTTCTGCTGAATTTTGCTGCCCTACAGTGGGTGTCCTCCCCTGATCCAAGGCCTTCAAACATCCAGGACTCTGTCTGGATCAGAATCCATGGCTGCTTCTGTGTCTGGCAGTAGCTCTACCCACTAAGCTACCTGAAGTGCTGGATAGCTTCCTGCCTGATTTCACACTCAGCCTTCCCTGATACCCTGTATTGTGATGAACCCTGAACTCCCTGTTCCTCCCCCTGACTTCCTATTTAAGCCCTGTCCTGAATTTCCTTTTTGTCAGATATTTGTGCTCCTGCCAGTGCCTTGCCTTTTACTCCTACTATCTCGTGTACTGGCCTCTGGGCCCTCTCCCAGGTTGTGACGGTGTGTCTGTCCTCTCTGTCAGACAAGTAACCTTTCTCACTTCACTTCCAGACACTAGCCTGGCTCACGGAACTCATTAGAACAAGGCTCTTAGTCACAAACCGGCTCACTAAAAATGGTGGTGCCCACAAACATACTACCAGACAGAGGTTCAGGGGAGCTCCATTTACTCACAATTTACCAGAATGCACTAAACATTTATTTTAGTAAAATTGAGCTAACCCACTTTAGGAGATACCCAGTGATACATTTCACTCCAGCTATTAATAAAATAATGTACATGATGACAATTCTTCACTCTATCCTATTGATTATTTTTTATTTCCTTAACAAATTCAAACAGGCATACATCTATTTGAACAGTTCATGCAGGTAAAGGTGATGTACCTAAATAAACAAAGGAACACAGAATGCACAACATGGATTTTAAATGCCCACCACAGACCTTTATTTGACAACCATTTAAACTTTCACAATAATAATTAACATTATAACATATTCTAACTATACAAATACAGTCTCATATGAAAAAGGGGGATGGGGGTCTTTGGCATCCACTACCCTATAGTGGATTGACTAAAATTCAAACTTTGTCACCAGCCTTAAGGACAGCTCGAACTTCTGATTTTTGTTTTACCATGGGATCAAGCTCCCAGTAAGCATTGAAACCAAAAGGAGGAACACAATACCTACTAATATGCCCCTCACATTTTGTATAGCTACCTGTACAATACTAGACACCCACCCCCATCCCCAAACTGCCTAGCTGCTGAGTAGGGATGAGCGAGAATGCATGCTAAGTACAGCTCGGTGATCATGAGAACTGAACTGCAGATGAACTCTCAATGGAGAACCTCCGTTGAGAGTTCATCTGCAGTTTCACTGGAGGTTTATTCATCTCTAGTGCCCCTGGATCTCAGTGGATTCTCAGGGCTGCATTCGTTCATGAAAGCCAATCAGAGAGCACTAGAGGTTTTGAATGTAGAGACATGTCCCCATTTACCTCTAGAGCCGGGGATTGCACACTGAATTGATCAATGAATGCAGCCGTCGCATGCATTCATTGATCAGCACAGCCTGTGATTATTTATTTATTTTTTTAATTTTTTTTTAAATTAAAATTCAAGTTTGATGTGTACATTATTAGTTGTTGCATGTGCTAAGGAGAAATAAATATGTAAAATAAATGTTAAGTTCTTTTTGCAACAAACTTTGAAACAAACCTTATAAACAGCCTGAAAAAAAACTCAATGTAAAAAGGGGCTTACAAATATTTACCATTTTTAGTACCATAATATCCTGACACCAAATACATGCAATGCTTTATATTTTTACAAAACTTTGTCAGTTTGAAACAAATGTTTTCACCTATGACCTTTGAAGCATCTGCAAATATACAGCAGTAGAAATAGTCAATGAAAGTGAGAAGTGTGCAAAAAAAGACAAAGACCTATACATTGTCTATAGCGAACAGAAAGCAGTCAGGATTAGTGACTCTCTGCAACATCAGCAAACAGAATTATATAAAAGAGATTCCACTGCAATGCTAAAACAGCTCTCAGTTCACAGCTCGTAGCTACTGGGTCACTTCTCCAGTCAAAATGGTTAAGGTATGCTTCTTTCTATTTGTAAAACAGAATCCAGACTTTGATTTTTTACTAAAGTTTTCTGTACATAGATATAGTGCATAGTGCATATAGTGCATTTTAAACATTTTTTAAAGCATCATCTGAAACAGTTAGCATTGTAAAACTGAAATGACAGACATTCTATGTGCAAGGTATAAGCAGAAATTCTTGTATATGCAACACATCCATGAGTCCTCAATATTATTTCTTTTTTCAATGTCTTTCCATAGATCATCTTTTACGAGGACAAGAACTTCCAGGGTCGCTCCTATGAGTGCAACTCTGATTCCTCTGACTTGTCTTCATACTTCAATCATTGTAACTCCATCCGAGTGGAGAATGGCAACTGGATCCTGTATGAACATCCTAACTACAGGGGCCACCAGTATTTCTTGAGGAAAGGAGAATATCCTGACTTCCAGCAATGGTTAGGATACAATGACTCCATCAGATCCTGCCGTCTGACTCCACAGGTATATTTTACTTTTTATAATAAACTAGCAAATATTTTAAATGTTGCCCAACTCTTATAACAGTTGTTAGTTCAATTGACTTTCCAGTTCTGACCTATTGGTAGAAAAACACGAAATAATGCAATACCTTTTATTTAATACAGCATCGTGGACCCTTCAGGTTAAGTGTCTATGAAAAAGAGGACTTTAAAGGACAGATGATGGAGTTTACTGAAGATTGTCCCCATGTTTTTGAGCAGTTCCGCTACAATGACATCCACTCCTGCAATGTGCATGATGGATACTGGATGTTCTATGAGGAGCCCAACTACAGAGGACGTCAATACTATCTGAGACCTGGAGAGTACAGGAGATACAGTGACTGGGGAGCTTCTAACTCAAGAATTGGTTCTTTTAGACGCGTCCAGTATCAGTTTTAAACAAAAAAACAATGATAAACAAACAAAACCACCTAAACTTTAAATAAAGCATTACTTTAATGTAAACTTTAAATTGTATTTTGTATCATTCTGTTAGATTAAGAACATGAAAAAGGTAACAATGATTTGGTCCATGCTCTTGATGAAGCCGGCTCCATTTTTAAAATTTTTCCAATTTCCAAAAAATAAATATACAGGTTCTTCATTTATAGCAACACAAAAAACAAATTTTCTAAAAAAATGAATGTCTCTTTACAACAATTTACTAGTCTGGGTGTACAGAAGAAAAAACTTTTAAAAACTGAGCAAAATTATTTACCAGTATCAAGGTCTTCTTTACTACCTCCTAGTTTTGGTAAATTCCAAAAGGTATAACAATTTTTTTTATCACACCTGTACAAAGCAATCACCTGGCAAAGGTAATATAGGGATATTCCCCAAAAATCTGATTGATAAACCATTTTTTCTGAGTGGCTGGTAAAATGACTCTAGGGATGCTGAGAATTGCTGGAAATGCTGAAAATTGAGGTAGGCTAGAACTGTTTATTTGTACAACTGTTGTTAAAAAGCAAAACTCACATTTACCTTTTAGGCATACAGTTGTACTGCAGCATGTATGCATCCTAAATGCCATAACAAGTAAAAAGAAGACAAACCATGATAAGAAATAGGATCAAATAAATGCACCATGACCAACCACATGTTTATTATATATAAAGAAACAATCCATTGGACTGACAAATTGGACGAGTACACGATTGGACTTCTGCTCTTGGCCATTTTACAACATAACACACAAGGAAGAGAATTATACTTTCTTTATAAATATTATTTTGGTTAATATACAAAGATAAAATAAATTTTTATATGGATATCTCCACTCATAATAGTCGACATATACAGTAAGGGAAAGAAGTATTTGATCCCCTGCTGATTTTGTACATTTGCCTTCTGACAAAGAATTGACCAGTCTATAATAGTAATGGTAGGTTTATTGTAGGTGTGAGAGACAGAATAACAACAAAAGAACCATCAAAAACTCTGTGCTCAAAAGTCAGAGCTTGATGTGCATTGTAATGAGTGAAATAAGTATTTGATCCCTATTGACCAGTCTCTCGACTGGCTAGGCCACTCCAGGACCTTCATGTGCTTCTTCTTGAGCCACTCCTTTGTTGCCTTGGCTGTGTGTTTTGGGTCATTGTCATGCTGGAATACCCATCCATGACCCATTTTCAATGCCCTGGCTGAGGGGAGGAGGTGCTCACCGAAGATGTGACGGTACATGGCCCGGCCCATTGTCTCTTCAATGCAGTGAAGGTGTCCTGTCCCCTTAGCAGAACCCCCCCCCCAAAGCATAATATGTCCACCTCCATGTTTGACGGTGGGGATGGTGTTCTTGGGGTCATAGGCAGTATTTCTCCTTCTTCAAACACGGTGAGTTGATTTGATGCCAAAAGAGCTCAATTTTGGTCTTATCTGAACACAACACTTTCACCCAGTTCTCCTCGCGATCATTCAGATGTTCATTGGCAAACTGCAGATGGGCCTGTACATGTGCCCCTCCATGGACCCTGCAAGATTTCAGTCCTTCATGACGCAGTGTGTTACCAATTGTTTTCTTGGTGACTATGGTCCCAGCTGCCCTGGGATCCTTGACAAGTTCCCCCGTGCAGCTCTGGGCAACTCCACAAGGGGAGATCTTGCATGGAGCCCCAGACCAAGGGAGATTGACAGTTATTTTGTGTTTCTTCCATTTGCGAATTATCACGCTAACTGTTGACACCTTCTCACCAGCCTAGTGTAGGTCTACAATCTTGTCCCTGACATCCTTAGACAGCTCTTTGGTCTTGGTCATGGTGGCTAGTTTGGAATCTGATTGATTATTTGCTTCTGTGGACAGGTGTCTTTTATACAGGTACTGTAACAAGCTTGGGTTAGGAGCACTTC
The DNA here is from genome assembly GCF_032062135.1 of Pyxicephalus adspersus. Lineage (NCBI taxonomy): Eukaryota > Metazoa > Chordata > Amphibia > Anura > Pyxicephalidae > Pyxicephalus > Pyxicephalus adspersus. The sequence goes on from NC_092864.1 coordinate 60,437,468, forward strand.
CTTACAGAGGGGGCTCCTAATCTAAGCTTGTTACCTGCATACAGTGAAGTCACCAGGGAGCCTGAAATCCTGTTGGTTGATAGGGGATCAAATACCTATTTCACTCATTACAATGCATATCAAGCTCTGACTTTTGAGCACTGGGTTCCAGTGTTGTTATTCTGTCTCTCAAAGCTACAATAAACCTACTATTACAATTATAGACTGGTCATTTCTTTGTCAGACAAAATCATCAGGCAATCAAATACTTCTTTCCCTCACTGTAGGTAGACAATAATATATTTATATAATTCTCAACTAGTGTTGTCCTAGTAATTACTAATTCCAATCTAAATTGTGTCCTAAACAGCCATACCAGCTCTACTGGTGTTGCTGTCACTAATGCACATAATTGTAATGTAAATATGTTTGATATTCTATGTATGATTAGCAAAATTATCTTTGTTTCTTGAAAAAAATATATTTTAATGGAGTGCATTTTTCACTGTTGTGTGTTGGAGAAAATCTGAAAATTCCAAAATAATTTTATTTTATCTACAAACTGCTTTTGAAGCAATATTTTAGTGGGATGATTAGCCTGAATTTTTTCTATACTAAGCAAAAATAAATATAGTGATGCAAGAAACTATCTAGCAAGGGCGTCTACATGTTGTAACTTCTTCTCATCATGAGATACGATCCTATGAGTAAGACACATAAATAAATAAAAAATAAAAACCAAGACACAAATAATTTTTTATTACATCATGCAACAGATTTCACATTTACTGAAAACACGAAACCATAATTCAAAACATGAACTAAATAGAGAAATAGAGAAATACAGTGTTTAAAGCATGTTAGAAAAATACATGCCAATATGTGTACAAACGTTTTTTTTGAATGATACCCAAAGCTCTAAACCAATGTTTCTCAACCAGGGTTACTCCAGAGGTTTGTAGTGGTTCCTCAAGCATATGGGCAGTCTGTGACAAATGATCTATCTATAAGGGAGATATTCCTCCCAATGCCCAGCAATGTGAACGGTATTCTACCCACTGACCACTAGTTTGATGTACTGGGTTGAGAATCACTGATGTACTGGTTGAGAACCACTACTCAATGTAAAACATTGTAGTGCACAAAAAACCACTGTGCTTCAGTTAGTTTTAGCAATAACAGTCTTTTTCATCAAGTGGTATAAGAGACACATTGCCCGGCTGAAACTGACCTGTGTTTACTGAAGCTGTACCTATTATTACAGTTGCAAAATCTCAATGAAATAAAGAAAAATGAAGAACTAAGAGCAGATAAAGCAGTTTCAAAATTGCTGAGTGGCAGTACAATTTTTATTCTCTACAAAGCTTTTAATAAACTGAAATGGCTGCTATGGATCCTCCCCTACACACACCTTTCAAGGTGCGGGGTTTGACTTACTAATATGCCTCTTAGTTTTAAACTCCTAAAGTGTTTAAATCAGAATTTGTCATGATTATTTTTTCAAAACTGTACAGGTTTTTCTGTAAAACTGAACCTCCTCACTACAGTGGACAATGGTTATTTAGCCTGGTACTTAGCAGTATTTTTAAAGGGTAACTTCACTATTCAACCACATAAAATCTCACATTTGCAAAAAACGGAACAGGTATCTATATAATGCCCAAGTATCTGTCACTGAAGTTGGGTCTCACTCTGACACTTCAGGTCTGAATGGATTATTACAAATTGGATAATGAGCTCAACATATGTTATTTTTACTGACTGAAAGAGCCCCATTGCCCAGAAACCCAGTCATACCTAATCTCATGTTAAAGAGACCCTGTCTTAGTGAAAAACAAAAAACAATGCTGCTAGAGTAGTGTTGATGTTCACTTGTGAACTCCAATAGAACACAGAATGTACAAGAAGCAGTTTGGTGCAGTCAAATTTTAGTAGGAAGTATCGTGTCTCATGTCAGGAATGTTTTGGAGAATGCTAATCTTTCTAATATGTGCATTGGGCTTAAAGAGGTTCTAGACCTTCTTCATGCTATCCACATGGAAAAACAAAGATTTGGGCTACGCTTTTAAGTATAAAACATTGGCATCTTTATGTAACCATCTGGTTGTAAATAGACGTGCCTATATCATTCTGTGATGTCAGATTACAAAATAACAAAATCAGAAAACATGATTTATGATACACTATAACTATATGTAAAAATGTTTTTTTATATAATTTAACACATTTCATGTTTTTGAAGGCAAGGATTCTTACTTCTTTTAGAGCTTTATAACTATTATTTCAACTGGACATATAATTTTTTCTAAATATATTCCCAAAATAATAAAATACATTATTTTTTCTGTTTTGGTATATAATTATAGTTACCTATGACAACAGAGAAAAAATATCCCTATAACATGAATAAGCCCGGGATTTTCCAGATAAACTTTTTAGGGGTAGGTGTTGAACACGCAACATCCTAAATGGCATGACTAAAGATCACACAAAACATGAACGTATTTTCTGAGAAGCTACACAACGTTCTATTATCTGCTTAAGCTTTGTTTAACAAAGCACAACCCCCGTTGTAAGCAATTCTAAACAATAGTAACTAATACAGTAAAGTCTCACAAACAATAAAGGATAAAAGTTCTATACCTTTTTTTAAACTGACGGAAAACAGATTCATTTTGCAGACATCATCATCAGTAACAGTTTAAAAGGACCCCACCATCAGCACTATGACATTAGCAAGGCTGCAACAGAGCAGAAAGCAAAATGGTCAAGGTATAGTATTACAGATATTTTAACGTTATACTGTTTTAAAGCTGAACTCCAGGTTTCCCCCACACTGCAAGGATAACACATGTATGGAGTACCCACAAAAAGAAAAGTCTCTCCTTGTCTCCTGCTCCCTTGGCATCTGGCATAGTCCTCCCTTTTAGACATTTCAGGTTGTGGATGAGCCGTCATGTACAGTGCATGACTACTGGTCCTGCCTTGTAGAGGATGATGCCAGAATGCCTGGGACTAACAATGTGTAAAAATTAGAAACAGCTTACTGATATCTGTCACAAGAGCAAAAAAAAAACTCATCCTAGACTTAAACAAGCATTGTACTCTTGTGTTTTTTTCCCCTTTGTTCTTAAAGTTAGGCTTTAAGGGACTGAAAATTTACGTAAAATATGTGAAATTTTTAATTAGTGTTACACATACATTTCATATGATTGAATACTCTCAAAACAAACATTTATACCAACCTTTCTTTTTCTAGATCACATTTTACGAGGACCGAAATTTCCAGGGTCGCTCCTATGAGTGTAACACTGACTGCTCTGATCTGTCTTCATACTTCAGTCGTTGTAATTCTATTCGTGTAGAAAATGGAAACTGGATCTTGTATGAGTTTCCCAACTACAGAGGACACCAGTACTTCCTGAAGAGAGGAGAATATCCTGACTTCCAGCAATGGCTGGGTTACAATGATTCAATCAGATCCTGCCGTCTGACTCCACAGGTATGAGTAATAACCAAGTTTCTAGTATTACCATACAATATCCAATAATTTTGGTAAAAAAGAAGCCTTCTCCCACACCATTTAACAGTATTTAGTGTGAAGGCCGTTATGACCAATTTGTACCACTACTCTTCCACCCTCTTAAAAAAGTGCACCTTCAGTAATGACCTTCTAATATACATGGTTGTGGCCTCTCCTCCTAACCTCTGAAAGAGAACAAGAGTCAATAAATCAGCAGTAATTTCCTGAAGCCATGTATGGTTGTTAAAACCCCTTTATTCTTGTTTCCTATTTGTAACTTCACATAACGACAACCTGTGATAGCAGCCACCGTTTCTATTGGTCTTGCTAATCATGACAGTTTTATTCTTATCTTCACAAAATAGGACTTCCAAATTCCACCCTGCTTTGTTACACATTTATTAATGTTATACTATGTTAATTTCATACTAAAAAATATTACACACAATTTTTTTCCAGTTTAGTTACTTTTAAAATATAAGGCTAATAGTCATGCCTAATAGCTATATTTCATATGTTACCTTGTACATAAAATCCAATTTTTTTTTGGGGGGGGG
>NC_092864.1:60442058-60464775 GCF_032062135.1 Pyxicephalus adspersus
GGGGTTAAAAATGTTTTCACACAAATTTGCATAACTTTTACCCAGAATTCACACATTTTTCCATTTGAATACAATTAAAAAGTGTGAATCTTTTCTAAGAATATTTATAAACAGATTCTATACTCCTAATATATCAAAAAATGTGTTTTGCCATGATGAAATGTCAATGTTAATCATACAGACCTACTTGAATTTATAAGATAGATAAAATTAAAAATGTTCTTTTTGGAGTATTTTTGTAAGTTTGGATTTTGGGGCACCCAGTTCCCAGAACCAGTGTGAATAGCTGAATAGCCATTTTTTTACATTTGTACTTAACTACCCAAAAACATTTAACCCACCTCTGTATAGAAACTTAACATTTAAACATTCACAATATTTAGCCAATAACAATTAATGCCAAACACTAGATTGATAAAAATTGATAAAAACACATACTGTAGGTACGCAATCTCTACTAAGTTTTTCTTGCTCTCTATGATCTTGCTTTGCAGGTTTAATAGGAGTTGGTGAATAAAAAAAAATAAAGTAGAAGATAGACGTGCCACTTAATATGTGGGGTGCATCTATATCTAGGTTTATTTTTCGGTTTAGGACAGATAATAAGGCATTTGGAGGGGTAAGAAGGATACCCCTAATTCAGATGTCATGTCTCAATTAGATGTCATGTTCCTTTCTTACATGGAATTGCTACAACATACAGACATGTGCAGGTAAGCCAACGGTCTTAAATTGCAGAAGTCAGAGAGACATTGAGGCAGCATTCACAGCTCATCTCCAGCTGTCTCCATTTACATATCCAACATTTTCTTCATTAGCTTAAAACAGAAAGTCAATTTAAATATCCCTTCTTCCCGTCTACCGATTTTTGCTGAGAGGACATAAGAGGCCTAAAAAATGCTGATATTTTGGACTACCATGCCACAATTCTTCACTTGTTGTCTAAATTGAGAGTTTCCGTTCAGTTTATACATTACAGATATACAATCTTTAGGCTACATAACAGACACACACATACCACGTGTGTTTCTATTTCCCAGGAAACATTCAAAGCAATTGTTACATTTTTAAGGCACCACTAAGGCACAGTTATGCCAGATAACACGTCTTTAATTTTTACTTTTTCATGATTTTCACTGTGCAGAAATTTTACTCAGGACTAAAAAGTAAAATTGAAACAATTGCTCAACCATTTTTGCATTCCTATATTAAATCAGTTGGTGAAGCATTTGCACATGCATTTCAGAGACAGTTTAGCCCCTCTGCTGTGAAAAAGATTTTGTTAACGCAGATCAATAGCTCAGGCACAAGCTAATAATCTCTGATTGGTTGGCATTGTCTGAGCTTTCATTTAGATAAAGCATGGCTTAAAACAAGAAGCCTGATTTATTAAAGCTCTCCAAGGCTTGAGAATATACAATTTCATTAGTGAAGCTGGGTCATCCTGCAGACCTGGAATGGTTTTCTCAAAAGCCATTTTCTACTTGTTAGAAAATGTTTTCAATCCTGGACCAGATCCATTCCAAGTTTGCTGGATCATCCAGGTTTAATGATGAAAATGTATATTCTCCAGTCTTAAACAGCTTTAATAGATCAGGCTTATGATGTGTAATGGCTACAAAGCTAGAACTGTGCTCCTTTAAGCCCTGATGGTGAACAAGAAATGTTGCATACAGAGGCAATCCATCTTATACATAAAAAAGCTTCAGCAATAGTTAACAATAGTATAGCCCTAATATAAAGCTTGTTCTAATTTTACGTCAATAGAGATAAGAGCAAATCAATATCAGTGACTATTGCACTGCTTTGTTACTGTCAGCACTGCCGTAAACTAAAGTAGGAGAAGAGATAAATATGGTCATTGAGGAAAAGAGCTAAATGGTATTGGTATTTAGGGATGAAGTTTAGGTTTGCTCAAAACCTGAGTTTGCAGCTGACTCTATAGGCTCACCAAATTTTCAAACTATTCTGGATATTCACAAACAGAAACATTTAAAGCAGTTAACATCCAAAAATCCACTTCCAGCCATGGTGGTTGTAAGAGGTGGTAACACTAACAAACATTAGCCAATTGGAAGAATATCCCATGGAACTTCAAAATGAAAGCCCATTGAAAATCCATGACTAGTGACAATGCAGCTTATGAATAAGGCTGATCACTTGTCGAGCATGTGCCAATCTTAGCTATAATGCTTACAAGATCCAGAACAGCAACTAGGACATGCTGCCAGATAACGAGATACGTGTATTTTATCATGAATGACAAGGGTGTGATTAATAGTAAATAAAGAGATGTAGCCATGTGAAACAGTAAATGCAGCCCATGAAAATTGTTGATATTGTTTTATTATATTGTTGAAATTTTTTGAACAGGCAAACCAATCTTTATTGATACAGTACCTACAGATAAAAGCAATGTACTTGAATGGAAACACAGGGAAAACTTACCTTTTCATATACTGTGCAAAGTAAGTATACCCTTAGCCCCTGAAGCTGAAATTGCCTCTTTTTTAAGGTGTTTTAAAACCAGCCCACTGCTCATAAATTGTGAGACCCCCTACTATACTACACTACTAAAAATTTGAAATAAAAATTTTATTTCACCAACTGCCCCCCTTATATCCAACACCAAATTTCAATAGATTTTAAATTGGGTCTTTTAATAGACCAGCCCATAGCCCTTAATTTCTTCTTTTTGAGCTATTTCTTGGTGAATTTGCTAGTGTGCTTTTAATTATCATTGAATTGAACAGTCCATTTCCATCTCAAAAATACAATACATTGCTAATATGCACCTGTAAAGACTGCCTTACATTCCTAATATGCACCTCGACCTGTTCTAGTCTATCCTCAACTTTACTCATCATCATTACCACTTCTTTAAAGCTGCCCCACTCAGTCAGTCTCTGCACTGGTTACCAATTACACAAAAGATACAATTCAAGATTCTACATCTTCTTACAAAGCTCTTTACAATCTGTTCACACATTATATAATTGCACTTATCTTAAAATACTATGCTAAATATACTATCTACTAATGACATCTTACTCTCAAAGGGCCTGATTTATTAAAGCTCCCCAAGATTGGAGGAGACCTGGAGAACCTGGGTGATCCAACAAACCTGGAAAAGGCATGTGCTTTTGGTTGGCAAATGTTTTCAATCCTGGACCAGATCCATTCCAGGTTTGCTGACCCAGGATCATACAAGTTATGCCATGATTGTCTATCTTCTCCAGTTTAGGAAAGCTTAATAAATCAGGCCCAAAGTCCCCAGTCATCTTTTCTCATACCTGCATACAAAATTGCTAATGTATAAGTATTTCTTCTTTCCTGGTACTTCCTTCAAATGTATCCTAAATCCACATCTTCCGGCAAGCATATAATCTGATCTAGGTCTTTCTAACCAGTTACCATTCGGGAATCATTGTCCGGATACTGCCTCAATAGTTGCATTAGTAGGTAAAACACATGGTGGTGGTTGCTTTTTGTATGATTCTGCATGTATATTTGTTTTGCCAAACCCAAACTGGTAGTAAAAGGAAAAAAATATGAGATATGGAAAAAGGTTTTGTTTTTTATTTTTTTATAAATAAGAGAGTACAATTGCTTAGAATGTGATCAAACACATGAAACCAATGGGAAATAATTGAGGTAATATAGTATAACTAAGTATTATTTTGACCCTATTTACTGCAACTGGAGTTCTTCCTAAGATAAGCATTAACTGTTTTCAATGAAAAGTATAAAGGTATCAAAATATGAAATAGCTCGGAATAAAATCCAGGTAAATGAAAAATAAATATGATCCAGGTAACTGGTAGCTAATGAGACCACAGTTATTTCCGTTAGAGATATTTTCTGGGAATAACTTTTTACTAATCAGGAAGTAAGGAAAATACACAAAAAATGCAGCCAATCACAAAGTTGGCAGCAAAGAGCCTATTTAATGCTCAAAAATGGAGCTATAAATGCATATGTTGCCTGCAATACCAGTTCAGAAATGTTGGTACTTGTGCCCATTATTTTGGTCTCCAGCCTGGCACATGGTTAAATAATGTTAATATTATGATGAATAGATTTATATCTCTCCCTTTTTTCAGACACTTGCTTGCAGTAGCATTGTGGCACACCTTTTTTTAGATGATACATGGAGAATTTCAGGGATGTTTGCCACCTCAACTCAATAGACTTAAATTGAATATGCGTTCAAGCATTTGCAAGTGTCTTTTTTTAAAGTGTTCTGGAACAATAGAAATGGGAAACAAAATGTGGGAAAAAGCGCATCATAAGCCCTGTCATGTATAGCAGACATAGCATATATATGGAATTAGTTTAATACTTTATTTGGTTGAATATTTTGAAAACATCATGTTTCTGCATGCTATTATTTTAAACTAAAAGTAGGCATCAAAACTATGGGAACAGTAATGGACTTTAAAATTCTTTTCAAATGGACTTTTCAAAATGAAAAGCTAAGGTTTCACCCTTTAAACAATAAGCTTTCAGAAAACGTGCATTAACAGACTAAACAAGGCGAGAATATTCTAGCCAGCTACAAAAACAAAAGATCTATACATTATACATAGCTGACAGAATAGGTCATGGCTTTTTTAAGTGTATTGTGTATAGCCCCAACAAAAGGCAGTCTATATAAAGTCCATAATTTGTTCTTTTTCAGTGCAAATCTGCTACAGCATACCAGCAGCCAAAATGGTGAAGGTAAGATCTAGTTTGTGCTAGTAATTGGTTCACTTAATAATTAACATTTGAACATTTTTCCAATTTTTATATTTACTTTCTAATTAAACTCACAATATATTTACAGATATGAAATTGCATTAAATAGAAGCTAAAGTATTTTTATCATATTTTTTTAGATCACTTTCTACGAGCACAGGAACTTTAGGGGTCGCTCCTTTGAGTTTTATTCTGACTCCCCTGACTTGTCTTCATACTTCAATCGATGCAACTCCATTCGAGTTGAGAATGGAAATTGGATTCTGTATGAGCAACCAAACTACGAAGGATATCAGTATCTTGTTAGGAGAGGAGAATACCCTGATTTCAAGCACTGGATGGGTTACAATGACGCAATCAGGTCTTGTCGCCTTTCTCCACAGGTAAGAAAAAAATAAAGCTCAATAAATAGCCAAAGCAAAAACACACACAAATTTTCCACAATACATGGAAGTAGTAGATTTTTAAAGCTTATCAATAAGCAAAAAAGTTGGGGTAAGGTGTAAAGAAGGTAAAACACTTCTTACATTAATTTCTTTTTTTTTTCTGTCTACCCTGTTGTTTTGTGACTTTTCTGGTTGCAATGTTGTGAACAGGACCATGACCAGGAGTAATGTTATGACCAAGAACAATTTATTATATATATAACATATTACTAATAGTTAGAGAAAGGTTTGGATAAATCAATACAAAAGTTAGAAAACACCTTTTTTTTTGTTCAAACCATTGTCCAATAACACCTAAAATCAAGAAAACAGGGTTATATAAATAATGCATACCTCAATGTCATATGTTGTACAGCTAATCAAAATATTATCTTATTAATACATACTTTTTTTATCTAAAGCACCATGGACCATTCCGTCTGAGGATTTATGAGAAGGAAGACTTCCAAGGACAGATGATGGAGTTCACTGAAGACTGTCCTCATGTCTATGAACAGTTCCGATTCCATGAAATCCACTCCTGCAATGTACTTGATGGGCACTGGATGTTTTACGATGAGCCCAACTACAGCGGACATCAGTTTTATCTGAGACCCGGAGAGTACAGAAGATACACTGAGTGGGGAGCCATGCACCCCAAAATTGGTTCATTTAGAACAGTACAGTATTAGAAATACAGAGCTTACTATTGATCATGATGTTTCTCCAGTAATAAAAAAAAAATTTTGCTCACTGTTGTTTTCGCTTGTTTAAATGCATTAGCCCAATGACAGATCTAATTCATATTGGTTATTGGATATTTGAAAGTTTAATAATGGACATATTTAGAAAAATGGTTAGTAAATCATTAATTATAGGCTGTAAATTAGATATAAACAACAATAGATAGCTGTGAAGAACAATTTTTTTCCAAATAGAACTTGTGTAAGCATACTGTATAATACTCCCCATTGCTAGGTGTCTTGGAAGTGTAATGGCCCTTTTTTGATATTATAAATAATATAGACTGTTTACATTGGACATCCTTCCATAGACGATAGATATTTCATCAGGTACTTTTTCCTGTGTATACAGGTCACTAATTCTACCTAGCAGATCATAAACTTTATTTGAAACACTTGCATACATGATTGTGTATACCCTGCAGTAATCTATTTGATTCTGTTTCCATAATGCTTGAGAAACTAAGCTAATTATTCCATTGCCACAATGCAGAATAAATAATTAAACAAAGGTTTGGTTGCTAATAAAACAACCTCAGTACTGTACAAAAACAATGCTCATTGTTCTTCTCACAACTTTTCTGAGTTTTAGGGTAAAGGGGTTACTTTACCAAAACTGAATATTGATTTGGGTATATAAAAAAACCTTGGAGGATTAGTCAGTCTCTGGCTTCTTGTAGGGTGCAGATATTTTAAACTAAATATTCTCAGTACCTATTTCCTTACCTTTTATCTTATACCAGGGAGCTTTGAGAAGAAATAATAATTTGCAAATTTAGAATCTTCCAAAAACATATCATATGTATAATTTCCTGGGTGCTCTGGTTCTTTAATTTCATAGTAGAATATTAGTAGCTGATTCCTGAATAAGAGGATTGGAGTTATAACATAACAAAAGAGACCTAAAATTATCAGGTAAGCATTCTACGAAAAACCTAGCTTAGTCATTCACATGGCCATTCTTTTTCATGTACTGAACAAAAGAAATTTCCTGTACTGTCTGAACTTTTACTGATTCATTGACTAAATCCTTCCCACTGTTCTCTTTATAAAGGGAACAAATACAACTTTCAGTAAGCAGGAATGTACAATGAATTAGAAACATTTAATTACATAAAATAATTACAGAAGACGACTAAAACTATACTTTTTCAACACTTCAAAACATTTATTTCACCTTTGATGTATGCAGATTTGTAAAGTGTTTTTTTTTAAACTTCATGAAATGTTCATTAGAACATGCTGCATTCAAGAACATCCCACAACCTGGCATCTTTAGGTCCTTGCTGTTTTCAGTTAAATGTTGAGAAGATATATTTTTTACAAACTGACAGCTTGAGTTCCCCCTTGCTGTTGAGTATTAGTTGAATTAATTAGAAAAACCCAACAACCACAATGGGTCCATGCAACAGAAAAAAAAAACCTGATTATACATTTATCTTTCTTGTTTCCAAAAGACCACTGCTTTCTTCTTTTGAGCATCATACTTGTAAATCCTAGTGCTTGCGCAGCAGCCTTTTGATTCTGGGTGCTGTACATGTTTTGTTGTCCACAGATCAGCTCTCTGCTGCCACCCTAGTGGAACTTTACATAAGTAAATTTATGAGTGATCATTGGGAGAGGAAAGACTGAGGAAATTATTTTTTTCCTGCAGCATTCTAATGTCATTGCATAATAATATTCCTAATGACCAATCACTTCAATGGAGCACAGGGTTTTTTTTACTGATGAAAGTTGCAGCAAAAAATCATCCTCTTGCTGTCTACTGTGGCATGTTGGGGATTTAGTAATGGAGAAAGTGAACGTTACTGGGAGCATCACATTATCCCAAATAAACCATAGGCCCAGGGATGCAGTTTCAAATATACAAAAACATTAACCTTTGGTAATACTGCACTAAAATTTCACTCTGTGCTGAGATCATTTGTTCCATTTCACAGCAAAGGTTTGTAATGGATGTGTTCAGAAATCCCACCCTCGTCTGTTGCTGTAACCACTACTTTACCCACCACAAAAATTAAATCTCCATACCATATTATTTCTGTTTAAAAATCTGCAGTTGTCTTTGGGCAGAACTGTGCAGGGATCATCCCCTGTTTCTGTATTCTATTTCTGTATAGTGGGTTTTGTTTTGACCTCAGCACTGCAGATTACTGGAAAGTAGAGGAAGAAATTGGATGATCCTTAAAAAAATTTCTAGGTATGAAATCATGACATACTACTCAATATACCCCACCAAACAGCTACTAAGCAGCACCATCCACCCCAGGAACACCACACTTATCACCATACACATAGTGCACCCCATTATACACCCTGTTATTACTTTCAGAACCTTGCCACTACACTGCCACTGTGCTAAACTGAGGAATCAAACAAAAAAAGCTTTAAACGTTATACCTTTTGGCAATATGTAAATAAACCTTTACTGCCCAAATTATTATTATCATACAGGATTTATAAAGCGTCAACATATTAAGCAGTGTTGAATTATAACTTACTTTCTGGATATTATATACTTTTTTCAATCATCAAATTTATCTAATTGCTACTCTTGCGGCAGGGTCCTCCCATCCTCTTATGTCATTGTTTGTATTTTTTCTTTTATTGCAACCCCTTATTATTAAACAGCAATTCATAATATGTTGGCATTTATGAAAAAATGTATAACAGTAATAATTAGGTTAGATCAAACTAAATCTTGAGTAATTTTTTACATGAGACCATATAAAAACCAGTCAAAGCTTAAACTCTTTATGTGAGTACCTAATTGGCAAAACAATCTCTCCCTGACTTGACTTAAACCAAACAAATATTATGAATTTCAGGAAATCTCATAATAATATTATTAAGCAAAAATAGTGATTGCTTAACTAATAAAGAATTAACAATAATGATATGGGAATATTACGTTGTATAAGCCTTGATGACTTTAAAAATGAATCTGTGGCTGTACTAATAGTTCCTATAGTACTAATAGTATGCAACAAACACCCAAATATATATTTCTACCCCTAACATATTGACCTGGATAAAGTTTCATGCTGTCAGACCCTTTCTTTATGACTGTTAGGTATTTGAAATTTAGCCGGAAAATAACTATCTTTATTTATTTTATTAATATTGATTATCTTCTATTTTTCACAAACATGCAACAAAACCTTCAAAACCTCCATCTGATGGTTAATATTGCTGACAACAGTGATGGGGGGAATCATTATTGCTACCTCTGCTCTGACCACTGCTTTCATGAAATCCTTGTACAGCCATGTATGCAGCTGAATGTTGCTTTGAAGACATATACTGTATATATAGCCATGTGTTTTATTATAATGTGTATGACCATGACCTGATTTCAAACATTGTAAAATCCTTTATTTACACGTAGTGCTCCCTCCCCAAGACTGAAGAAGATAGACTATCATAGGTGAACCTGGGTGATCCGGCAAACCTGGAATGGATTTCTTAAAAATCATTTGCTATTAGCAAATGCTTTCAGTCCTCAGTCAGATCCATTCCAGGTTTTTTGAATCATCCAGTTTCTCCCATAATTAATAAATCAGGCCAAATGTGTATCCTCATGAACTTTTCCAGTGTAATGCACAGAAGCACACTAGGGATTCCTTGGCACTGAACCTCTGACATAGAAAAACATTAATATAACATTAATATATCTTGTTTAGCACAAGATTTTAAAACTTGACTACAGCTATAAAAAGTTATCTGACCTTTCATAAAACATTCTGACTTGCATTTAACATGATTCAATTATATTCAAGCACTTTGATCCACCTGTATGTATATACAAAACCTGATTTATGCAAACAAAAGTCTGTCAATAAATATAGGCCCTTAGGTCTCTATAAAACAGGGAATCTGGCATCCCCTGAAGTATTCTCTCCTGGGTACAATTACTGCCATTGTAACACAGGGACCTGGAAAATTCCCACAAGAGAATATTTGAGGCAATGTCAGATTCACTGGGTCTGATTTTTTAAAGCTCTACAAGGTTGGAGAGGATTCACTTTTATCAGTGAACTTGGATGATCCAACATAAGTAGGGTCCTGAGTGTTGAAACGTCAGGTTTGTAAGTAAAGAAAAAGTTTGTCCTCCTACCTTTTTAAATGTTCCAGCCTGTAATTGCCTTGGCTCCTAAGTGTCTATATTGTGGTGAAACATTACAAGTTTTAAGGGAAAAAAAATTCTTCCTGTTCTATTTCATTGTAAATCCTTTGGTATTACTCTGTAGAACTAAATATGCCATCTAAATAATTAAAATACCTATAAAATTCTTAACATTACATCAGGGCATACTGTAAAATATTGTTACCTATTACTAAAAAGGGAAAGTTGTGTGTTATGATAAATACAGTAGAAAGTGTTTGACTTTGGTTACTTTAGTTAGCATTTTAAACTTGCACCAATGTGTGTTTTCAAATTTTGTAGTAGCATATCACTTCTTTACTAATGTAGCTGAATATAGATGACGCAATGCTTGAAAATATGTATTTTAAACTTAAACTGTTCTTGTATTTTTACTTTCTTGTTAATAATAAATAATATAATCAGATGAGCGTTTTGTTTTCCCACAAATTATGTAACCTTTAAATATGTAACCTGTATGTGCCTGAAAAACTATATCAGCCATTTAAAATGCAAGGATAAAACATTTCCATTTCAAGTAAAAAAAATGTGTTTGTCAAAAAAGGCACTTAGCAAATGATGTAAAGCTCTGGAGTGCTTTTTGAAAGCATACATTTACAAAGGGAACACACAAAGAGAACACAGTAATGAATGAAGCTATACTGTGCGTTTACCTTAGCAAACAGAAAACTTTGTTTCTTTAAAGATCTGCTGAACCAAGCAAATAGAAAATGTATATATAGCAAGTATAGTTCTCACTCACAAGCACCAAGCTCCAGTAGAACATCTCTATCCATCATGGGAAAGGTAAGATTTTTTCAAAAACATTAACATTTTTATGAGATTTGTTTATTCATTTATATATATCTGACACTGCTTTTTATCAGGATAAATACAACTTTAGTCCTAGGCTGTTCATATTCTTCCAAAGTTTGTTATCACTTTTCGCACTTTCAAATCTTTAGTCAGCCCTAATATAGCTCTGTTCGGTCTCACTTTTGAGAACAAACAAAAAAATGTAAATAGTTGTAGAAATCAAAACCCAACTTGAAACTATTCTAAAATTGTCTCCTCCAATTTAATTCAAAATTTGCACTCTGAAATTGCAAATTTAAAACAATTGTAAATGCATGCATACCTATAAATCTGTGTTACCTTTTGTTTTATTCACATTTCATATTATCCATTTGCATTATTGCTTAGTTTGTTCCTCTACATTAGAGAAGAATCTATGATATAGGCCTTGCTTGTATATTCTCTACAGGAACTATGGTTGTGTAATGGAGAATTCAATGAGTTAATGACCTAGCATAAATAGGATACTTGTATGCACATTCTCAATGTCAGTTACTCATGAGAAGTAAAGAAAGAATCAGGATGATAGCCCCAGAAGTCACCAGTTTTCAATTGATAGGTTTCATTTAGGCTGACACAGCACAATAAGTTTTAATAAGTACAATATATCAAGTGTAGACTAAATGCTAGAAACTTGAAAATACAGTACAAGAATGGAATTCCAGCCACATAAGATGTTTAGGATCTGTCAAATCCTAAAACTTTGTCAATGTACCAACAATTGTTATTCCAACTCCATGTTATTCTTGTGTCTCCTAAAGCCTAAACGACTATGACATTAAATTAAGCCCCTTAGAGGGACAGTTAGTGACACGACTATGGACTGTGTAAAGCATTAGGTAATATGTTGGCCCTAAATAAATACTGTATATTAATAATTCCAAAAGCCCACTCTGGAGTTTTGGATGTTCCTTCACATCTTGGGGTTTTCCTACGTTTGTAACTTCTCTAAAACATAAATAAAATACCTATTTTTATGTATAACTTTAGAAAAAAAGTTATTTAACAAAAAATCCTCCATAAGTCCAAGTACACACCTCAGAAGATTCTCACTCTTGGGCAAGGATCTGACATGTGGTCACCTGATTGAACAGGGAGATTTCTATTTGTTTCTCAACGGATCATACTTAAATAACTAATGTTTTCTTTTTTTATTTCACAGATCATCTTCTATGAAGACAAAAACTTTCAGGGCCGCTCCCATGAGTGCAGCTCTGACTGTTCTGACCTGTCTTCATATTTTAGCCGTTGCAACTCCATCCGTGTAGAGAATGGTAACTGGATTCTCTATGAGCACCCCAACTACAAGGGGTATCAGTATTACCTGAGAAGAGGAGACTATCCTGATTTCCAGCAGTGGATGGGCTTTAATGATTCAATCAGATCCTGCCACCTAACTACCCAAGTAAGTGTATTACTGTAAAACTTCCTAACACAGAAAACAATTAATTAATATGCTTGTTAAAGTAGCTAGCCATGCTTTACAATTTTATTTTGCACATTTTTTTTCAGTTATCTATCTTTCAGCAAAACTGAACTCAAATTCTTTTTTTCACAGCACCGTGGTCCTTTCATCCTTAAAGTCTATGAAAAAGAAGATTTCAAAGGTCAGATGATGGAGTTCACAGAAGATTGTCAGTGTGTCTATGAGAAATTCCGTTATCACGATATTAACTCCTGCAATGTCCTTGATGGTCATTGGATGTTCTATGAGGAGCCCAACTATAAGGGACGCCAGTATTACCTAAAACCCGGAGAGTACAGGAAATACACTAACTGGGGAGCCAACACCCCCAGGGTTGGTTCTTTCAGGCGTGTCCAGCATCTTTATTAAGCAATAAATAGATGATGCTTTGTTCCGGAAACTCTTCAATAAATGTACCTGCAACAAACAAAAACTTGCCTTTTGTCTGTTTTTCTGTTTTATTTATTTTATTTTTAATTGAAAGCTAAAGTAAGGGCTACATACACATGTCAGATGATTCTTGCCCGATAATTTCCTCAGGGCTAGTATTGGACGAGAATCTTACTTGTGTACAGCGCTCGTCCGATGTCATTTGTGGATCTGTTCTGGCGGATCCACAAATAATGAAAGATATTAACACAAGTGACGGGGAGAGAGCACAATGAGGTACCGCTTGGTCGTTCTCTCTCTTACCCTCTCCAAAGAACAGAACGGTGCTGTGTGTACACCGCTCGTTCATGCATCTTTCAGTCTTTTGAAAGTCGTTGGAATGGATTATGAAAGATCCTTTCCAACGACAAATATCTAACATGTGTATGTAGCCTAAGTCATTTTGGAATTCTTATTAAGTTATCCAAGAATAAATCACACTACTCTTTTAAATTACATGATTTCAATTGGATGATTTGGAACATAAAATAAAGAATTTTTGTTTATTTACTGCTAACTATTTTAAGTTGTCTTGACATGACCATTTTTCATTTAAAGGCAACTAATTGGGTTATGTGAATAAATACCAAGAGATGGGCTATTTACAGAAGCTCCTGATTTGCCCTAAAAAAGCAAAAAGTCAAGTGACACAATATTTTTTAAATATGGAAAATCCAGCTGTCCAACTGTTACAACAGGATTCGGTAACCACTATTTCCCGGGCAAGTGTTTGGCAAAATACACAAATGAGATAACTAATAAATAACACAGATTTCAAAAAGGTCTTAAACATACAAAAATATATCATGGTAGTTTCACCAATTTTTATAAAGGCCACTTAGTAGGTTGAAAACGAACCTCGGAAAAATCAGAAATACAGGTCTTGAAGCTTTTGGATCAGCACTACAGCAAGGCACCAAACATTTTCATAAATGACCAACACCAGTCTTCATTTACAGTTAGGAAGATAATTGAAATACTTCAATGTGCATTTATTTCATGTGAAACTAGTGTTTTTTATTTATTTTTTTTTTATAACCCTTTTAATAAAACTAATATTTTGTTTATCTGTAAAAGAAATGTAAAACAATATACTGCATATTTTTTGAAAAAAAAAAAGCAAAGTAAGACAACAAATTGATTTAGTTGAAAGCTACAACTGTTAAAAAAAGCAAAAACATTTATTTAAACAAGGAAAACCTTACCAAACACAACTTTTTCTTTCAACTATCATCATCATCCAGGAATTTTGATCATGTAAAGTCAGCCAATCAGATTCTCTGCCCAAGCACAGATCCTATATGATGACAGCATTAATCTGTTCCCATCGCAGATTTGGATCTAAGATTTGTTGCTTTTGGAACAAGCCAGAAGAAGATGTTAGATAAGTAAAAGACTTTTTAAACTGAAGTTTTATACTTTATGTATACTTTATTTGCTTTACAATTAAACATTTAACACATACCAAAGGTTTCCATAGCACTATGAGTTATTCTAAAAGAAGTCCCAACAGTAATCTTCACTCAATCAGGCTATATCTTTCTACGGTTTAGGTTTCAATTTTAAATAATAAAAAAAAATAATAATAACATATGAACAAGCCTATAACTAAAAAATAATAACATTTTTGATAATAAAAGAAAATATGTACACAACCAATATACAAAGCCTGCCATTTACCTTAACATGAGCTCTAAGCGTCCTGCTGCCAAGCGTTCATGCCTCGTATATTGGTCAGGTGGTAAGCTTTGTTAGAAATTTACTGGGGAAAATTGTCTCTCTTTCCTGCTCTCCCTTGCTCATTCCCTTTCTACATAAGGAGGAACATAAAAAGAAAAATAAACTAATTAAAAAAACACAATTTGAAAATAGGTAAAAGGATCTAGTTGAGAAAGCATTTAAATTAGTTTTAAACCTGAAAATCAAAAGCTACTCCATAACCTCACTGGCAGGAAATTTTGGCATAGACAGTGGTAGTCATACGGGGTCTTCAAGCTAAAATGTGTTTTAATATGAATGAAAAAATAAATAATAAAATATATAATATAAAAATGAATATTTCCTACAAATTCTCGATCAACAGGAAAGATACACTGGCAAGTTTTTGCATGCTTTAAAACAGTAGTTCCCATTTACTTGACATTTGATTTGATGCAGCACCATACTGGAAACGCATGCTGCTGCTGCTGCTGCTGCTGCAGGCTTATTGTGTTTTTTTTTAGGATTTCCAAAGTGGTCAATAGTGGGGTAACAAGTGGGAAGCGCTCCACATGTCCAAGTTAGAGAAGAATATTTTTTTGGTTAAAAATAGAATTAATATTGTTGGTAATTTTACTAAGATCCGTAGTATACAAAACAAATGTCATGTTAACTGTTTTGGTAAATCTACATTGGTAATCCATCAGTCATGTGATAGAAAATCATCAGGGATGCCAAGAATCTAAAAACAAAAGCTTACTACAGTGTTATACAGAGCAAAAGCAATCTGGATAAAAAGATTAAATAAACTGGACAATGCATTTTCTAGAAACAGGATAAAAACCTTTTGTTATACATTTGCTGATCAAGCAATGAACAGCTTTAAATAGTAGCTGCTATCTCACTTATCACTCATCACTGAACTTCTCATACAGTGAAAATGGGAAAGGTAAGAGTTTATATATATATTAGAGATAATCCGTAAACCTTTATACATACAATCATTTCTTTTTTTCTTAATATTTAATGTGTGCAATGCATAAAAAAAAGCCTAGAAAGTAGAGCAAACATTGTACAGTCATTGGATGGATATTATTTTCATCTCTTTTATCTAATCTTATTAGTTATAGGCTTGTTCATATGTCTAGAGTAATGTCCCCTCAGGATACTAAAATTAAAAAAAAACTACTTTGACTTTATTATTTTTTGTAGCTCTCATTATTACACTCTGTGATGTCAAAATATTCCACATTCAACATCTATAGGATTTTAGGATTTTTCACATTTTATGTTAACTGATACAGACACGTATTTTGAACTTTTTCATTATCCTTTCTAAAAATCTATGAGATGGAGTGCTAGGAATCATGATCTAATCATAGTTCTTACTCCAGGTAGATGACAAATTAAATGGAAAACCCAAGATTTGGAACAATATTAATATAATTTCAATGCAGAGATATATCCTACTGTAGATACAGGTAGAAGAAGCACTGGTCTCAGGAGTTAGTTGCTAAAGAAATCCTAAGACTAATTGTAATGTATAATTCACAATAACCAATGCAATTTAAAAGTCGAATCACCAAGATTAGATGCCATGGAGATGTTAATCTTTCACTGCTAATAACAGCTGTTTCAAAAGCAGTCTTTTAGTGGCAGGAGTCATTTCTGGTTACCCTTGCTGTTTTGGGGTAATCATCTTAAAGATGTTTAGCACTACCATGTCAATGATACTGCTGTCTAAGGATTTGCACAATGCCATGGAGTCTTATAATGGATATTGCCACTGTGTGATGGAAGACAGGGCTGTGCTAGTTAATGACATATAGAAATGGAATAATAAAAAACACTACATTTTATATTTTCTACCTAGGATTCCATTAGTAAGTTGTATGACTCTTGGATGAAAATATTATTAAACAGACCTTTATATAAAAATACAGCCAGTAGCAATTGTGTTAATTTTTTGTGCCTGTCTGTATTTCCTGGTCACACTTTGGTACCACAACAACAAACATTGGACATCTGAATGACCTTATTGTTCTAAAATGTATTAGTACATTTAAACATATATTACAGAGAGTGTATGTAATGTACAATATTTATGCACAGCTATTGTTGTTACACACACTCCGTTGACAGCACCAAAATACTAAGCCAGGGCATACATGGCTATAAACAGCAATCACAATATCTAGGCAAGTGACAGTAGTACTACCAGTATTAGTACTAAGAGTAGTAAGACTGAAAACAATGAAATAGCTGGCATTATCAGTTTATTTATTAGTGTAATTATGGAATTCTTTATATTTACATCTTTCAATCTATGCTCTTATACAGATTACCTTCTTCGAGGACAAAAACTTCAAGGGCCGCTCCTATGAGTGCAGCAGTGACAATAATGACCTGCACTCTCACGTGAGCCGCTGCAACTCTATCAAAGTTGATAATGGCTCTTGGATGATTTACGAGCAGGCTAACAACAAAGGTCATCAATATTTTCTCAAAAAAGGAGAATATCCTGACTATCAACACTGGATGGGATTCAATGATACCATCAGTTCTTGTCTCATGATTCCACTGGTTAGTACTAAAAAAAATTATTACATGGATACAAGATATAAATGAATTATTTATTTTAGTTTGCCAGTCATCATTTAATATTGTTGGTCAGAATGCTTTATTAAATTAATATTAATATACATTTCTTATTAATTCCAGTTTGTGAAGTATTATATATATGTTTGCCTTTGCAAAGTAAATCCAAAACTTTGTTTTTACTTTTAGATTGATTTAAACTTATTAAAGCTCTCCAATGCTGGAGAGGATACATTTTCATCAGTTAAGCTGGGTGATCCAGCAAACCTGGAATAGATCTGGTCAAGGATTACAAACATTTGCTAGCAAATGAAGAAATCCATTTCAGTTTTGCTGGATCACCCAGCTTCATTGATGAAAGTGTATCCAACCCAGCTTTGGAGAGCTTTAATAAATCAGACCCAATGGAAAGTGGTAAAGAGTAAACATAATCTCCTCCTTAACAGTTATCATCATAATACCTTTTATATACTTTCAATGTATATTTATCAAATGTACTTATATCCTAATATACCTTCACAGCATACAGGATCTTTCATGATCAGAGTATATGAAAGAGAAGAATTCAAGGGGCAAATGGTGGAATTCACAGAAGACTGTCCACATATCTACCAAGATTTCAACCATCGTGAAATCTATTCTTGCAATGTTATTGAAGGCCACTGGATTTTCTATGAGGAGCCCAACTACAAAGGGCATCAGTTTTATCTGAGACCTGGAGAGTACAGGAGGTTCAGTGAATGGGGCGCAGTAAATGCAAGAGTTGGTTCCATTAGAAGAGTACAAGATTTTCATTAAACTTTAAAATATTATATCCTTGTATCTCTCCATAAAATTTGATAAACATATTCGCTAACTTAAGCTTTCTCTAAATTTTTTTATTCAAATACATTACTGTATTTGTTTATCATGCTATATGAGTGCTCTGGAGTACTGAGAATACACAACATTATCAAATAAAAGTTTTATATTTTCCCTACCATCTCAACCCAAAAAGTGAAAGTTTACCTTTTTAATTCTTTTTCATTAAAAATATCAATAGAAGTAATGGTGACAGTGGAAAAGTTATGGACAGCTATAGCCCCTATACGTTGGTAATGGCAACATTACTTTTCATGACATTCCCACCAATGGCGTTAATGTGTTAAAAGATCTTGTGTTGAAAATGACCACATTCCAAAACACACTTTGATATAAAAAACAAATTCGTAGTTGACTTGATTACTGAGGTAACCCCAGACCATAAAAGTTCCATTACTATGCTTTAAACTTGGCATGGGGTTCTTCTCCTGAAATGCTGATTTGTGCCAAATGTGTTTACTGTTCATGTGGACAAGCAGAAATGATAAAATATATCTAGCTTTATTTCAGACACCCAATAAATTCACTCATATTTAAGCAAGAAGCTCCAATTGATTCTATCTGGAGCATACAATGATTTTCAATGCTAACATAAAGTAAACCTGCCATGATAGTAATATGGTGTCATTCCTGGCCTCCTACAAAAATGCCTATTTCCCGGATCTTATACTAATGCACTGGCATCATTACATTTTAGGGGATTGGCCCAAAACAAGTTTGAAAGTCAATAAAATAGGTTCTCGGTCAGGATTCTAAGTACAGTTAGTCTTGGTCAGTGACTGAAATTATTAAAGTAAAAGTTCACCATGATAGCCAACCAATTAGCATTTTCAGCAGGAAAGGTCAACAGCATTGCTCCCCATAAATAACAGTTGGTAAAAATTACAAACGTTCACTGAAATCTATTAAAAACTAGGATACAGCAGGTATAGAGGATAGCCTATTTCATCCCATGCTGTGAAGTACCTGGTGCCATTGACATTGTTATCTTGTTTTATGGCAAAAAAAAAAAAATTTGAGACAATGTTAAATAAATATATTCTCCAAACCACTTGGACAATAAAGAAACCCCCAACAACAACCAGTCAATGGGAAATCTGGAAGAATTTTCATTGGCTGGTGATTGGTAAGGATGGTACCACTATTTATATCAGCAACCCAGTTCCTGGCCAGTTAGTATCTACACTGCAGGCAGCATTTGCCCCCATAGTTTCCCAGCATATGGGTCTACAATTGCCACTGAACTCATAACAAAGGTAAAACCCATAACAATCCCAGGTTTGCCCTTCACTATTCACCACTGGTGCATCCTATTGGAGGAGAACGTCTGCAATGGTTTTCAAGCCAAACAACTCCTCACATTTAGCCTCCATGTCAACATTTTTTGGTTGTCAAAAAGATTCTCCATTATATGTGTTTCAAGCCTTTGTTAGGTCTTCACATTTTCTCAGCAGAAGTTATAATGTTAGGCACACCCCCATACCGAAACAAAAGTCTACAATTTCCTTTTTGAATGTGTTGTTGAAACTAAATAAGCACAAAGTGTTACATTAGTATAAGAATAATAATTACGGGCTCACATACTAGACCAAAGTAGGCTATGGATATGCCATTTGCAGACATTTTTTTTCTAAAGCTACGTACACACGTCCAATGGTTATCGTCCAATAATCAGCTCAGGGCCAATATCGGACAAGAATCTGGCGTGTGTACAGCGCCCGTCATTCATCGGCGGAACGATCGCCTTAGCGGATCCACCGATGATGGACGTTGTCGCTGCTCCGTCGTTCTCCCCTTCCCCTCTCCATGTATGTACAGCACTTGTTCATGCATCTTACAGTCCTTAGTCGTTGAAAAGGATCGTGAAAGATCCTTTCCAAGGACAATAATTGCATGTGTGTATGCAGCTTAACAGCTTTTTTTTCTAAATAATTTATTGTTTAAAAAGGCTTGACTGATCTAAACTTATATAATATAATATAATAATATAGTGCAGTGCTCATAGGGGGTAGTCACCTCTCAGTCAAGCCTTTTACAACAATACATTTGTTCTTTGTTTTGGCTAATTTTCTTTTAATTTTACCTGGTAATCCAGCCAGTGACTCACTTTTTGTCTGTCATTATACCAATGCCCAATGTATCAATAGAAATACAGCATTTTCATCCTAGGTCATAAAGTATGGTAGACTACATCTCCCTTTCCTTATCTGTTTAACAAAGATAAGGTATTCTGTAACTTCACTAGATGAACTGGCAGGGGCTAATAACAATGCTCAAGATTGGACTGCAGAGAGCACAGGACAGCACTGAAATTTTGAAATCAAAAGGTATTTTTGGTATTAGAGAAATAATAAGCAAACACTTTGGCAGATTTGGTAAACCAAAAGAATGTAAATGAGAAAAGTGAATCGTGAATGTTAATATATGGCACACTTTAAATGAACATGAAAAGGCCATGACAATTCAGGAAAGATATTTGTGTGGAATTTGTAAGTCACCTGAATTGTATAGTGCTCTTGTCCACAAAAATAGGTATATGTACAACAAGCATTCACAAAATACACAAATAAATCACAGCACCGGGCAACAGGTCACAAATGAAAAACTGTGTAGGCAGATAAACAGCAATAAACTATAGAATGGAAGCAAAATTTATGTATTATTGGGTTGTGTTCTACACACAGCCTTTTGAGCAATAAATGCCATTCCTGAGGATTATTTTCTTTAACAACTCCCAGCCACTACCCTACCCCTGACAACCCCCACCAAAACTGCTCATAGTGAACCAGCTAAAGCCTGACAAATATGACGGCCAGAAGTCTGTCTCCTTTGGCACACCAAAATAATCAAAAATAATGCCAGCAGCAGCAACCACTAGAGTCTACTTGATATGATTGCTCTTTTGATGGGGACTGGGTATATAAACTAATCAATGACAAATATTAGGTCTTTAGACTTAATTGATAACCCAATGTCACGCTACCTAACAGTTCCCACAGTGCTTTCTGCTGAACTCTCCTGCAGTATTCTGCACCTGTCCGGCTCCACCTTCACTGAGGAGTGTTGCATGACCTTTACTAACCCACCAGCCGTCTCTGCACAGAAGCTAATCTCCATTGGCCCCCCTCTGGTGGGGTGACTCTGGGGGGAGTGACCTGGCTGCACATAGCAGTAGCGAGTCTGGTATTAACTAACGGGGTGCTTTGGTGATAACCGAGATTTAGTGCCCGGGGCAATTCCTCGTTACCTGCATCACAACACCCAAACTGACCCAATTTGCAATCGAGGCATTATAGCACCCACAAAAACTGAATTTCCTGCACCAACACTGCAGCAAATCGACTGGTGATGTCCAACTGATGTCCAAAAAAGGTGCTGGATTTATTGGAATTGATAGGAAGGACATTCCCCAACAAAAAACAAAACCTAAAAAATTGTATTGACATTTGTAATTTGAAGAAGCGCTTCAATCCAAATGTTTAAAATAGACTAATTATGACATCACTAATTATGAAGTAGAGGTGATGATGGTGGTGGTGATGGAGGAGAAGAGGGTGCTGATAAAAATCAGCAATGTGAATATATTATCAAAATTACACTATATACACTATATTACACTATATATTAAAAAAATACACTATTTCTGAACTGGTACCTCTGTAGCTGGTGATAAGAAAACATTGTGTATTAAAAGTTTATACAGTAGTTAGTCAGGTTTTAAAAAACAAAACAAAAACAAAAGTCCATCAAGTTCAACCACCAGAGAAATAAACTTACCACATAGTACTTTATTTTTACTCTAACCAGGTGACTTATTAAGCATCTCCCCCCTCCATTCTTTCCCTGGTGGTTGCAACCAACAGAATATATCTCAAAATAAAAACATGGACCAACACGGTAAAGGAGCACTTTTAACATAATTGTCACAAAATTGTCACGAAAGCCTTTTGACCATCAGTGGATAAATTCTTTTGGTGTGCTCTGATTGCTAATATCTCCAATAGAAATAATATTACCCCCCAACACAATAAAGTGATGGCAGCTACTTGCATGCCTTGTGTTTAGATTAACCTTGTGTTGTTGCATGATCCTTTCTTTTGAAGTTTTCCATATAGGATGATTTGTTTCTGTTCACACACTTTTTATTAGAAACCATTGATCTTGTCTGTCCAGCTCACACAGAACCTGACACTTACCAAGTCCTTTAGTTTACCAACCTCTACACAGTCTAAAAATACTGTACAATAAATATATTTCTGGCTGCTAAGGAAATCTAAATTGTGGTTAATTCTTTAAAGTGGAACTAAAGTCCCAAAATGAAGGATCAGGCAGGTGGTTATTGCAGAAGGAGCAGGCAATGTCACTTATGCAATAACTTATCTGCCCAACCGCGCCGGCAGTATATGAAAAAGCTGAGCTGCGCATGCGCAGTACTAGTTTTGGTTTCCAGGGAAACCTTTGTGTGCGCCAGAGATCAATAAACTACCTCACAAGTTAGGTCAGCCCATCATGGCCAATCAAGGTGGCCCAAGATCTTTGCTGGGCAGAAAAAGAAGGGAAGGTAGAGGTATCCTGTGAGAGCTTTAATTCCATTTTAATTATGTATATCGTATGTATAGTTTGTAGCTGTATGCTCTCATAAAGCTTGCTGCTGACCCAGAATTGATGTTTTCTATAAGGAAAAATACTTTTTAAAGATACTGTAAAACAAGCCTGGGTTTTTGGGCACTAAGGTGGATAAAAAGATACTTCCATTCTT
>NC_092864.1:60465935-60478433 GCF_032062135.1 Pyxicephalus adspersus
GGGGGGGGGGGGGGGGGGCAGAAGGCATTGCCTACCGGCTTCCACATTTCCAATTGTCAACATCCCTCTGTTCCAGGGAATTTTAAATTATGTTTAGGGTGCTGAAATTTGGCTTAGTTACAGCTCTTGGAAGCTTCCTCTCCTGGCCACAGGCCACACGACCTTATGGAGAAACATGGGAAATGCCCCCACCCCGGCAAGACAACAAGCAGTGAGAGCAGAGACAGAATGAGCAGATGGTTGGATCTGGCAGCTTTTTGGGCCGGATGTGGCCCACAGGCTGTAGGCTGGGCACTGTTGCCATAGATAGATAGATAGACAGACAGACATTGGGCCTGATTTATTAAAGCTCTCCAAGACTGGAGATAAGTAACTAATAGCAAATTATTTTAAAAAATCAAGACCAGGTTTGCTAGATCACCCAGGTTAATAGTCTATCTTCTGCAGTCTTGGTGAGCTGTTTTGCTGTTCAGAATGCTGCATAATGAGGGTTTAGATACCATTAAATTAAATGTATAAATAAGATACAAAGGTGGATATCACCAAGCCCAAAAGCAAACTGATGGTTCCCCCATATTTAATTCCCCTAGCGGTATTCCTGAGTGTGACTCGGGGTGGATTTACTATGCAAAAAGCGGTAATCCCAAGTCACACACAGGGTCGCTAAAAACATTAAATAAAAACACTTACCTTGTTCCGTTGTCATCCCCCAGTGTCCTGCTGGTCCCTGCAGGTCCTCGAACATGTCTTCTTTCTTCAATCTTCAGCCAGCGACTGCAGAGACTATCTCCGGGGTTTCCCCCGTGATGTCGGTGCCAGCGGAAAGGTGCGGCGGGAAATTCAAAAAATTTTGTATTGGATTCAATACAAAATAGCTGTATTGAGTCCAATACACAGAGATCTTTATTTAATATATATATAATGATATTATATATATATTATACATGTTACTGTACAGTTATATTACGTTTCACTATTTTTTTATTTTTTTTAACAGATTTTTGTGTTTTTTTTGTTTAAAGTTTATTAATAAATGTAATAAATATTGGATATATTACGACGATGAGTTATGCCTAAGAATTATAGGCCTACAATGTAAAATAAATTTCCATGCAAAAAAATTTAACGCTTTTTGCATGGAAATAAGGACAGAACTAGAATGCTAGGGGGTTATTGTATAAGGTTGCTAGATACTGTGAAAGAATAGCATAACAGTATATTATTTGCAAAATTTCAGAAAACTGTCATCCAAAATGATCCATAATAATAAAACAAATTACAGGTTTTATTAACAAATTTGTTGTATACCTTATATGGGGTTAAGATAGCAACAACCAAAGCTCTACACATTTACTCACATATTTCCTATTTAAAAACTTTTTTACTTGTTTGAAGAACAAATATCACTGTAGATTTGGTGTACTTTTAGAGTTTATAGAAATAGGAATTTGATCAGCAACTGTTACATCCGTGTTTTTCCCTATTTTGGAAAGTATATTGATGTGTTAACTTAGCTGTGCTAATTATTTACTGACACTTGCAAATAAACATGAACTCGTGATGTTCAAAAGCTGACACGAGAGGTGTAAAACGACTGAACATTCTCGACCTCACTATACTGTAGAGTGAAAAGAAGAATACTATACATTCTTTGTCCTGTGCGAGATCTCTATTGTGTTAGTAATGCAGATCCAGCAATGGATATCCTATATAAGGACAGCTGTGTTTGTCATTCCACTGAACTGACGCCTCACCAGAGACACCACAGGCAAAATGGGAAAGGTAAAAGATTTATTTATTTACAATGTCTAAATAATTATTTTAGTTGTGTGCTAATATTTTGTAGTTTTCCAGTGACATAAAACTAAAATCTGGTCTTTTTTTAACTTTTTCTTAAAGCTTTCCAAAAAGCTGTAGCATCATACAGAAAATATACAAAATAAATGAATAACAGAATATTAATAATAATAATTAATGACAGTAATACATCAGTAAAATTAGCATAGCATTAGAAAAAAACACGCAGTAGTACGTATAAAAAATTTGATTAAAATAATTTGAGCTATAATAAATTTTTTACAAGAAATTATTTGATATAATACACTGTATAAAGATTGGAGATTTAGTGAAGCCCTATCTACGGACAATAAAAAAAGTGCTAAGTAAAAAAAACATTATAGTACAGTTAGGAAGGAATATAACATCTGACAATGTTTTGTATTGTTTTCTGGGTTTTCCCTTCACAGTGACAACCCACTCCCCTCACTTTTTGTCTAGTTATGGCAGGGACAGCAGGATGTAAAATAAATTGTTCCAAATGAGGTCACAGACAGAAATAAAGATTTGAAATTAACATGTAACTATGTGTGATGAGTGCGAGGTTTGGCTAGGTTGTCTTTAAGCTTTTGCCAGCTGTGTAGAGATCAAACCCACTATTGCTATATGATAGAAGGCAAATATATGTACATTTTAGGGTGAAATAATATCCAAATTGGGTTTTTAGTGAACAAGATAGAGTAGACTAAGTACAAAAATGAAAACATTGGAAATTATAGCATATTATATATCATATATTAAAGTATAGTATATTTATTAGGGCTTAACTTGTAGGTTGATGTTTATCAGATGTTAAATTTATATATACCGAGAAATAAAAATAAATAAAATAAAATAAAAAACATTGGAAATGTAGTAACCAGTAAGCAATATACATCTGTGGTTCTCTAAAAAATGATGACTTTGCCTGTCTTTACCTGCACACCTATCTACCCAGCCAGGACGTTTTAGTTTTCTGTTAACAGAAAACCTACAGCAGCTCACCATTTTCCTCCTTTACCTACAAGTCCTGTCCCCCTTCCCTTTATGTAGACACAGGGTTACTACTGTAATACAGGGAAGTGCAATCTGGAATCTTGTTCTTCCTTTTGATTGACATTCCCCCACTCTATTTAGAGATGAGAGGAAATAGCTGAAATACAGTGTGCAAGCAATGAACTGTCCATCACTTTGTTTAATTTATACATAAATTGTTTATCAACCTGATTGCTATTAGATTTTGCCTTCTTCACTTTTGGTTTTAGCTGAATATCAAAGGAAAAGAAAATGTGTAGTGTTATCTAACATTAAAGCTAAACCTTACCTTACCTTCAGTCTTTTACAGGGTCTTCTTCTCGTCACAAATTACTTGCTCTGATTTTACTGCACATAGTCAGTTTTAGAAGGTGATGTATGTCAGACAAAGCCTTCTCATTTCATGGTCCTAGTCCTCCCCCCAACTCAACTGTCCCTGGCCCACCCATTTCATTCATTGGATTTCAGATCATAAATTATAGAGTCTCAGGATTTTATGTGTTTGTTACCAAGGGTGGTCTGCATGCAAAACAGCCTGCCTAGGAATGCCCAGTCCTCCAATCCGATATCCAATCAAGGCATTTTGGCATGTCCATACCCACTACCAACAGACAGCTTATTTCTTGCATCAGGATTGAGGACTCTTGAGAAACGTACAACGACATGATGTTGTGATGTTTGCAGGAAGCTCTGAGCAGTACCTAATCTCCCTGCATTGCACAATTTAGCACAGAAACATCATCACACAATAACCGAAATGCCATTACATGTTGATGGAAACGGAAACATCATTAGGAAATTGAAGGGAAAACCAAGAAAGTTTTAGGCCAAATATTAGCAGATCAAAATTCAGATTTAATTCTTTATTATTATTGTTTCTTTTAACGTAAATAAATATTTGGTTTATTGAAATTCCAGATCATCTTCTACGAGGACAGAAACTTCCAGGGCCGCTCCTATGAGTGCAGCTCTGACTGTTCTGACCTCCACTCTTTCTTCACCCGATGCAACTCCATCCGTGTGGAAAATGGAAACTGGATGCTGTATGAGCACCCCAACTTCACTGGACACCAGTACTTCCTGAGGAGGGGAGAGTATCCTGATTTCCAACAGTGGATGGGACTTAATGACTCCATCAGATCCTGCCGCATCATCCCTCAGGTATACCTGTATATTTATATTATGTCATAAAGTTTGTCAATCTTCATTGCTAATCTCAATATCAAATTATTATCTAACTGGATCTCTTTGGCTTCTGTACTTTGAAGCATTATGATCAGATCAACAGGCAATATGATCAGATCAAGTGAGAGTAAAGTCAGAATTAAATACTTGCTCCAAGACAGTGTCTTAGAAAACAAGAAGCTCCTAAATTAAAATATGTTGGCGCTATAATAATACTGTTTATTATTATTATTGTTAATATTATTAATATTATTATTAATAATAATAATAATAATAATAATATTAATAATAATAATAATAATAATATTAACATGACAACCAGGGAAATTATATTTTCAGTAACAGGTGTCAATTATATGAAAACTGCAGAATCCCTAAGGTGAATATATTTGTTCAATTTTTAACCATAGACAATTTTTTATGTCAAAGGGAACCATGTATTAGAATAAGGTAAGTCTAGTAACTATTGGAACAAATGTGTATGAATTTTTCATTCTAATCAATAAATAGAAATATAAGACTTATGTGCCAATCATTTCTGACCTCCTTCTCATAATGCCATGTCATTGAATAATTGTGGTTTAATTTTTGGACATAAAAATGGCTCATAAAATCAGCGCAAAGTAAAAAATATTGCATACTTGTTTTACCTTAATTGCACAAATCATATGAAGACAAGGATCTGCATGACAGACAAGTAACTAGCATTTTTAGAGGGAAAGAACAGTAACAACAGCCTATAAGAACAGAATTTCCTTAGCTGTTTTAAGGTCTATTTAGGCAAGATCGTTTGCAAATTTAATTAATCTATCTACATTTTAGATATCACCAAAACAAATAACACACTGATTTACAAGGAAAACTGTGGTGAAAATGTAGTCATTATTTATTAGATAAAATTAATTGTTCTAGGTTAATGCCTTGTTTCATAGTTTCCTTTGTTCAACTCATTGTAAATCAACCTTGCCAATCTAAAAAAGCACATGCACATAAAAAATGTATTTCTTTCTGCATACTGACAATCCAAAGAAGTTTGCATGTAGCTTAATGTAAAATAAATCTTTGAAACATTTAAATTCTGTTGACTCACAATACATGTTTTTTCATCAGCATCGTGGATCATTTAGGCTCAGAATTTACGAAAGGGAAGAATTCAGAGGCCAGATGATGGAGTTCACTGAAGATTGTCCTCAAGTCCACGAAGAATTCAACTACCATGATATTCACTCATGTAATGTCCTTGAAGGACACTGGATCTTCTATGAGCAACCCAACTACAGAGGACGTCAGTACTACCTGAGACCTGGAGAGTACAGGAGATACACCGAATGGGGAGCAGTTACCCCAAGAGTTGGCTCTTTTAGGAGAGTCCAGGAAATGTTTTAAATACAGCATTCCTGTTGTGAAAATTAATGTATCAAATCAAAATAAAGTACACTAATAAAAAGTACAAGCTGGCTTTGTTGAAGAATTTGAAAACAAAAAACACAATACAGTACAATAGAAATTTACCAGGAACTATATTTAATCATTTTTCTGTTATGTATTTGAAGAAAAACATATAACCAACAAATCTGGGAAATAAAGAAATGTATATTTTATAATCTCATTTAAAACGGCAAGAATACTCTAACTAAAATATATTAAACACGTGCCTGAACTTCCAAGCCTGCATGCTATAGACCATGTACCCACAGAACATATTCCACAGCTTTTTACATTTACACTTTACACAGTCCAAAGTCATGTTGCTGATTGGGAGGCACAACATTTGTTTCTATCATGACTATAACATAATCTAAGGCTAATTTTGAGGGGACGCCACTTAATAACAATTATGTTTTTGGAATGTGGGAGAAAAACAGGGTTATATTGTTCCGTTAGGTAAATGTATGCTCTACTTTTTTCATGGTTACCATTGTTTCCCAGAGTGAAAGCAACTTTACACACCATACAGTTTGAGTTGTCAACAGAAAAGAAATAGATGGGAAATCGTTCAAATATGGAGAAGTACATGTTCTGGTTATACCTGTCTAAGAAGGGATTTATCTCAGTTGGGACATGTTTTCTCTGACTTAATGTTGTATAAACAGGACAGAAATAAAAGAAAAATATTACGATGCAGATAGCAACAATAAAACTGACAAAGGCCTTAACCAATTCATACTCTATTCTTAATGATACATTTTAGATACAAACATTTTTTAACCTATACTGGAAAAATAATATCGCTTTTTTAGTTTTCGTCTTTTTCTGCTTTTTTTCTTCCTTGCACACTCAATGTATCTTCTCTGTTTTATCTCTCTTCTTTGATATTCTTGCTCTTCATTTTCACACCTTTATTTATGGTAAGACTAAGAACTTTTGGGCTGGGTGTAACTAGAACCCACTAACCATGTTGCAGTAGAGACAGATTTTTCTGAGCTAAAATATGTTACACCAATAAAAGTAGGCCATGGTACCTAATTGATTGGTAGAAATAATAAAAAAAGAATGTTCCCTATGGATTTTTTTGTTATGCACCTTTGCACATTATTAGACTTCAGCTTTATTTGCAACTCTTGCCAGTCAGGCACATGACATCTCAAAGTCTCAAAGGAAGTCAATAGGCCTGATTAATGAAAGTTCTCCAAGGCTGGTAGGATACACTTTTATCAGCAAAGCTGGGTGATCCAGGAAACCTGGAATGGATCTGGTCCAGGATTTAAAACATTTGCTAACAAATTGCAAATTACTTAAGAAATAATTCCAGGTATGCTGGATAACCCAGCTTTAATGTGGAAAGTGTATCCTCTCCAGCCTTGAAGAGCTTTATTACATCAGGCCCAATGCGTGTAGACTTCCCACTGTTAGGTGCTGAGGTTGTATGTTTGTGGGAGACGATAGCTATATAATTTCCAGCATATATCATTCACTTCAACTTGTTCCTTCTTCTGATCACTGCTCAAACATTTCGACACCCACTTTGCTGAAAGTTTGCGCATGTCTAGGATAGTGGTGATAACAAACCCAACACGCTCCCATGAGATGTAAAGTATCTGGGCTAGTTTTTTTGCAGATATTAGCCCGTCCTCAATATTCAGCTCATAAACAGCATTGCAGGTTGCCGGGTCAGTTGTGGTTGGGAGGCGCCCACTGCGGGGTTCATGTTCAACGGTGAAATGCCCAGTCTTTGGTTTTGACAGTGCTGTGGGATGAACACTTTTCCCCCAGTGTTTGTGACATCCCCGTGTGAATGTCCTTTGCTGTCTTTCTCTGGAGAAACAAAAACTTAATGATAGCCCGTAACTCCAACAACGTGAAACTTGTTTGTGCCTCTGCCATCACAGCTTCTCACTAAAGGAAAAAACAGTTTTAAGAATCACAAATACCTGATATTTGCACAGTCACATACTAAGATATTAGGCTGTCATATGCCCCAACACTCATTTTTCTATTTCATCTGGAAGGGGGCAAAGCAAGGAACTTCTCATGACCCCCACGTTAGTTGAATATAGGTTGAGTTGTGTTTTTATTTTTTTTAAGGATTTATAATTTGATGTGGTTGTTTTTATGCACTTCAAACTCTTTCTGGGAATGGGTAAAGAGTAACATTGTGCCCCTGTACTTATTCACCTAGGAGGGTAAAATTAGTGGTAATCCCCCTACTCTAGATTGGCTACTCTGAGTATGACTTCAAACTATGTAACAGCATCTGTCTCTCAAGAATCAGGAGATCCTCCTCTTTGGGCCTGGTTCAGGACAGAAACTTACCAAACTAATGGAAATATTCAAGAACCCCTCCCTTTCTACTGGTAAATACCCCTCATCTTTTAAACATGCCATAATTCTCCCTATCCTGAAGAAACCCTCACTGGACCCCTCCCTACCCTCTAAATACCATCCTATCTCCCTTCTCACATATGTCTCCAAATGTCTTGAATGCCTGGTCTACAAAAGACTCACCCATTACCTGAGCAACAACTCTCTCCTTGACTCTCTCCAGTCTGGTGTTAGAGCTGCCCAATCCACTGAAACAGCCCTTACTAAAGTGGCCAATGACCTCATCAGAGCTATGTCTCAAGGCAACTTTTCCCTCCTTCTTCTCCTTGATCTTTCCTCTGCTTTTGACACTGTTGATCACCCCCTTCTAATACAAAATCATGCGCTCCATTGGTATCAGTGACACTGCTCTCTCTTGGTTTGCTTCCTATCGTCCAGGATTCAAAACATTTGCTAGCAAATAGCAAATGATTTTAAGGAATCCATTCCAGGTTTTCTGGATCACCCAGCTTCACTTATCAAAGTGTATTCTCTCCAGCCTTGGAGAGCTTTAGTAAATCAGGGCCAATGAGTGATTCAGCAACCCCGAATGGATATGGTCCAGGATTCAAAACATTTGCAATCAAACAGCAAATTCCAGGTTTTCTGGATCACCCAGCTTTACTGATGAAAATGCATCCTCTCCAGCCTGGGAGAGCTTTCATGAATTAGGCCCTCTGTGTCTGTGTCTTAACCATTGATGGACAAATATTCAGTAAATCAAACTTATTTTATTCTTTCAGAGCTGCAGGATAAAGTATTAACCCCTAGTTACCACAACAATTACACCTGAGTAGAGTTAGTACATGTATGGTAGTTACTAGTTATCAGCTAGTTATGATGTCACACTGGCCTGTCTACTGAAAAGTCTAGCTTGCATGCAATGGTTTTTTTCTATTAAAAGCTTTTGTTATTACTTGTTTTGTTACAGCATCATGTGCTTATTGAAATCCCATTGTGGCATAACAGTCAGTGTTATTTTTGCTGAATGCTTTCAAACACTACTATTGTCCACAACTGTATTCTAGAAGGCAGAGCTGTGACTGTTACTGGACCATCAGTGAGAATTAATGTTTCAGGCTATTTGAAAAGGTTTAAGATAAATGTTGTAATTGTAATAAATATTTATGATAATTTGCTTAAGGGAACTAAGTTATATTCATGTTAAAAAACATCAATGCATATGACACTTTTGTTTTTAGAATTTGCTCAATAACAAATACTTGTAATGTCAAGCTTTTAGAAATATGCTAGGCAAAAGCTATTGTTTGATTTTTGGGCTTCTTACTGTTCCCTTGACCTTTTTTAATTTGCATGTTTCTTGGTGAGACTCTAAATAAGGTCAGATACATAATCTAACCAACCTGGCACTCTTCAATTAAAGTAGACTGCAGTTCAGTTTGAAAGATCTCCTAAAGTTATATTCCCCTTCCTGTGTCACACAGTCAGCAATTTAATGATAAATCCAATTTTTTTTGGTTTTGCACCTGTTAGCTATTTTTTTAAACATCATCCTTATTTTATGGCCATAGGAGAGGATGGGACTAAAAGTTATGAACCTACACACGTCCAGTGGTTCTTGTCCTATAACTGGCTCAGGGCCGATATCGGATGAGAATCTGGCGTGTGTAAAGTGCCCGTCGTCCATCGTCCCAACGACCGTTCTGGCAGATCCACGGACGATAGACGGTGACTGATCGTAATGGAAGTGAAGGGGGTGCCAGAGCGCAGTGGGGTGCCACTCCATTGTTCTCCTCCTCCCTTCTCCATAGAGCAGAATGGTGCTGTATGTACAGCACCGTTCATGCATCGTGCAGTCCTTAGTCGCTGGAAAGGATTGTGAATGATCCTTTCCAACGATAATTATTGCACAAGTGTACCCAGCCTAAGCCTCCTCTAAAAATCTCGAAAACACAAAAGTCATCAGGGCGATTTTCAGTAGTGATAATTTTATGTGGGTTTTGTAGAATTTTTCATGCTGATTTCAAATTTGTGTTTAATTTTTGGTAGATTTATCCTAAATTTATTACAAGTTCCAATGGCAATTGTCTGTATTTTTATGCTACGGACATGATTAACTGTGATTTGTGTATTAAAGTGGCTATCATACTTAGAAATTGAATTAATCATCCAGATAGTAAAAACACATCAGTGCCCAATTACCGCAGATTTAAGAAAATATACTGATTTTATGTTGGCTTTTCACTTGGTCACCAGGATAAATCTTGGGCTCGCTGGGTCATCACCATCACCAGTTGTTTCAATGGAGTGTGTGATTTGCTTAATCGTAAAAAAGTTATCAATGTAATTTGCAATCCCATTGGTGTGGAGACCACAAGACCATCTAAACAATTACAATTTTTGCCTTGTGAACACACAATGTCTTTTGCTGCCTCCGAGGTTTACAGCCACAAAATATTGGAATAAATGGAAACATATGTACACTCACTGCAACTGCACAGCATAGAAGCTGCACAACAGAGTTTCCAAGTAAAGCCTTGCACATTACCTACCAACCACTGAACTTTATACAATATATCTGATGCCAGGTCAATTGTGCTTTTATACATTTTTACTATTATCAAACAAAACAGTATAATAAAGCCTAGGCACATATATGTGATCTTAAAAATTCAAATACAAATCCTAGAAGAATTATTTACATAATCCCAAAATAGAAGTTGAGTTATTCATCAGCTACAGCTAGTGTTTCCATTACATTTGTGCCAGAACCAGGGAAACTGACAAACATTCACTAAAACTGACAGTCCAGGGGGAGCAGCATTATAGAGGAAGACAGAATGGGAAATCATCTTACTAAACAAAAACAGGCTGTCATTGTTCTTTTATTTCTGCAGACACAGCACAGGAGTTATCCCATAAAAAGCTTTTTTTTTTCCAGCCACACATCTGAAGTGGAAAATCCAAAGACAACTGCAAGAATGGGGAAGGTAAACATATTTAATAATCTAAGAATATATATATTTACAAATAACTAAACTAGATCAGCACTTATGAGTGAAATAAAATGTGAAACTTTATTTCAAGTTTTACAATTTGGACTTATAATAATCACATTTTTTTCTGTCTCTTTGCTTTTTTTAATAGATCATTTTCTATGAGGATAGGAACTTCCAGGGTCGTTCCTATGAGTGCAGCAGTGATAACCCTGATTTACAACCCCATTTCAATGCGTGTAATTCTGTCCGGGTAGAGAATGGCTGCTGGATGCTTTATGAGCGACCCAATTACATGGGACACCAGTATTTTCTGAAGAGGGGAGAATACCCTGATTATCAGCAGTGGCAAGGGCTCAATGATTCCATCAGATCCTGCCGTTTACTCTCACAAGTGAGTCGACTATTCGATGTTGTCTCCATTAACAATATACTGTAATTGTCATAATCACTTACATACAAAATATGTAATTATAGCATATCATTTTATGCTTTAGTAAAGCACAAACATATAAACAAAAAATTTCAACCAATTATATTTAGTTTCTGGATAGAGTGAAAGGAGCTAGATTTTTTGTCAATTTTTACATCCTGTGTTTCTCTCAGCTCCTGTCCTAGTTACCCTGGGTATTGTTGTTATCTTAATTTCCCTGTTTCTAATCTCTGGAATGCGCAGTCAATTAATTCTTATGAAACTGTTAAAATAATCCAAACAAAGATCTCAGGAACAAAGTAGAACTAACCAGGCTTGAACTCATGTCTAACAATAAAAGCTTAAAAAAGTTCTGATGAGCAAAGGTACGTTTTATTCCTAACGACCCTGTAACATTGCTCCCAGGGAAACATAATCCCCAAATTGCTATTCCTAAAATTTGGAAACCTAATTGATCCCCAATTCTACATTTAATTATTTAATTCATATTATTTATAACTCCACACTGTGACCCACCAAACCCCAATCCTCTAACACAAATATAGTTTTTGCACATCTTTTTGTGCAAAAAAGATCATAGAGAGATTTTACAAAGGGAAGTAATGGTGTATTAGTAACCATCACATAAAACCTTTAGAACCCTTTATGAGAATGTATTACAAACAAACTTGACACAGATCATGCTCCAACTAATCAAAAACTTGGAAATTGGAACTTGGAACTTGAAATTGAACCTTTGAGTCTCATAAAGACTTCTGCACTAATGCAAGTTAAAGACAGATATCATAAATCAGCATTTTGTTTAAATTACTGGCCAAATGAATTGCCCATGTAATCTTTTACAAACATCAAGAACAATTTGGCACACTAGCCCCTAGAAAAACATTATCATTATCATAACTGACATTATACCCTTACTAAAATCAGGATGGGGTGGGGGCAGAGAAATAGAGGTAATGGGACTAACCCTTTAGACAAATATACAATATTGTTTTATGACTATCTTGTTTACAATGCTACAATATATTTTTTTTCAACCCCACTGGCTAACATTACCAAGGATATAAATATAAAAAGATTGACATTATTACTCTGAGAGGACATGTGAAGAAGAGATGCCCTCTGTCCATTGTTGTCCATTGTTCATTATAACCATAGAAATACGGACTATAGCTATGTTCTGTAGCTTTTTAAAAAGTTGAGCTCACAAGTTCACTGTCCAAACTCTTTGAAGAGGATTTATTCATTTTTTTCTTCTCTCAGTACTCTCAG
>NC_092864.1:60478892-60479649 GCF_032062135.1 Pyxicephalus adspersus
TTAAATTTACTTCCCCAAAGAGGGTTTTGCTAAAACGCTTGCATTTTTTTCCTTTAGACTTTTTGGGTTTAAATCCTGAGATATTCAGAATGTATTTTAAATGTAGATTATGTAAAACATTGATTGAATCACTGAATTGCTGTCTTTCTTTACAGCACCTAGGATATGGAATTAATAAAATCAGAGTATATGAAAAAGGTGATTGCAAAGGAGAAATGATGGAATTTCTGGAAGATTGTCCAAATGTATATGATCGCTTCTGCTCCCATGAAATCCATTCTTGTATTGTTCTAGATGGTTATTGGATATTCTATGAGCTACCCAACTACAAAGGCAAGCAGTATCTGCTCAGACCTGGTGAATATAAAAGGTTTACCGATTGGGGCTCCCAAACTGCAAAAGTTGGGTCTTTCCGTCATGTCTTGGAGCCTTATTAAGGGCTTTTCTTGTATTCCTGTGTTAATAAAAATATGGCAAATGCTATGTTTGACTTCCTTGCTGTTTTTTAAGATAATAACATTTATAGTGTGGATCATAAAACCTAAAATACCAAAAAAAAAGGAAAATTATAAATACAGTGGTACCTCTGTATAAGTCCTCTTTGGAATAAGGCCAACTTGGTATAAGTCCTGTTTAGACATGAAAAATTTTGCTTGGTATACAACCTTTGTGCTAGAACTTGTATGGGTCAAAATGAGTCATAACAGCGCACGCTACCCTTATTTACCTCTCTCGAGACAAAGCCACAACTGCCCAC
>NC_092864.1:60480334-60484741 GCF_032062135.1 Pyxicephalus adspersus
GAAATAGGCTGTCCTATGTGAACCCTTATATGAATATGCCTTTTTCACTATACATCAGCTGCCTAAACAGATGGTAATAAGTAGGAGTGAACAGCGTCTCAATCCTGATGCGTTTCAACAGTGGGCTTCCTTTAGGGGATACATAGAGACCGTTTGAGCAACTGTGTGGTAATATCAGTATTGCAGATGTGGTGAATGATAGAAGTTTTTGTCAATGTGTACCTGAGCTTAGAACTACTTGTAAAACAAAGCTAAAGGTAAGCTCCCTCACAAAGACGATTCCACACAAATGTTTGGTTTGCACTTCCATAGATAAATGTCAACTTGCTGAGCCGCCCACTGTGCCAACACATAATATTAAAAAGTCCCAAGAAGGACAAGCAAACATATCTCAGAGGAGCTTGGAGGAAAAGAAGTCCTGGAGAGTCAGAAAACGACTGTCAGGTTCATGCTATGCATGAAATGCCATTTTCATCGTTTTTCAGGAAGCAAGATAGCAGCCCCATATTCTGTGACTTTATTCAACAAGATAGGATGGCACTGTGCATTGGTAAAAAAAGTTTTTAGGAAAACAGAACATACCACAAATAAGGTCAAACAATAGGAAGAATAGTTGCACTTAAATTAAGGACATCACATAGCGGGTTAAAGTGCACCTTGCCCAAATCAATGCAGGCTTCTCATCTACTGGCAGGCAAACTGTAATATATGTTTTTCTTTTTGTCTGAGAGGCAGCGAGCGGTTCCTGGCATGAGGAAGTGGTAAATATATGCCAATCAGGTAGTGAGGCTGAATCGTTAGTTAAATCAGCAGGACCTGAGTCCATCAAATTTCAAGCCTTCTGTTTGTGAAGCAGCCAAGTTAGAGCTAGTAGGTACCTGCTTTTGTAAGTAACCTAATTTTTTAGAAACTGGTTTTCGGAGTAATCTTACCAAGAACTTGGAGAGGCATTAAAGAACAATATAGACAAGCCCAAATGTGCCTCAACACTTTTCTTTGTATTTTGTGCATGTTCTCAAAGTATGGAATGCAACTGGTGCCATTACTTTTGTGGTTAAATTCCTCTAAAAGATGAGGTTAAAGGCAGACTAAACTGTCTACAAATGTGTTTTAATAAAGTATAATTTGGGACCAGGCAGGGCTTTATTGTGGACAGGCACAGGTGATGTCCTTTTGCAATGAGCATTCGTACCTGCCTGATCGCCGTCTCTTGTCAAATCTGCTGAGTTTTGCATGCTGGGATTCCCAGCAGTAACCTAATTTTTTAGAAACTGGTTTTCGGAGTAATCTTACCAAGAACTTGGAGAGGCATTAAAGAACAATATAGACAAGCCCAAATGTGCCTCAACACTTTTCTTTGTATTTTGTGCATGTTCTCAAAGTATGGAATGCAACTGGTGCCATTACTTTTGTGGTTAAATTCCTCTAAAAGATGAGGTTAAAGGCAGACTAAACTGTCTACAAATGTGTTTTAATAAAGTATAATTTGGGACCAGGCAGGGCTTTATTGTGGACAGGCACAGGTGATGTCCTTTTGCAATGAGCATTCGTACCTGCCTGATCGCCGTCTCTTGTCAAATCTGCTGAGTTTTGCATGCTGGGATTCCCAGCGCATCTCCACTTTTGGCCAAGACGGATGAAGATCAAAGCAAGGAAGATATAATACATTTTTACACATTATAAATATTAACTGTAAAATTTCCTAAGAGCAAAAGTTCAAATTAAATAATACCATCAAGATTCAGTGTATTTTTATTCCTAATAAAAACTCAAAAATGTCCTAAATTTATGGTTACTGTCACTTTTTTATTGGTGTCCTCACTAATATTGACAATGAATGTTTGTGGTTCCTGAATACCCATGCCAATAATAATGTCTCTATAGATTTACTTAAAACTGAACTCCATATCTGTGGAGTCATGTCATGTGGAAAGTTTTATTTTCCTGTACACTTTATGTTCTACACAAGAAATATTCAGACTTTGCCATCTTCTGAAGTTATCCTATTTTTATCAACACACGTCTTGCTGTCCATGGCATTCATATATTAATCCATTTGCTTTCTTTTCTTACTAAAAGATATTGAAATAAGGTTAAAAACTGACCAAGAAAGATACTAAAAAAAATTACTTTATTCTGCATTATCCTAAATCTAGCTTCTCTCACTACAGCTAAGGAAAAAGGGCCGCTGCGGGGGATGCAATAATGAACTTTTCAGATACAGAAGTGGTGACAGAGGAGAAGAGAACTCCCAACAGATCCAACTCTTTTTAGGACTGTACAAAGACATTGTTGCTTGAAGTTATGACATCACAGGCAAACTACTTTTGATTTCTGCTTAATGCTTTATGATTTAAATAAGATATAATGACTGACTGTGCTTGGGGAGGTGGAAGAGTGGCCAGGTACCATTTTGGGTACATCCAACATTATCTGCATTTACTCTTGTTTTCTGTGTTCTGTGTGGAGGCAGATAAACAGTTAGGTCCATAAATATTTGGGCAGAGACAACTTTTTCTAATTTTGTTTATGTACATTACCACTAATAATTTTAAATGAAACAACTCAGATGCAGTTAGTCCAAAATGTCCCCCTGACATTTCAGAAGCACCAGCTACCTCTAACGAAGTCTCAGAAACAGGATGCTGTTGCACTGGCCCAGACTCTGACAGCTGCCCAACTTCCTCAGTAAAGAGGAAGACTAACAATACCCCACCCTGTGGGAGTCATAAGGCTGATGGGGGACAATGCTGCCCACGTACCACCTACTCCCTGTTCAAGCTGCCGCAGCAAAACCTTTAGCCTCGCCATCTATACCTCAGAGCCACTCCCCAGAGCAGAAGCCCCCCCAAAACCACCCCCCTAATGCAAAATAATACCCCCAGGGACTTCCCCCTGCTCAAGGAACAAACTCTCTCACCACTAAACACTAAAGGTAATGCACACTTAGCAGGTTGCCCAGAAACATGCTATCCTGCAGCTTCCCGAGGACTAGCATCCCCCCAATCCACACTGTGCTCTTTATCAGACTGAAAATCTGAGCGTGGGGTCGCCGGTGCCTAAGCAACCTGCTAACTGTTTCCCCAGGCACATCAGATAATCATCAAAGCTGATGAGACTCAGCCTACCCACCGCAGATGTCTATTCACCAGTTCTTCTGATACCTACCAAGCCTTGGTGCCAAGCTGCTGCATCCCTCCACCTTTCATTCCCATCCCCCAGCTCTCTCTGCCTCACCGACACAGACCTGCTGGGCACACCTAGAGACAGGCCAGTGGCCACTGTTGACATGCTCGTCCACCGACCCCCAGCTGGCCCTGCTCAGATACCCATAACCACTTATTAAGATTTCAAGGATTGTTTGTAATGCTGAGGGAGGAGACCTGGTTCACCGCTGTACTCCTCACAAGAGCTCCGCCTAAGCCAGGAATTACTCCCAGGCCACAACACAGCCACAGCAGAGAAGCATTTATTTGGAAGGCTTGGAGGATCCCTGTTGAAGTTCCCACCATGGCGTTGAGCTCTAGGAGTCACATCAGGGCTAAGTCTCACCTGAGAGCTAGACCTCCGAGGCTTTTGTGATTCAGGCTCCATAGATGCGGAAATCAAAAGAACCCCAACACATATGAAACCATTCAGATCCATGAGTGCCAGCAGCAGCCTTAAGCTGATAACCTATAATATATGCTCTGCATTTCATGCCTATACATACTACCATCTTCTACACTCCGTACTTCATTTGTGCGCATATTTCCTGTTAATAAAGCCTGCATATGCCCCTCCCTTGCATACCACCTACCATCTTACCCTTCAAATTGTATTTTTGAGCATAGCAAAAAAGGTAAGCTGGTACTAGTTGGATACACAATATATTAATACTTATCAAATGTATGATTGCCAATCTTTGACAACAATGTGTAAATAAATAAAAGAAGAGAGGAACAAAGAGGTTGTTTTGGCAATAGTGCTTGTAACTATTTGTTGATTACAAGCACTAATGCCAAAACACCCTCTTTGTTCCTCTCTTTTATTTATTTACACATTGTATTTTTGAGCATATTTATCCCTGTCATACCCTTCACATTCCTCTCCT
The DNA here is from genome assembly GCF_032062135.1 of Pyxicephalus adspersus. Lineage (NCBI taxonomy): Eukaryota > Metazoa > Chordata > Amphibia > Anura > Pyxicephalidae > Pyxicephalus > Pyxicephalus adspersus. The sequence continues at coordinate 60,484,428 of NC_092864.1, forward strand.
GCCCATAGTATGAATTGCCCGACCCCCACAATCCTATCTTGCACTCATTTCTTGTACAAACTGCTTTCTGCCACATCACCTACATTCCTCTCCTGAACATATTGTTGCATGATATACCCTCCTCATACTTCTACTGCACAGATTTACTACTGTCATACCCTCCACACTTCTCTTCTGCACATAATGGCCATCATCAAACCCTGCATAATTTCCTGCATATACTGCCATATATACGTAGTAAATATCCTCCTCTCATATCCTCCTTTGGTTTACAGTACCATCTGTATGCTGATGACACTCAAATTTATCTGTCC
>NC_092864.1:60485881-60488727 GCF_032062135.1 Pyxicephalus adspersus
TAATAATAATAATAATAAATACTCCTCTCCAGTCCATACTATCTCCACTTATGCACAGACTGCCTACTGCCTTATTCCCAAGATTCCTCTTCTACACACCCATGCCTTTACAATCATATAATGTACATACTTCCCCGTGTGATACCACGTTTATCTTGCACATACTGCTCCATATCATGTCTTTGCATTACTCTCATTCTCATACTGCCTTAATTCATATCATCAGCATTCCTCTCATTCACATGCTGCCTGCTTATGCAGTATTGTTTGTAATATCTCTAACCTTGGCATACTTTTGCTAGTATATATGTTTTAATATTTGATGGTGTGGAGAAGATATTGATGTGTAGGTATCTGATAATTTTATAAATCCCTTACAACTGTAGCAGCTGATTGATGTAAAAAAAACATACAACAGATTTTGTTTAAACCAACTCTAGTAACTTCCTTGGCTATGCTAGCACACCGAGGTTTCATTGGTCACAGCAATAAATAAAATCCCTGTGCTTACAAAAGCAGTGATAAAGTACAAAGAATTTTCAATCACAGTCAAAATAAAACAGAGAAACAAAAACAGGGGATTAATTGAGGCAAATAAAAAATGCAGCGTTCATTACACTAATGCTGGAATGAAATGATATATAAAAAGGGTGGTGAGTCCTCAGTAACAGCCAGGGTCTCCTGCATAGAGCAGACACAATGGGAAAGGTAAGGTAAACAATTATAAGGGTTTAAATGTAAGGCCTGTGATCAAAAATTCTGTTTACAGTAGGGGTAATGCTAACTCCTATTCCTTCATGTTTATGTAAAATGAGTATATTAAGATTATACTATTATTTTGATTTATTATGAATGTATGATTTTGGTCTTCTGCTTGAAACATTTTCCTTTATTTACAGGATCATAACAGAGTAATTTAGGGATTACATGGAGCATGTACTGTTTTGTATACCATTCTGCTATATGCATACTGTGATCATTTAAGTGTTCTCAAAATTTATGTCTTAAAGTTCTTAACCCTAGTTGAGAAACACTGCTTTACAGTATACAGGGTGCATGTAACAGCTTAGTGCCGGCCTCTGTAAATTGTCTTTACATACACATTGGTGTTAACATTATAATTACAAGCAATTGACTAAAATTCCCTTTTAAAGAATCGTAGCACCACCATCCTAGTATTTCTTAACCTGCTCAAGTTCACCCTCTTACCCAACTAAAGTTTTTTCCAACTTAAATACCATACTTCCTTAAAAACAATAATTTACACAACTTTTGGTTCCTCTAGAATTCATTTAAATTCTACTTAGCCTGTGCATAAAGATTTTATGTTAAACATTTTTGTCTGTTTTATATTGTTTTAATATTTTGTTTCTTTTATATGTTTTAAATAAACAAAGCTAAATTTTTATTTTTCAGTTTAGCAATAGGTCTGAAGGGGCTGAATAATTTGAGCATGGATAACCTTATTAACAATTTTTCCATTTGAAATGAACCACTATCTTCACTATTGTTGGCTTTGTAAATTTAAATATATTTATAAAAAATAAGCAACTTATTCATAAAATATTTGGTTGAATACCCTGAACAATGAAATTATATCAAAGTAATTGGGAAAAAGTGACAACATCTTTATTTATTTATAGATCATCTTCTTCGAGGACAAGAACTTTCAGGGTCACTCCTATGAGTGCAGCTCTGATTGTTCTGACCTTCACTCCTTCTTTAGCCGCTGCAATTCCATCCGTGTAGAGAATGGAAATTGGATGCTCTATGAACGTCCCAACTACACTGGACATCAGTATTTTCTCAGGACAGGGGAATATCCTGACTTCCAGCAATGGCTTGGTTTCAATGACTCCATCAGATCCTGCCGATTGATCTCACCTGTAAGTTGCAAATTATAAATAAATACCAATAATGATAGTAAGTAACATTTATAAAAGTGATAACAAACATTTAAAGCAAAATAACAAACTACAGAAAACAGTTTCAATAGATCTACTTCTTATATATGATTATTAAAATTAAACCCATATTAAATATAAAAGATTTCCTATACTACACATGCTAAGAATATAGATTGGAGTTATTTTACATCATAGTACAATACAAAAATGAATTTTGCAAGCTGCAGTAACGTTATAATATCTTGAATCTGATCTTACAGTACAGGGGATCCAACAAGATTCAACTTTATGAAAGGGAAGAATTCCGTGGGGAAATGTTGGAACTGACTGAAGATTGCCCAAACCTCTTTGAGAAGTTCAACTATCATGAAGTCCATTCCGTCAAGGTCTTGGAAGGATCATGGATCTTCTATGAGCTACCCAAACACAGAGGCAAGCAGTACTTTTTGAAAACAGGAGAGTACCGCAGGTTCACTGAATGGGGAGCTCTGAATGGCAAAGTAGGGTCTCTGAGACGCATCCTGGACAGCTATTGATCTAATTGGCTGAACCTTGCAGAAAATAAATGAATTGAACTGACAATGGTCTCATTAATGTTTACCACTAAATATTTTATTCATGCATTAAGGGTAACAGACTGTGCCAAAAGGTTTCTCCAAAGCAAACAATAAAAAAAAAGTAATGAATGATTAGAATCACTGTCAGGTTTTTCTTGTTGAGGTCAAATAATGAGCTCCTCACCTCATACTTACTGTCCCAGTGACAACCAATTATCAGATAGCTATGAGGGAAGATGGCTGACAGGCAGAAACAAAAAAGCCTTTTAGTAGCATATGGTATATTTTTATATACCATATATATTATAGTTATACCGTATTTTTCGGACCATAAGACGCACTGGACCATAAGACGCACCAGTTTTTAGAGAAGGGAAATGAA
>NC_092864.1:60490437-60515557 GCF_032062135.1 Pyxicephalus adspersus
TACATCCTTAGCTTTGATTACCAAAACAAGGCATTGTGCATAGTTCAAAATATAGGATTACTGCACATATGCAGTAATCAAAGAGGAAACATTATCATTCACATTGATCTGATTAAAAGAAGAGATATTAGAGAAGATACAATATTCTACAATATGTTTCCTCATAGACCATACTTTGTATTAAACATATGTGTAGGATCATATCACCTTCCCTCCACTAAGAAGAACCAGGAAAAAGTATCTGTATATATTCCTTCACTTCTTCAACTGCCAAATGACAGCTTTGGGCAATCTGGAGAAAATCAGTATGATTCCTAAATATGTGATCATCATTACAGCTATGAGATAGAAATTACACGGATTATAAAATTAAATTATAAAATATTTAATAGGCTGCTAAGGCCTGGAAATACCCCACTCTACACTTTCAGGAGGTTAAAAATAGAATATAACAGGGGTCCATTATTCAGAAACTCACTGCTATGCTTCTGGTTAGACATGAAAGGTGTCTCAAAATTGGCAACCATGGCTGGACTATGCCTTCCCTGTAGGCCCCGATTCTTCAAAGAAGAAGAAGAATCGTAGCACCACCATCCCAGTATTTCTTAACCTACTCAAGTTCACCCTCTTACCCAACTAAAGTTTTTGCCTACTTAAATACCATACTTCCTTAAAAAACAATAATTTATACACCTTTTGGTTCCTCCAGAATACATTTCAATTCTACTTAGCCTGTGCATAGGGATTTTATGTTAAACATTTTTGTTTGTTTTATACTGTTTTTATATTTTGTTTGTTTTATATGTTTTAAATAAACAAAGCTACATTTTTATTTTTAAATTTACCAGTAGGTCTGAAGGGGCTGAATAATTTTATCATGGAGAACCTTATTAACAATTAATTAACCATGGCTGGACTATGCCTTCCAGAAAGACAAAAGAAATAATTTGAATATCAAATGGACCTTACAGTAAAAACAAAGACTAAATTCAGCTAAAACATTACACCTACTAAATATATTTGAGTATGAACCAAGACTTCTTGCCCTTTCATTAGAAAATTAATCCTGGTTTATATTTGGGTTACATCAGCAGATGGTGCCATTGGAGACATGAGTTTGTTGCACACTTTACACAGAGGCACATCGCCATCTACTGGTCGCTAACAAACATGCACAAAAGATCCAAAAAAATGACCCATCATTAACTCAAAATTACGAAAAAACTCTAACCTATAAAAAGGGGAAAATAAACAAGCTAATCCATGTCATTTTAATTAACTTCCCATTTAAATAAATGTTTAAAATTACCACAGGCATGAATGTATTTATTCACATACATTTTACTGGCATTTCTTTAGACTACTCTTTAGAATGTTAACAGTGACGGACATATTTTGTGCCTTACATTTATACCTGAGTTTAAACAGGTTTTCTGTGTTCTCAGGTAAAAGTAAATACCTGAGTTTATATTCCAATTAGTTTATATTCAAGAATATATGGTACATGTTTTTTTGGGATAAAAGCTGCACTGTAAGCAAATTAAAAAGTGCTGGCCATTGTAAGCACTCCTGCCAGTGTTAAATGGTTTGTCTCAACCTTCTAACTGCTACTTTTGCTGCTCACCTAATGCAGTTTCCTGTGATGTGGGGCAGTTTGCCCCTTCTATTAATTATCTCCTCATTGTATAGGGTGACATGATATTCAACTATGGAAATCTTACTGTCTTACTGGACTGGAAAGATTTTACAAAGTTTGAAAGGACTGGGACTTATTTTAACCTTCTTTTTTGGTTTAAAGAACTTTTAAGAGAAGTCTTGTTTTCCAAAATAATTCCAACAGACTATTTGTCTATACTCAAATATAAAACAATCTGAAAATAATATTCAGAGTTTTAGTAAATAAGGTAGGAAAAGAGACAGGAAGGGGGAAAAATATTAATCACCTCCTGCGTAAATAAATAAATTACTAACTCCTTGTAGCAATATGAACAAAAAGGGAGAATCGGATAAATCTGAGCCTAGGTCTATGTGGAAAGAGGAGTCTTTTTGTACATATGATATGATATTGTTATGCATATCAGGGTATCAAAAACATTAATAATATTAATTGTATCTAATTAACATTGAGAAATCAACAATCAAATTTCAGTCGATTGTATTCAAACACTTAAGGATATATGGACAAGAACTCATGTGACTATTTGCTAATGCTTATATGTTTGTATACAACTGACTCACATTTGAGTGTTATTTACGCATTGGTATTGTGATACTGTAAATATTCTTCTGTTTTTGGCAAACTGATAGCATACCAATATCATTATGTAGCAACAGACCGTTTTTCCAGGTAGACCTAGACTTTCGATCTTTGTCTGATCCTCTCTTTTTGTTCAATCAGAATATAAACCATGGTGACTATGTTTACCTGAAAAAACACAGGTAATATACATTGACCTAAGTATAAACCCGAGGCACATGTGCTATTTTACAAACACACCAAAAAAGTCTGTTTATCTTTTTTTTCCCTTTTTACAGGTTAAAGTCATTAGTAGTGTTGGTTATGACGGGTCACTTCATCCTAAATGTTCTTTTGTGCATTATTGTGGGCCATGGTAGATGACCCTATGTCCTCACGTGAAGTGTGTATCAAACTCTAATAATGGGCCTGAGTTATTAAAGCTCTCCAAGGCTGGGTGATCAAGAAAACCTAAAATGGATCTGGTCCAGGATTCAAAACATTTGCTAGCAAATAGACTTTGAAGAAATCCATTCCAGCCTTTGAGAGCTTTAATAAATCAGGTCCTTAATGTGAGGACATGGTACCATCTAGTGATGCGCCCTGAGTATAAATCCAGATTTTTGTTATAACTGCATTATAAGGTAAATATGGTAATAGTATTAGTATATCAATCTTGGCACTTTTGCGCTCTAATTTTAAATTGTTATATGCCTTTCTGTTTTTTTCTGTACATGTTTGCTTATTTTACCCTTTTTTTTAAATGTCAAAAAAGTGGATAGGGTCAGGTTTGACTGTAGAAATTCCTTTGGTTCTGATATGTCTTTATCAGGGGTGTAGTCTTAAAAAAAAAGGGGTGGGCATGATTAGTGCCTGCCCCACCACCCCTCTGTCTGTTTCACTCAAAGGAGAAGACACCTCCCCCAGAGTGACGTCATGATACCAGAACCCACCCACTCTCCCATGGCAGGTCTGAGCCTTCAATGGGAAAGTGGGCAGGTTGTGTTCAGAGACAACCCACCCACCTCTCTGAGCCTGCAATTCCATACGGAAGACATTGCCTGCGGCTCTGGCTAATGGCTGGGGGGGGGGACCGTCCAGAGCCGTAGACCACCAAAGAGTTCTTTGTAAAAAAAGAAAAAAGTGGGGGCACAGCGTTCCCACCCGTGCCTACCCCACCACACCCCTGGTCTTTGTTTATTTACTATTTAGATTTTTTAATGTATTTTTGAGTGTTGATATACATTAAAAGATGTTCCTTAACATTACATAAAATCTAAACCTAACAACAAAAATGTAATATATTGCAGCTAACCTATCATTTTACATGTGTTGGCTGCAAAAGTTTTCATTTTTCAGGCTAACAACATCAACAAGTAAATAACCAATTGATCTCAATATAAATGCAGTGTCCTTGTCACTGTACCTGTCTGTCGTTTTCAATCCCTATTTATTATACAGCGCTGCATAATTTGTTGGTGTTATTTAAATCCTGTTTATTATTAATATTACTATTATTATTATTATTATTATTAATAATAATAATAAAAATAATAATGACTTCATTTGAGCTGAACAGAAATCAGTATTATCTTGCTTCTGTAGAAGACCTAACCCCTATGTAAAGGAGCATTGTACTAAATTGCCACTATGGATCCATTGGCTTGAATTTTGGCAGGGTATAGCAATGTTATGTAATAATTTCACAACTTTAAAACTCCAAAATAGTCTCTGACATGCACTGTATGAATAGGGAAAACATTTAGCACAATTGATCACACTGAGTTTTGGTATGGTGTAACACTGCCCTCTAGCGGGTGATTTGGAACAATTACCTGTGCTGAGGATTATTGGTACTGCACTTTGATAATGTTTTTTCTCTTACAATGAATTGATTTTTTTCTGACATGTTATGTTGTTAAAATGTGAGATTAAGCCATAATGATACTTTACATTCTAATGTTTAATTCTAATATATGAAAACAGTAATATATTAAAATGATGTGGTATTTGGTTAATATTTTAATACATGTATTAGGAATTTATGTTCATTTTTATTAAATTGTTTATTTATATATGATTAGTCTTAGGGGTTAGGTTTATTAATTAGATTATGGGTGATTAGGGTTAAGTTTTCTTTTTGTGTAATTCAATTTGTGAGTTGTGTAAAGTTTTTGTGATACATGTCTAAGTATATTTTTTTTAATGAAATTTGAAATACCTAATTTTAAAGTGAAGGACCAAGCCATTAGAACTGCACTAACATGAGCTAAGGCGGTGTATTGACCATTGTGACTATACACATTGTGAGCCAAATTAAAGGATAGAATAGAGGTTTTCCATGGTTTTCTACCACTATGCTTCTTTAATTTTGTATGCATTTGATCTGCAAATAGGGCCTCTAGGGAAGGGTAAGTAGTTGCAGCAAAGGGTAAGGAACACAAATGTCCACAATGTAATACAACCACATGCCCCAACAGAGGTAAATACAACCACATGCTCCAATGTAGGTAAATACAACCACATGCCCCAATGTAGGTAAGTACATTCACATGCCCCAATGTAGGTAAATACAACCACATGCCCCAATAGAGGTAAATACAACCACATGCCCCAATAGAGGTAAATACAACCACATGCCCCAATAGAGGTAAATACAACCACTTGCCCCAATGTAGGTAAATACAACCACATGCCCCAATGTAGGTAAGTACAACCACATGCCCCAATGTGGCTCAACGGACAGATTCTAAATAGTGCAGAAAGTGGCACCATGTGATAACTGTATCATTCTGCGGCCATGATAGGGTGGTGGAGTGAACATATTGTAATGCACAGTAAGTGTGTTAAGGGATTCTGGGACTAATTAGCCCAAAACATAGTTTGTGCTGAATCTGTGATGGGTGACCATGCAGCCAGGGAGGGGGGAAAGCAAATAATTTTTTATACAGAAAAGACAACAAATCTAGTGCACTTGCACTGCAAGTATTCTGGTACCATGTCTTCTCCAGCATTACAAGAATGACCAACACTCGTATCTTAATTACATAATACTATTATATTTACTGTATATTAATATGTCACATGTTTACATAAGTCTAATATTATTAATGTATGTATACAAATCATTCATTGATAATATACAGAATGTGGCAATGTTGTTGATGCCAGGAGGGCTGGTCTGAATATTTCAGAAACTGCTATTCTGCTGGGATTTTCACATACAATCATCTCTAGGGTTTACAGAGAATGGTCCAAAAGGGAAATATATCCAGTGAGTGTCAGTTCTCTGGGCAAAAATGCCTCTTGGAGAGCTTTAATAAATTCACCTGATTGTCTTGGCATCACTTTCCACCCCCTACATTCAGAAAATCTCTAGGTTGTGTCACTTTCACCTGCGCTACATCTAAAAAATCCGCCCCTACCTGTCCCCAGAGACCACCAAACTCCTTGTACACGCTCTTATCATCTCTCGTCTGGACTACTGTAACCTTGTCCTCTCTGGTATTCCACTAACCCGACTCTCTCCTATTATGAATGTTGCAGCCAGACTCATCCATCCTTCCCTCTGCTCCTCTTCCGCTGCCTCTCTTTGCAGATCTCTACAGTGGCTTAGTTTTAACCTCAAAATCAAATTCAAGCTCCTGTGCTTTGCCTTCAACCCCCCAGAGGCCTTGTCCCACCTAACTGTACTGCACATGCATAGAAGAAAAGATTGTGAACCTCCAGGTAAGTTTATTTTACTGCAGAAGGAATATTGCCTGTCTCTTCTGTAATAAAGGACCTGCCTGATTGCAGTTTTTTTCAAAGTACAGTTCAATTAATTATAACTATCACTTCACCTATTGATTATTGGATTTATTTTGTTTGTAGATAAACTCTTTAATTTGGTTTACAGTTTCATCAGCGGCTGAGAATTTTTGTGTGTCTTTCCCTGACTTTGCTTTCTATTCATTATCAGTGCATGGATCTCCTGACCTTCTCTAGGACAAAGATCATAAGGTTTCTATAAACGCTTTATTCTGTGTTGTATGTAAATACATGTATATGTGAAAATGCATTTATAATTATTGTTATTATTATTTTTTTTTTATTTCAATAATAATGTATATTTTATAGTGTGTGCCTCCCTACATTACTCATTTTACATCACAATTTTCATCACCCACAAAATGTATAACAGTTATATCTTGATGCAGTTTATGTATAGGTTTTTTAATGTTTCTTGTAAATAAATATTCTTTTTACAGACTATATATGACTTTTTATGACTTGATGCTTTAAAAGTCCCATACAATGTTTTTCATTTTGGTTTGAAAGTTCCACTGTAAATGCCACGGGTTACCTTTGTATTGTTGCTAACCATGTTCATGCTTTTATTACTAAATGTTCCCCATATGACCATTGCACCAAAATAACAAAACTCAAATCATCTCAAACTGGTTTCTTGACAATATATATTACCATTGTAGTATTTATCCATAAAGCTAATACAGTTGATTGATCACAGACATTCATTTTAAAATAATATTTAACCCAGTAATCGCTGTAAATTTTTCTACTGTCAGATCATAATGAGCAATCCATGATCATTTAAAAAGGGTTTCTTATTTTACTTGTTTCCTTAATAAAAAAAAAAATTTGTAAATATATATATTTATATATATATATATATACATATGTACGAAAAAAGGAAATTGTCCCAAGTCTAAAATAGTTTTAACGTTTTTAACGTTTATTTTAAACTACTGAAGTCTTAATTTCTCAGGTAGTTAAAATGATACAACTAAAGCTGCGTGAGACACTCCCATCCCCTCAGCTACAGGAGATTATTGAGGACTTGCATTTCGCTATCATCTCAGAGCCCTGGGAGACCAACCGTGATACGCTCCCTGCCTTCAAATATCATTAAAATTCCCTACCTGGTGGTGATCATTTGCGTTTATTTAAATTTACTTACTTTTATCATATAGTTTGTTAAACTTTCTAGTTTTCCAAGACATGAAAAATGCACTTATAACTTTGTTTCTTCAGTATTACCAGAAAGTGTTTCTAACCCTCGCGCCCTCCATTCCTTCTCCATCCTTTTAAAGATTTTAAATTAGGCTAACTGCAATAATGGCATTTGAGGAGATGTTTTATTTGTGGGCAAACACCCCCAGTTTCTTCTTAGTCATGTTTGTCATTTCTCCAATGTAGTATCACCTTCATTATTGCTGTATTCTATTTACTTTTTAATATTGTATGGTATTCTTTGATGCCTTTTATTAAAATCAACAAACACAATAATACAAGGCAGATAATAAAACATCCAAATGATAAACAAAAGCTATTTGACCATTCTCTGTATTCAGTAGATAGTGTTGCAGATGTTGCAGAAGAAAATAAAACAAGTTGCCTGTGCTGGTGATTTTTTTGTGTTTCAGTCCTATGATAAGAAGAATGCTGACTCTGTCAATTTGATCTACTATCCTATTTAATTAAGCCATTGTTATTCAAAGAATACTGTTACTGGAACAACTATAAATTAGGTGTTCATTTCTCTGCATGCCACCTCACTGTAACATTGTATTCCAAGATGGGAAAGGTAAGTGTGTGTGCGTATATATATATATATATATATATATATATATATTATTTTCCGGTAACAATAGTGTTTTACTTTAGTTTTGTACAAGCTTACTTTTATACATCAATCGATAAAATCATATATATATATAATAGAGTTTGTATATAATAAATAGTTCTACTCCAGACAGTTCTTAGATTAGCCTTTACTGGCTTCAGAAACAGTAGATACAAAGAAAGGTTTTACATTTTTTGCAGATGGGTTTTGATAAGAGAGTCCACATATATGCTGTCAAATTGTTGCAGACCCTTGTTCCCCAACTTTGCCTTTTTGTGCCACCTGTACCGTTTATTAAAGCTAACTTTGAACTTACAAGCAAAGTCTGCATTATAAATCAGAGCCCCATACCATTGGAAAACATTTTTTATATAGTACAAAAGTAGGATTAAAGTTAGGACATATACCTTACCTACCCCTGATTCCCTACAGCATCTTGGGTGTATGCCAAATTTCACAAGAAGACATTCCAGTACTATGTAGGAGCATCTTCACATGAAAATTGGAATGCTCAGCATTTCCAAGGAACTTGTCAGAATATGTAGGTGTATTAACTTTTTTCATCACTTTTTTCACTTTTGAGCTGTCATTTTTTGGGTTCCCAATTTTTTAGGAGGATTTGATTTTTTTCCTATTTAAATTTTACAGAGCCAAAGTATGCTCATCTGTCTATACTCATGGCAAGTTTTGATCTAAACTGGAAAATGCCAAACAAAACATTTATTAGCATTTATCAATTTGATTTTGCAAATTATTTGTTGCTAAGAATTATAGCACAAAAAAATATCCGTATTACATAGAAAGAAGCAAAATAAACTTTTACTCATATGAACTTTATTCTCTCTGTAAACAGAATCATGCTTATTTACATGCACAAATCTTTTTATGGTCAATATATTATAATGTAAGAGACATTCTCTTCGGGAAGCCTGGGAAGCTGCCCCTGCAATAACAATTAATTATTCCTTTTATCAGTAATAGCCCTGTGAAGTTTATGGAGATAAAAATCATGGTGACTATTGGGAGAAAGTAGATGGGAACCAAATATTTTTGAGTTGTAACCAGAACAAAGGTGAGGAAATCTTTCAAATGGGATCACCACATAACAGACATACCCAAAATATTAGCAAATGACTAAAGTTTTTTTGCAATTTGGGGGGGGGGGGTGAGCTCCATTTTAGCAAAAGGTCAAATACTACGATAATACAGGTAACATTTTTTAGTCTACAACCTCCGTTTTCAGAGTAAGAAGGTTTTAGCCCTTGAAATGTTGTCAGTTTTGCTTACATTTGTGGATTTTGCATGTATTGGGGCTTATCAGCAAAAATAAAAAAGCAATGTCAACATTAAACTTTCTTTATGTGCAAATCTGTTTGCAGATCGTCTTCTTCGAGGACAGAAACTTCCAGGGCCGCTCTCATGAGTGCAGCACTGACAGCTCAGAACTAAACTCATTCTTCAGTCGCTGCAACTCTATCCAAGTTGAGAATGGAAATTGGATGATTTATGAACGTCCCAACTATACTGGGCAGCAGTACTTTGTAAAGAAGGGAGATTATCCTGACTGTCAGCACTGGTCTGGTCTGAGTGATTCCATCAGGTCCTGCCGTTTAATCCCCCAGGTAATTGAATGTGATTACAATAATTGATTGTATTGGGGACTCTATTTTAGAGCAAAGTAAGGATATGTTTTCCATTATGGACCATGAGGTCAAGTCTTTTGCATCACTACCATAAATAAAAGCAATGAGTAAACCAGTCCATAAGTCAATGCAATCCATAAAAATACTGGATGAGAATAGTAAATTAGATAGTAATAAAAAAATAAAGGTTATTGTAAACCTCCAGCACATATTACACATAAATGTAAAATCCAGCAAGGGGGACACAACATAATCGATTGGTTAAAACCTGACTGGTTGTTCCTAGGACCTGTTAGGCAAAAAAAAACTTTAAAAATGTTATTCAAAATAATTTCTTTATAAGGTTTATTTCAAACAAACACAAGCTGCAGAATCAAAAAATTGGAGAACACTGGAATTATGTTTGTGATTTCATATGGAAGAAGGGCAGCACTTTGGTAGTCCTCTACAATAATGGTAGCTGTACTTATCTGGTCATAGACACAATCTGATCTATATCTGTATATTTTACAATAGCACTGTGGCGCCTTCAGACTCAGGATCTATGAGAGAGAAGACTTCAGAGGTCAGATGATGGAGTTCACTGAAGATTGCCCCCATGTGAATGAAGAATTCAATTATCATGACATCCACTCTTGCAATGTTCTTGAAGGGAACTGGATCTTCTACGAACAACCCAATTACAGGGGACGTCAGTATCTCCTAAAAAGTGGGGAATACAGGAGATTTACTGATTGGGGAGCCATGAATGCCAGGGTTGGCTCATTTAGACGCATCTCTGATTTGTACTGAAATGATGAAATGCTTCCATGTTCCTAAATTAATAACAATATACCTAATACATACATTGTTCCTTCATCCTTAATCTGAGTTTTCTTTCTTTTTATGTATTCAGGTAAAAATCAAATTATTAACATTTTCTTAATTTAATAAATGAGGCTATTCAAAAGTGAGTGAGTGATCATAGAAAACAAATAGCCTCATCAAGGTAATAAAGGCTCTGCAATCGCATTGGACCATTTCACTCTCATTGGATTAAAGCAGGGGTCGTCAAACTCTGGCCTTTAGGCCAGATACGGCCTAGCCGGTAGTTCGTTCCTGCCTAACACCCCCTGGCTAATCCAGCCTAATGTCGGCTCCGGAGCCGCGGGTTGCTGGCAGATCGGCTAGGGGGGCGTTAGGAACTACCAGAGCCCACCCCATAAATGGCCTAGTGGCCATAAAACTTTGCCGACCTCTGCATTAAAGGGATGTTTTGAAGGTGACCACAGGGTGTTTATATATCTAAAATTACTAAAGGTTAACATTCAGGAGCAACTCATATGTTTGTGATTTCATATGGAAGAAGGGCAGCACTTTGGTAGTCCTCTACAATAATGGTAGCTGTACTTATCTGGTCATAGACACAATCTGATCTATATCTGTATATTTTACAATAGCACTGTGGCGCCTTCAGACTCAGGATCTATGAGAGAGAAGACTTCAGAGGTCAGATGATGGAGTTCACTGAAGATTGCCCCCATGTGAATGAAGAATTTAATTATCATGACATCCACTCTTGCAATGTTCTTGAGGGGAACTGGATCTTCTACGAACAACCCAATTACAGGGGACGTCAGTATCTCCTAAAAAGTGGGGAATACAGGAGATTTACTGATTGGGGAGCCATGAATGCCAGGGTTGGCTCATTTAGACGCATCTCTGATTTGTACTGAAATGATGAAATGCTTTCATGTTCCTAAATTAATAACAATATACCTAATACATACATTCTTCCTTCATCCTTAATCTGAGTTTTCTTTCTTTTTATGTATTCAGTTATAAATCAAATTATTAACATTTTCTTACTTTAATGAATGAGGCTATTCAAAAGTGAGTGAGTGATCAAAGAAAACAAATAGCTTCATCAAGGTAATAAAGGCTCTGCAATCGCATTGGACCATTTCACTCTCATTGGATTAAAGCAGGGGTAGTTTGTTCCGGCCTAACACCACCTGGCTAATCCAGCCTAATGTCGGCTCCGGAGCCGCGGGTTGCTGGCAGATCGGCCAGGGGGGCGTTAGGAACTACCAGAGCCCACCCCATAAATGGCCTAGTGGCCATAAAACTTTGCCGACCTCTGCATTAAAGGGATGTTTTGAAGGTGACCACAGGGTGTTTATATATCTAAAATTACTAAAGGTTAACATTCAGGAGCAACTCATTTCATCTCTGCAACTTAATAAAGCACCTCATATATTTAAGGCCCAGATAGGAAGCTATATCTAAATTAGAGTAATGTATCCAAAAATTTAAATGCAGTGTTAATTTAAGAAATAGATGTAACAATGAAATCCTTTCAAGCCCAAAAGAACTTTGTAATCATAGTCTACAGTAATTTATAGGAAGCATTAAATCAAAAATATTTTTTCTTTACTTTATTATTATTTTAATGAGATCTTTGTGTTCAATAGCATCCAGATTTAATTCTCAGTCTTGAAGAAACACACAAAAATCCTAACCATTTTACTAACCCTAACCAATCAAAGTCCCTTACAGGGGCATGGAAAAAAATTCTAAGACTGTCACTATATACATGGCACCCATATGCCTAATTCCTTGTACCCCTACATTTTGTTTTTTGTTTTTTGTTACCAGCCCTTTAACACTTTAACATACTGCACATTTATCACATCAAGGGAATTTGATCAAAAATAATTGTACAAAGACAGAAATCACACTTAAACAAAACATTTAACTGGCAGGTCTTTAAAATGTCCATTTTGGTACATACATTATGTATAAAACTGTAATAATGTTACTACTGGCATTGCCCATACAATATACCAACCAGCAAGGCTGGTCATTTACTGGCCTGGTGGCAATCCTAGCTGTTACACTGACAGCTAAGTCATGCAGATTGTAAAACCAAAGCACAGCTCTCCTTGTGTTATTGGAGCTTTGCTGTTAACGTGACAGGCCCTATGTGTACTCTGTTTATCAGGAGTTCAGACCTTTACAAAGTGTCCTACAAATTATGGGTCTAAAATAGCCCATTTTGAAGCTAGAGCTGGGATTTCTGGATACATTGATGGCTTATTTGAATTTAGATTGAGCCTGCCCTTTATTGTTGTTTCTGTTGTAAATGGATACACTTGGATACACATGCATCTTTGTACTGGTAAAATTGTGTGTTACAACCAATAATAGAACCTCAAGAAAAGCAACCAAAGCGTAGCTACTAAATATCTGCCTGATTACAATGCATTATTTACACTCACCAGTCCTTGCTCGGTCACAGGCACTGCCATCTTCATTCTCCTCTGGGTTTGTATCCTCGGCCATCTCATTTTGCCAGGTCTGGATGATGTAACTTTCACACATGTACAAAGGAGTTCATTCAATCCCATCAGGCTGCCAAGATTCTTGAAATAAACATTTTATAAATGAAGAATGCCGGGCCCGAGGAGAGGGGGGTGCAGCTGGTACATGGCTCCGGGGCCTATGAAGCTCTAGGGGCCCATGAAGTCCAACCTGTTCCATAATTTTTATTATAATTTGATCATTTATTTATTTAAATAATTTAATTTTGATTGTATTGTGAGAACCTTCGCCTACAAGATCGTGAAGCGTTGAGTGAGCGCGAAGCAATAAAAGGCTGTGACTAGGACAAAATACCTTTGAGTGACGAGATTCAACAAACAAAAAGTTGTGAAAGTCACTATCAACTTTGTTCATTCCTAACTTCAAACTTATTGCTCGGATTACTCCTCCTTGCTTTCATGCTGAAACCCGGGAGGAAGAATAAAAAGAGACACAAGCCATGCTGGTTCATCGCAACGAAGACTGCAACGAAGGACAGGTAATGTTCCCTGTAAATGCTGTAATTGTAGCAAGGACCCACTGACGTCGCTTGCCTTTTTGTCTACGTTATTCGAGAGATTCGAGACTATGAACTGCTTGACGGTTAGCGAACTTTATTATTACATTTTTACCTATACATACTTATCTAAATGTATCAATGTAATCTACGATTGTTTGATATAAATAATAAAATGCACACATACATGTGTGTAGAATTTTGTATAAGGGCCCACACACACTTTGTATAAGGGCCCGGATTTTCTCTCGGTGGCCCTGAAGATTGCACAGACAGGTAAGCATGTTTTTATTACAGAAGGGGCATTGCCCTACCTACCTTTCTGCAACAAAATTCCTGCTTGCTTGCAATTTTTCAATGCAGAGCCACAGTTGCACTTTAAGATTATAAACTAGAGCATTACTATACCTGCTAAAAACCCTAAACCCAACATGGAAGCTCCCAATGAAAAGAAGTTCATCGCTCATTGCAAGCTAGTATATCATTTTTCTAGCATCACTGAACTACTTGCTTTTTAGAAAAATATCTAGTTTGCCCTGCTAAACCAATGAGCTGTATACACATTTGAATCTATACTTACATTACTACATTACTACATTACCTATGTGTTCCTAAAAACAAAAGCTTACAATCTAAGACAGGCATGTCCAAAGGTCGGCCCGGGGGCCAATTGCCGCGCATGTTCAGATTTCCACCGGCCCACAGCCTCTGTCATTAAATCAATATTATGTGGCCCAGCAGCACTGTTGACCACAGTATAAAATACACGCGTTTTCTATCTCATTAGAGTTGATCAACCACCTTATAATAATTGGCCTGCTACTTGGTGGGCATTACCAGCAGGACGGGAGTCCCCATTTGTGCACAAGGAATCCCCTACGGTATAGTGAAGGATGTGCTGTGTGGGACCCGCACACACCACGCCCACGCTGATTCCAAGAACATGCTCTGCACGGAGCCCGCACTGACACCAGACTCCATGCACAGGAAATCCCTCACGTCACCTTGGTGGGCGTGTGCTGTGCGGGACCTGCACAGACCAAGCCCACACCAACCCTGAGTACATGCTGAATAGTCGGCCCCCACACATTTTCTCCTCACCAAATCTGGCCCTCTTTGCAAAAAGTTTGGACTCCCCTGATTTAGGAGATGCACAGTTAACTTTTGGTACAATACCTCATAACAGAAAAACCAAGCCTCTAAAATGTATATTCCATGATGATTTCTATTTGCTGCTGCATACTCCCTAACACTATGTAGGATGCTTTTTATACAAAACAGTGGAAGAAATTTAAACCGGCACATCTATTGTAATGAGAACTATCATCATTGTATTATCAGCTTTGGAAAAGGAATCCTTATACAAAGGAAGCAGGTAAAACAAATCAAAAAAATACCATTACAGGTTTTTCTTTACTATTAATGTAATGACATTTTCTGGATTTACCATGTAAAATGCTTGCAGGACTGCCCACTGACATATTAACCAGTATGTCAGTGGTAAGCCCAGTAGCTACTTAAAGGTAGCAAGGACTTTGGGGAGCTTAGGCAGCAGAGGATTGCTTGTACGCTCTTCACTGAGGATCTTGTCGACAGTCACAAATTTATATTTATACCATGAAGCATGAATATTACAGCACAAGGGTGCCCAACCTACAGCCCACGGGCCACATTAAGCCCAGGGAGCTGCCAGATTCTGCCCTCTGCTCATTCCCGTTCTGCTCTCTCTCCTATGTTTATCCTTGAGATCGTGCTGCCTGGAGGGGAAGCTTCCTGAGCATGTTCAGTGTTAGCTCCCTGAGAGTGGGCATGAACTATAGACCTGTCAATCAGTTGTGGCTGCTCCCTGCCCACCTTGTACTGTGAGATAATCCCAGCAGCAGCATGAGAGCTGTGTCTGTGTCCATGCAGCTGTCCCCATGTATAAACCTTCATATCTCCTACACCAATTGTCAAAGAAATGTAACATTTTCAGGGTACACAGGGGACCCTGAGAGCTGCCTAAACATAACAAGTTGGCAGATATGGGGTCACAAGCAAAAAAATCCTCATAACAAGCAGGGATGTTTTCACATTAAGGGGGCTATTTCAAGACCTTGCTCCCCAAATTGAGTTTGCATGTTAGGGACCCCCAGGGACCACTTCCATGGCAATGAGCATTAGGGCACTGTCAATTCAATTCAGACTCATGCCATGGAACCCTGGGGGAGACGCTTCACTGCCCCCTGGATTAAAATCTGCAGACGCTGCGGTATGATGGACTAAGCTGCTGGCCAGGTGCCTGTTACACATTGCTGACTACTTACCTCCTGTGACTCACAATTGCTCTGGAACAGAAGGATGTTAGCAACTAGAAATGTGGGAGCCAGTAGGAAATGCCTCCCCCCCCCCCAATACCATCATTGCCATCACAAGGTATGAAAAATTATACCTGTCATACCATGCTTACCTGTCACACATATCTGGCCACTTACCTCCTGTAAAACCCAATTTCCCAGAAACAGGAAGATGTAGGGACTTGAAGGTGTAGTAGTAAGAACATGTCCCCCTTGGCTATCTGTGTCATGAATAGCATTTCTCTGGAAGTACCCATTGCAAAGTTATTGGGGTACAAGGAAGCTTAGCGACCCCCTATAACTAACATTGTATGGTGTAGTTTCTGCACTTTGGTACAGGAGTGCTGAGCAGGGAGCAATATATGATCGGCCAGCACTGTATGATAGCTTTAGTTTTGTATCTTTCATTAATAAAATGTTGCATTAATAAAATGAGCATCAAATAGTAATTGTCATTTCCTTTATTTGTTACATGTATGTACTGGTAACTAGAAACATTTCAATTTCATTTTATTTAAAATTCAAACTATTCTAGTTTTAAACGTACATCTTTATAATTGTTTTGCTTTTTGGCCGCCAATTTTTACCCAATTTCAAAAGCAGGCGGCCGGATAAAAAAGGTTGGGCACCACTGGTATAGTTGAAATATATGATTTTGCTTTGATTTGAAAGAATGAAGTTGAGCCTAACAAAAACAGATTTTTTTTCTTTTTTCATTACACTATGTAAACATTTACTTTGGCACTAATAAACAATCTCTACTCCTTATTTATCATACTCCATCATTATCATACCCAAAGGGCCTCATCTTTGCCTTTTTCGACAACAGGTTCATGCAATACCTCTACTGTAAAACTGTGAAACTACAATATCATGACCAATCTAATAATAATGTCCACAGTTTAGAAAGCAGATTTAAAATATACTTTTTATTCTCACATATTGTTGTTTTAAATGTTGTGTCTTCTTTTTTGCTCTATTTCGAACTTCTATCACATGTAATCTCTCTGTAGCCGGGAAATGTGCTGATGAGTTTTTATTTCACTGGACGGATTAATCTCTTTCAATAACAGAAAGCCAAATTCAGCAAATAACAAAGTACTTTCACAGTGTGATTAAAGAATGATGCAAAAAAGAACAAAGCGTGTCTAAATTCATTAGTCTGTGCTTCCAAATAAAAATAAAAAAACAATGCAAGAACATAATAAAATAGGCGGGCTGTGCATTTTCTAAATTGAGTATTTAAAGGGCATTGAATGATTTTCTCAGTGGCTCCTGCAGTGTTCATTGTTCATTTGATTTCAGGATGGGAAAGGTAACACTAGACTGGTTTATTATTTTATTCAGTAATTGTTATTATTATTATTACTATAATTACCTAATAATTGCTATGTATAAATATTCTTATGAGCTACAAATTGCCCGGTTTCAGTTAGGAGAAACTGTAAAAAAAATGAAATATATAGAAATAATAATAATAATAATTATTATTATTATTATTATTACATTTCTATAAAACCTAGTGTCAATTAGTCATTTCAATAAACTACTATAAATCACAAGTTTGTTAACACAAATAATGTTTAATTTTAAAAGCCACAGAAACGATATACATTTTTTATATTTATATAGCGTATTTCCCACTAAATGTTTTTGTTAGTACCCTGTAGATTTGAAGATACGTTGCTGCCAATTGCCTGAAGCTAGAGAGATAGGCAAGAGCTTAAAGCTTTGTGAGGAATTTAATGTCTCTAGTCTAGGCACAGAAAGGAATATCTAAAACTTTACCATAAATCTGTGACATCTGGTGGGGCAAAGTTTATTTACTGACATAACTAGCGTTTCCGAACATAAGAGGTTTGGATCTTGTTATCATACTTAGATTCTTTCTAATATGCCTCCACGGAATGGAAAGAAAAAAGCCTTTGACGTTATGCCAGTCTCATTAGAATGTAGGGATAGTAATTGTATTGGGCCCCCAGCAATGTTAAAAAAACATATTTATGAAGATCTAAATGTGTCTCCTTTCTCCTTTTCTCAATCTTACACTGTACTGGTAATGTGATATGGCACCTAGTGACATTATGTTTTTCTACAGTACAAATGGGTATATGTTATATATTAGTAATAAAAAAACACTACATTTACAGATCCAAGCTAAATGAGAATGTGAGTTAAGGTGATGGTGGTTCTGTGCCTACCTGAATCCAGAATAGTGAGTCCAGATATTCCAGTTTTAAAAAAGTGATAAAAAGATACATTCTATAAATATAGCTGAATTCAGCTGAAATATATTGGATTTGGGGCACTTGTATTGTTTGCTTTGGTAATTGTAGAATGGGTTTAACACAGATTGTGCACATAATAAATACATGTGTTTTTTTTTTTTTTTTTGTGAAAGATCATCTTTTTCGAGGACAGAAACTTCCAGGGACGTTCCTATGAATGTAGCTCAGACTCCTCTGATCTGCATCAACATGTAGGCCAGTGTAATTCCATCCGTGTGGAGAATGGCTGTTGGATGATCTACGAGCGCCCTAATTACACAGGGCACCAATATTACCTGCAGAAGGGAGAGTATCCCGAGTACCAGAGATGGATGGGATTTAATGACTGTGTCAGATCATGTCGCATGATTCAACCAGTAAGTGGTAGAAGCAGTGGATTGCCTTTCTTTATAAATCTTCAACAATAGTGACACAAAAGCTGCAGAAACCCTTAAATACACTATAAAAAGAATATATTCAGGGATTTTTGCATGCATAGTTTTTAAAACATTAAATTTTTTGTAAATCATTGCGATTAGGGTGGTCTTATATGGAAAATTTACGCAAAAATCTATATTCCTTCAGTATCCTAAATAAAGAAATGCCATTTAAGGCCAAAATATGTGAATATCTAGTATAGTGACATTTAAATGAAACGGGTAATCAATCAATTATTCAACATATTAAATAACGGCTTACTGCTCTAAAGTCTTTGTTCCTTCCTCCATTGCTTGCTATGTAACTTTGTTTTGTACATTTCAATACCATGACATGGTGTATGTGATTGGAAGCAGAAAGGTAACCCTACAAGTACACAACAATTCTGTTGATATGCCAGATATAACTTCAGATGCATTCAGATCTTAATAACATGCACAAATTATGTTTAATGTATGTATTATCTTATGAGTAGATTTTATTTTAAGTAAATGGTCTTAGGACAGGACAGGGTCTCTTTTAGCAGCTATTGCACCCAAACCAGCAGTAAAAACAGTATTTAGAGAATGTTTCAATGAATGTCAGATTCACTTCTTTACAAATAGACCCCATAGTGTTTCTTTACATATGGTCTCTACCAACAGTTGTCCAAAATGTAAACTATATTGTAGCACCATGCTGTGATATGGAAACGTTCAATAATTATATTGACCTATTGGCAGAATATATGTATTCACTATATCAAAATTATTTTTCATGTGTTTTATAGCACAGAGGTTCCCAGCAAATAAAAATCTTTGAGAAAGAGGATTTTAAAGGTCAGATGAAGGAATTCTCCAGTGATTGTTCCAATGTCCAAGAAGAACTCCAGTATAATAATATCCACTCTTGCAACGTCCTCCAGGGGAACTGGATCTTCTACGAGGAGCCCAATTACAAAGGAAGACAGTATCTCTTGAGACCTGGAGAGTACAGGAAATTTAGTGACTGGGGTGCTGTGAATGGCAAAGTTGGCTCATTCAGACCCATCCTGGATACTTATTAACATCACAATGAATGCTGAAATAAATCTATTAAATAAACACATATATTGTTCTATTTCCTTTTTTTTTGAATGTTAGGATCAGCGGGCTATTAGGAAATCAAATCCCCTAAATAACCAACATCAATTTAAAGTGAATTGATGTGAATATTTAGTTGAAGTGAAAAAAAACTGGGGCCACAGTAGAAAAAAAAAACAATCTAATCCTCTTTAAAAAGTTTTAAGCTTTTCTACAAAGAAAGGGCCTGATTTATCAAAGCTCTCCAGCACTGAAGAAGATAGACTAGACCTTAGTAATACAGCGATCCTGGAATGGGTCTGGTACAGGAATTAAAACATTTGCAATCTAACAGCAAATGATTTTTTTGATATTATTCCAATTTTGCCGGGTTACCCAGGTTCTCCCATGATAGTTTATATACCCTAGTCTTGGAGAGCTTTAATAAATCAGGCTCAAATTGTGGATTTTACCAGGAACAAATTACTTGCGAACTAGTGTCTACCACCATTCATTTTAGGAATAATGTATGGATTTAATGCCATGAATTGGCCAATGCTGTTAGAAACTATATATTTTGAAGGAAAAGGGTAGCGCATCAAACTAACTCTTTGCAAACTTCAAGGGGTATACATTTTATATTTTTTCTTCTATTTGTTTCTTTCTAATTTCTTCCTATTGTAATTGCTGCAGAAATCAAAAGAACATTATAGAGGTGCATTCTAGTCTAAAACCGAAAATGAAGTATTGAAATACATATTTAGAACACACCCAGCCTGCCCAGGGCCTTTCTTCAGGGCACAGTTTTCATTCAGATACAGATTTAGTTCTCACTATTGCCAAAGTCAGTAACAAATTAATCAGTAAACCCATTTTGCCTACCTGTTTTGAATACAGAACAGCTATTCCTGCATAATGCATCTTATGTGCGCAAAGAATGGCATCTGGGGAGGACTAACAGAGGACCAGGATAAGACACAATGGAAGTCAGGCAATCCAGGGTCAGTTGCCAGGTGATCTATACAAGCAGTACAGGGGGATCCAGAAGTGGCGGTTCCAGGATAAGAGTCAAAGGTCCACCAAACAAGGTAACCAGGGGATAAGGTAAGCAGGTCCAAAGTCACAAGCATAGGTTGGTGCAGGCAGCAAACAATCTCCAGAAAGGTCCAGAAAGCAGGCAACAATAGGTAGTCAAACAGTATATGACACCACCAGCAAATCAGACTAGCTAAACCCTACAATGGGCAATAGGTGCCTATGAGCTGAGAAGCTTTAACTTCCCTAGCGGTAACCGCGAGTGTGACTCGGGGTAGAATAAAGTTGCTAAAAGCGGTAACCCCAAGTCACACTTG
The DNA here is from genome assembly GCF_032062135.1 of Pyxicephalus adspersus. NCBI lineage: Eukaryota > Metazoa > Chordata > Amphibia > Anura > Pyxicephalidae > Pyxicephalus > Pyxicephalus adspersus. The sequence goes on from NC_092864.1 coordinate 60,511,235, forward strand.
GGGTAGGTAAACCTATGGAAGGTAATAGTAAATACAGCCTTACCTAATCCGCCAGCGTCCCGCGTCATCCATCACCGCAATCTCTGTCCTCTTCCTTCTTCCTCCGGCCGGCTTCTGCACCCGATGAGTCACCGGGGAGTTCCCGGTGACGTTGGTGCGTGTGTACGTTGCCGGCGGGGCGGGGAATTCAAAAACCATTTGTATTGTATTCAATGCAAAATACCTGTATTAAATGCAATGCATTGGATTTATGTGTAAAATCAGTACATTGTTTTCAAGAACATTTATTTTACAGTATATATAATAGTATGAGCATAATATGTATATATTTTTTTAATTAAAAAAATTAAAAAAAACATTTTTAAATATATAGATTTTTTAATTTATTCAATTTATTATTTTTACATGATTTTGTGTTTCAAACTTTATTATACTCATGCTATTATATTATACCGTAAAATACATTTTCATGAAAAACAATACCGCTTTTAGACATATAAAACCTGAAAGAAATGAACCGCTAGGGAGGTTAAAGGGCCAGTAGACAATGGCAGAGCAAGATCAAGCAAGGAACTAATGCACGCATTGAGTGTGAGCTTACTCCTAATCATCTCCTAACAATATTAGTATGGAACATACACCGTTCTGGCAAAATATTTAAATCACCCACCTAATATTTTGTAGGTCATCCTTGTGCCCTTAAAACCACTCTGACCCCTCAATGTCCTGTTTTATCTGACACAAGGACCAGCATTCTGAATATTGGTAATGCAGCCCCATCTACACCAAGCTATGATGCACTGTCTATTCTGACACATTTTCAGCAAATTGTTCTACAGTAGCTCATCTATGGGAGAGGACTAAATGGATGGCTGGGGAAACAAAATATACAAATAAGCTTGAGCTGACTTAAAAGTTGTTCAGAAGAGTTTTCACACATTGAATTGTTGGAATACTCCAGTTGTTCAATCATGTGCAGATAAAATAAGTAAACAGAGTTTTTCACATGAATGGCTAAATACAGTGAATATTTACACATTTTACTGTGTGAGGAGTTCCAGCGCCTTTGATAAATCATCCTCATTATCCAAATTTGAAAATCTTACGACTTGGCACTACCTACCCATCACCCTTCCACCAACACAGCAGGCCTAGGCACTGACTCACCAGTGACATTTTGGCAAATACAGCTTTGGCTACTAAATAAAAAGCAACAAGCACACAATCATATATGAGTGATATGTATTTTTTAATGTGCTTGTAATTTGTAAAAGTGTTAGTTTTCAGTTGGCTTTCCTTTAATGTAAACATAAAAGAAAAAAAGTGGTTGATCTCATGCATGCAGAATGGGAACAGCACTCATTTTCATTTTTTTTTACATTTGGTGGCAGACAAGTCACCCAATCTTGCTATTGCGAAGTGCGAGAGTGGATGACATCTGGAATTACCCAGTAGAAAGAAGATGGTGGCGCCGTAATGGTAGGTGAAATGTTTTTCTTTTTTATGAAAGTTCCACTTTAAAGGAAGTTTATACACAAATTGAGCTTCTGTTTGTATTTACTTAATAGCTGCTGAAATTCTACTGCTGTTGGTTCATAATTTAGCACAGTGCATGTTACTACAACCTCAGCAGAAAGTGTTGCAATGGGATTTAAATATAAATGTATAAATCTACCGCATATAAAGGGATACCAGCAACTTAGCAAATATAAATCTGCATTGTATTCTCATGTGCTTTGAGAGCTGTCATGTCATCACAGGCCCAGGCTGGTGTAAAAGATGTTCTACATTTAGCTTTTTGTGTCTGCAGCTGCAGACTAAACATAGGAACAATGAAAGTATTATACCTGTTTGATTTAAGGTGCATTTATTTAGAGAAGAACACCTGCTGTTTTTAGCAGCACATATGTTTTCTCTGCAAGCTCAATACCTCTATGATGAAGTTGTGAAGAGAACCTAAGCAAAGCATCTAATGTTATATCTGTTTAGTTAGATTCTCATTCTGTTTTATTGAAATATTGTGCTATTTTAAAATATGAAACATCATTTTGGTGACCAGTACAATGCTGGTTGTACCCAGAACATGATCAGGGAAGTAAAGTCCAATAGCCTGATGCATCCTTTGCTTGTAACACTAGATGGTAGCATATCACTGACATTTAAACCTGAATAGTCATTCTGCATTTCTAGTTCAATCTATCAGCCTGGAATCACCATCTACATTGAGTTTAGCACACATTGGTGTATGTTAAACATATCTGCATGAAAGTGCATTCATGTGCATTTTTTACATGTTGCATTGTTGTGAATTTGTCTTATTTTTCAAAGCTGGTGTCAAATTAGTGGTTCCTTAAAGGGTGTTGCAGAATGTTGTGATGCATTTAAATAATGTGGACTACATACATTAAATACAATGCTTTTTATATTTGTTTTTAGCTTACAATGTAACAACACTGAATATTTGATTTTTCCTTTGAAAAAAAAAATGCAGTCATCGAAGGTTTTATTAGACTTTTTTAGACAATGGAGGATATATTTAATGTATAAATACCTTTGTGAAAGGGATATGTGAACAATATGTGAACAGTATGTGCCAACTCATATGAAGACTTGAGCTTGAATCAACTGTGTGTGAATAGATAAATCATATCTTTGTATTTTGTGTTATGTATGTCAATTTGAATGTTTAGGTATATATATATATATATATATATATATATATATATATACTATATATATTTATAAGTGGAAGGTATATATATAAGTGGAAGCTTATCTTTCTCTATATTTCAGAATAAAAATAAAAAAAACAGAATTCTGTTACTTTCCTTTTTAAAGTAAGGTAACCCTAGATGTTAACATACCTATTCTAGACTTGGGCAGCATGATAAACTCACATTCATGTAATACCAAATGCAAGATGGTCCAAGTGCCTTTACAACAATGTATCCAACAGGGTTTTATCAGAAATGTGACATTGTACACTGTGTTCCTTGTGTCATCAAAACAGCTCTAACCACAGAAAGCATGGGTTCAAGAAGACCACTAAAGTGTCATAAAGACATCTGGCATCTAGACGTTGAAAATAGATTCTCCTGCAAGTCACACTGCTTCCACGACCTGCCTTCTTCCTATACTGCATCCTGCTGCCATCTCCTTCCAATGTAAAGGACATATTGAGTTATCCACATGATGTAAAATAAAACATGATTCATCTGATGAGGTCAGCTTCTTCCATAGCGCCATTTTCCAGTTCTAAAGGTTAAATGGCCGTTGTAGGTGCTTTCATCAATGGAGAGGGTTCAACATAGTCTGCGCACATCAATGCGCTTTAGAAGCCCAAGTCCTTGGCATTGGTTCATTTTTGTTCTTCCCTGGACCACCATTGGCCATACTAATCACTGCAATGTGTACTCCAAAAGTTTGCTGTTTTGGATATAGTCTTCTAACTATCACAATGTTATTCTTTTTTTTTTTTTGCTCCGAATGTTGCACTTTACTCATTTTTCATGTTTACATTACATCACCTTTAAGAAAATACCTGCTGCCTATTATATCATATCCCATTAAAGCAAGAAGAACAATGTTTTTCACCTTACCTATTAGTGGTTTATTAGCCCAGGTGACCAGGTAACACACTTCCTGTCCGATGGTGGCAACACTCAGAATACTGTGCCTATTTTTACTGTGCCACTTTCACCCTATGAAAATTAAATCTTATGCTATAACTCATTGCTAATTAAAAGGTCTGAGCTTGGGTTGCAGCAATATTAGTCTGAATATAATATGAAGCTGTGTAAATATTGCAAACTGATTATGGCCTTTTAATAGTATGGTGGTTATGATAATCTGTCTCGGTCTTTGAGTGGAGACGTTTTAGAGGTGATTTATGTGAATGTTTAGAAGACTGGCTTGCTGCAACTGGAGATCATTTTGCTGGGAACACAATATTTTCATATATAAGCATCAGGATTGTGGATTTATCACAAAAAAATATTAAATATTGTTTGATGTTATTACATAGATTGCAAACATTTGTCCATTTTGGTATTTCAGATTATATTGCAATGTACAAATGTGTATGTAAGTATTAGGTAGCGCTGTGTTCATATCATTATAAAGTTTTGATACCTGAAATGCAAGTTAGAATGTAAACACATTTTTTGCAGTGCAATTAACACATACTTTACTTGCTAAGAAAAACAAACCAAGTTTAGTAAAACCATATAAAATAACTACACAAAAAAAGATTGGTTATGTTTTCTTTAAATTAGTTTTTCAAAATAAGGAATGGAATGGTTTAAAGGCTGGATGAAAGGTTTA
>NC_092864.1:60515720-60592629 GCF_032062135.1 Pyxicephalus adspersus
GTGTATGTGTGTTTGTGTATGAGGATGGAAATATCTACCTAAAAGGGAGGGCAACTAAGGAAGAAAGAGGGACAGAGGAACTTGGTTCTGTAAGAGGGAGGTATGAATAAAATATTGTGGTTCTATCACACAGAACAGCAGCCCTACTCTCCGGCAGTCCACCATACCCTCAAATACTTATTTAATGAACAGCGTTCTGACTCTCTGAATACTATTGTCAATTGGACCAGTGGAGGAATGTTGGTTCAACTCAGCTACATGGGACTGGGTAGTGGGCTGTTTTCATACACGTGCACTCTTAAAAAGTTTTAAATTGTGATTTGCTTGCTAGTTGCTTGCTAGCAATTTGTTTCCAGCCATTGACTTTAATTCTAGCATATCTGAATCAGTATAATCTGCCTGACTACCCACAGTCTGCCATGGTTAGATTAAATCACATACTTTTCTCTTTTCGTATCTTCCACTTATATGTATTTTTAGTATATTACACTTCTGATATATATGGTATCTTCTTAGGTCCCTTTTGCAAATATTATATTCAATTTTTGCTTTGTTGCCACCCATGAGACCTTCCAAAAATGTTGTATAATTGCTGTTTGTTCTGACCTTGTGAGTATGTTCACCCACATTTTTGTACCTTTCTTTACATTGTAATTTTGCAAACTTATATTGAGTCCATCAATGATCTACAGGCATATTCTATCTCCTCCTAGAGAAACAGCCCCGGCTGTAAACACGTGGAGGCATTTGCATGTTAGATAAATTGCTGCTAAAGCTGTTTTAAGCTCCCTGTACAACTATAAGTTTTTAAAATTGTATTACATAAATACAATATTTTAATGGGTAGTATGTTCTTAATAATGTTTTTTTGGTAAGGCCCATTGAAAGTCCCTACTTGGTTCTGTTGGATTCTTTCATTCAATATACTTTTATTCTTTTATTCAATATACTTAATGTTTAATTTGGGCTGCAGCCTTTAAACAGCCTATGGTCTTTTTCTCATGAGAAGAACACAATTCTATCTATAAGTGGTCTATTTTGTGAATGTTTTTACCTTGTAAATTGTTTTACAACTGGATACTGATTAAAGTGTCCAAAAAAACAGCAACTAGTTCCGAAATCTAGAGATCATACCATTATGCAAATATGCCTTGGCAAGGAAGTAAAAATATGAAAGCCACTCCAGTAATCATCTTTTGGTAAAATTCACAATAATAACTATGAATGCAGTTAGAATACACTCTAGCTTTTCTTTCACACAAGAGATACTAATGCATTCAGCTGAAACAAGTAACTGCCATACCTAAGAGAAACAGAAAAAAAGTAGGACACGAGATAAAGATGAAAGAAATATTCACAGTAAATAGAGGCTGTGATTTCCAAAGGCTTTGTGATGCTGATATGTAAAATGACAAAATGGAGAAAAAACATCAATGAAAGGCAAGACTCATTTAATCAAACACTAATTTAGTAATCAGTAGAATAAAGGTACTCTTGGAAGCCTGGAAATGTGAACGCGTAACAAAGGGCCACAAAAAATAGCTGGCATCCAGGTGTAATTTTCAGGTTGTCTAAATGTTTTTTGCTATATATGGTATTCCTTTTAGCAGTTGTTTTGGATGGCTATGATAGCAAAATGACCTAACGGAAGTAATTTACCCAGGTATAAAGTTCAATAAAAGCTATACTAGGTAACACTGTAAAGATATTTTTCTAAAAATCTCCAATAAATCATGCCAATTTTAATCAATTTGGAGCAATAGATGAGCTACAAAATATACAATATACAGTGTAAGGTACCAAAGACCTCCAATGTATATGTGAATGAATTATATTTAGACTAAAACTGGTCTATAGAGTTCCAACAGGTTTATTCAAGTGACCTGATTATACCACCCTATGAAGAATTCTTGACCATCTGGCATGAGATATGTAGCTGAAAACCAATACTTACTGAACCCTAATAAAGCTTTTGGAAAATTTAGCAGACTTGCATATGATTCTTTTGAAAGTGGTCTCTTGACCCCTCTCAAAACCATTTACCCCTGCCATATACTGGCTGGACAGATGCACAATGCTCCTCCACATTTTTAAGGAACCCAATTAGGCTCAATTATGGTCTTACTGAAGAGTCCTAGCGCATCTTAATGAAACCCTTATTTTCTCATCACTAGTAATAGTGCAATTAGAACTATGGTGAACTGTCTGTTAAACTATAGAATAAAAATTATTCCTGGATTGCTTTATAATAGCTAACCATTGTTTAGTGTGGAGTAAATAAACTGGACCCAAGTGAAACCATAACTGAATATCAAGACGTGTTAGGGGTCTATCAGATGCAGGTGTAATCAAACTGTGGATGGAGGATCATGAAAAGTACTATGGGTAATGTTACTATAAACTGCTCTAATGCTATTTGCTGTGATTTTGAGTTATAGTTCTTTCCTCATCTTTCCAAAACAGTAATTAGAATATCTTTCAGAAGTTATTTATAAGAACTATAGTCATGTAAATTAGTATACCTCATGGAACTTGTTGTTTTTAGCAAGAAACCATTAAATCTTCAAACCGTGATTACAGAAACAAAGTGATATACAAATAACATAAAATTGGCATGGTATATCTATTTTCATTAGCTAAATTAATAAAATGCTGTTTTGTCATGTGGAGTACACTATACATTTATCATCATTTCATCATCTAAGTAGAATAATTTTTGAGACAGGCGTTCCAGATGATAGTGGAAGGTGCCAAAAGTAAAAAAATATCCCTTTTAGTATTTTAACCTCAGATAGCTAGAGTTTGGTGTTCTGTTTGCTGTGGATGTGTGTTGTGTCATCCTGCCAAGATCAAAAGAGCACTCTGAGACACATATGGAAAAGGGTGTGCATGCCTATGAGTATGGCAAGGGATATAAAGGTTAGAAAAGAAAAGATTAGGGACTTTAAAGGCAGTATATAAATATACACATGATTATGTTGCCGAGTCACTAACAGTTGCAAAATTCAACAATACCAGTAAAATTGAAAATTCTTTAATATGAATATTAAAAAACAAGTGATAACACATGTGATAACAAGAGAAACCACATGTGCATGAACAATCCTCTACGCGTTTCGTGGATCTGGTCCACTTTTTCAGGAGGATTTTGTTTCTATCGTTAAAAACAAATACTGTATATCATTTCAAATTTGCATACAAAGAATAAAAAATTAAATCACATAATAACAAAATAAAAAAAAACTAAACATATACATTTTATTACTTACATTCAAAATCATGAGAAATCTCCCCTCATATGTATAGGCAAGACGATAGGCAAAGAGGACAGTGTAGAAAGCAGATACCACCATTAACTACACAAGCCTTTTAAAAGAGGAAGCTATAAGGTTATAAAAACAGACTATCTTTAATTCTCCCTATTCGTTTATGAATCTCCACTCTAAAACCAAAAAAAAAAAAGGAACTTTTTCCTCTAAAATGTCAGGTGCAAATCCCTCAATAGTATAGTATATCCTAAATAAACCATACATATTCCCAAAAACTAAACCATGCAGACACCACCTAATTCTAATTAACAGAGATATAAAAAGGTTACCAGAGTTATTAAAAAAGATTAACAGAGATATAAAAAGGTTGAAAAAGTATTTAAAGACTAATACTGCGATGTAAGGAAAATAATCTAAAAGTCTTGTATAAAGTTCAATAAAAGCTATACTAGGTAACACTGTAAAGATATTTTTCTAAAAATCTCCAATAAATCATGCCAATTTTAATCAATTTGGAGCAATAGATGAGCTACAAAATATACAATATACAATGTAAGGTACCAAAGACCTCCAATGTATATGTGAATGAATTATATTTAGACTAAAACTGGTCTATAGAGTTCCAACAGGTTTATTCAAGTGACCTGATTATACCACCCTATGAAGAATTCTTGACCATCTGGCATGAGATATGTAGCTGAAAACCAATACTTACTGAACCCTAATAAAGCTTTTGGAAAATTTAGCAGACTTGCATATGATTCTTTTGAAAGTGGTCTCTTGACCCCTCTCAAAACCATTTACCCCTGCCATATACTGGCTGGACAGATGCACAATGCTCCTCCACATTTTTAAGGAACCCAATTAGGCTCAATTATGGTCTTACTGAAGAGTCCTAGCGCATCTTAATGAAACCCTTATTTTCTCATCACTAGTAATAGTGCAATTAGAACTATGGTGAACTGTCTGTTAAACTATAGAATAAAAATTATTCCTGGATTGCTTTATAATAGCTAACCATTGTTTAGTGTGGAGTAAATAAACTGGACCCAAGTGAAACCATAACTGAATATCAAGACGTGTTAGGGGTCTATCAGATGCAGGTGTAATCAAACTGTGGATGGAGGATCATGAAAAGTACTATGGGTAATGTTACTATAAACTGCTCTAATGCTATTTGCTGTGATTTTGAGTTATAGTTCTTTCCTCATCTTTCCAAAACAGTAATTAGAATATCTTTCAGAAGTTATTTATAAGAACTTTAGTCATGTAAATTAGTGTACCTCATGGAACTTGTTGTTTTTAGCAAGAAACCATTAAATCTTCAAACCGTGATTACAGAAACAAAGTGATATACAAATAACATAAAATTGGCATGGTATATCTATTTTCATTAGCTAAATTAATAAAATGCTGTTTTGTCATGTGGAGTACACTATACATTTATCATCATTTCATCATCTAAGTAGAATAATTTTTGAGACAGGCGTTCCAGATGATAGTGGAAGGTGCCAAAAGTAAAAAAATATCCCTTTTAGTATTTTAACCTCAGATAGCTAGAGTTTGGTGTTCTGTTTGCTGTGGATGTGTGTTGTGTCATCCTGCCAAGATCAAAAGAGCACTCTGAGACACATATGGAAAAGGGTGTGCATGCCTATGAGTATGGCAAGGGATATAAAGGTTAGAAAAGAAAAGATTAGGGACTTTAAAGGCAGTATATAAATATACACATGATTATGTTGCCGAGTCACTAACAGTTGCAAAATTCAACAATACCAGTAAAATTGAAAATTCTTTAATATGAATATTAAAAAACAAGTGATAACACATGTGATAACAAGAGAAACCACATGTGCATGAACAATCCTCTACGCGTTTTGTGGATCTGGTCCACTTTTTCAGGAGGATTTTGTTTCTATCGTTAAAAACAAATACTGTATATCATTTCAAATTTGCATACAAAGAATAAAAAATTAAATCACATAATAACAAAATAAAAAAAAACTAAACATATACATTTTATTACTTACATTCAAAATCATGAGAAATCTCCCCTCATATGTATAGGCAAGACGATAGGCAAAGAGGACAGTGTAGAAAGCAGATACCACCATTAACTACACAAGCCTTTTAAAAGAGGAAGCTATAAGGTTATAAAAACAGACTATCTTTAATTCTCCCTATTCGTTTATGAATCTCCACTCTAAAGCCAAAAAAAAAAGGAACTTTTTCCTCTAAAATGTCAGGTGCAAATCCCTCAATAGTATAGTATATCCTAAATAAACCATACATATTCCCAAAAACTAAACCATGCAGACACCACCTAATTCTAATTAACAGAGATATAAAAAGGTTACCAGAGTTATTAAAAAAGATTAACAGAGATATAAAAAGGTTGAAAAAGTATTTAAAGACTAATACTGCGATGTAAGGAAAATAATCTAAAAGTCTTGTAGATTTTAAATGATAACTCAGGACTTTCCAGCCCAGCAAACCTGGAATGGAGTTCTTCATACTCATTTGCTATTAGTTAGCAAATATTTTCAATCCTGGATACGATCCATTCCAGGTTTGCAGGATCACCCAGGTTCTTCCAGGATAGTCTATCTTCTCCATCTTTATTAAATCATAGCCTATGAGTCAATTATGAAATTGTATCAAAGCTTGGTGGATGTGAATGTGAAGCCATCTGTTTCACGTTGAAGTTGTAATAGATCTTTTAATTTGATTTGAAGCACACAAAATAGGAAATGGAGGGTTTTGTAGAGGCGAAGTCAAAGCCCCAATTTAAATCAAATTAAATGTTGTTAGGGGACTTATAACAGACAGTTTATGGAAAGAAATCCACAAATACCTTGGAGTTATTTTCCCTGAAACAGTAGTCAAACCAGTTTTAACAAATTGATGTCAGACATATCTGCTGAAAGGAGTAATAATCATTGGTGAGGCGAAGGGGGTGTTTAACTTTTCCACAATACACTATTATATCTACTGATATTTTTGTAAATAAATTATTTAAAAGGCAAACTTTCCTTGATTTTTGATTCAAGCACATTCATGCACCCTTTTCTTTAGGAACTGTTTGAATGATCTCATTTAAGCATGTTTAAATATGTTGAAAAAGGCCTCAGTTTCTATTAGATGTATTTCCTTTAAATTAAATAAATAAGTGCATGTATGTAATTATATTCGGGAACCACAACATCCAGAGTAAAGTGTTGGATATCATGGCTAAGTCAAGATTTATACAAAGCTGCAATATGGTCAAGTATATTTGTGCCATCAGTCTCTATCCTGCCTCTATATATACATATAAAGAAGTTTTGTTTAGTGCTATTAGTGCACCCCATATCTCACACATCCCATTAGCAGGCCTTATTAACCTAACGAAGACAAAAAGAAAAGATGCCCTTTTTAATATAGAATTCAGGATAATTACTGAGTTCATCCGCCTATTTAGGGATCCTGAATAGACTCTGAATAATGTTTCTTTTAGTGAGGTTGCAGACAATGGTCTAGCGGAGTGCTTTGAGCAGTGCCAATCCTATTAAGGAAATAATAGCATGGATTTCAATGTATGCCCTTGTATTTCCATGTTTACAAATTAATGTATTCATGGAAGCAAATACTGGGGACTTATTACATGCATGTATGTTCACAGGCAATCTCTGCGTCCTGTTACCTATCAGTCCTTGGTTCCTCCTTCCAATCTACACATTCCCTAATCAACAAGTATTTGTATAGGACATTATTCCTTTGTAACACACTACATAAATGTCCATTTTGTGAGGTTTAGGGTTACACAGTTTTGACTACAATTCCAGTAACTGTGGGTGATGTTTCCAAGTTATTAAAAGAAACTGCACATAAAGAATCAATGTTTCAGTTTTTTTGGTACATGCAGGACAGGTAACATTCCACTTTTGGGTTTGTATGATCACAAAGATCATTGTTGCAGAATAGGACAGACTCTTCTATAATAATGTGTCTTACCTGCCTGATTGCTTTCTGAGATCAAAGCTGAGCAGTGCATTTGGTTATTCTGGGATGAATAAATTCCTGCACGCCTGCGCAGGGGTTATGTCATCCTGGCATGGCCAATCAAGTTAGCCAAAGATCGTTCGGAAGATTAAGAGAAGGAAGATGGCTGGCCCAGTGCGGGAACATGGACAAGTGAGTTGGCCGGATTTAGTTACACTAAACTACTTAACTGATTCTTATGTATCCTTGCTGACTCTAGTTTTGAGATCTGTGCAATCGATTTCCCAGTCCTGCACAGCGGGACCCAAAAATGTGAAGACCCAATGTAAGCATAAACATATTGGGCCTAATTTTTTAAAGCTCTCCAAGGCTGGAGAAAATACACTTTCATCAGTGAACCTGGGTGATCCAACAAACCTAGAATGGATCTGGTCCAAGATTGAAAACATTTGATAAGAAATAGCCAATAACTTTTAAGAAATTCATTTCAGGTTTTATGGATCACCCAGGTTCACTAATGAAAGTGTATCCTGTCTAGTTAGGGAGAGCTTTAATAAATATGGCCCAATATTTTTATATAAAGAAAACTTTTGATGAAAGCTATATAGGAAGGAAGTGGATAACTGCTTCTCTCCATATAATTTTGAGTGCGTAATAACATTTTCATCCTGTAATACATAATTTTAAACATCTTTACAAACACCTTCATGTTCTGTTTAAAATATTTTTGCACAAGTATAGATAGATAATGATATGGATAAACAACAACCATCATTTTCATAGTCATTTGTCTACTTTCATGGTATTTAGCTGTTATCTGAACACAAAGGAGCTGCCCAATAGGCACTTGAGGTTGACCTGGTGCACTCCAAAATCTGGTCAGACACCCCCTCCTTCTTCTGTAGTACTACAAGTTTGTATGAGGACTATAAATAGAAAAATGATACAAAATATGTTGAAAAAGGCCTCAGTTTCTATTAGATGTATTTCCTTTAAATTAAATAAATAAGTGCATGTATGTAATTATATTCGGGAACCACAACATCCAGAGTAAAGTGTTGGATATCATGGCTAAGTCAAGATTTATACAAAGCTGCAATATGGTCACGTATATTTGTGCCATCAGTCTCTATCCTGCCTCTATATATACATATAAAGAAGTTTTGTTTAGTGCTATTAGTGCACCCCATATCTCACACATCCCATTAGCAGGCCTTATTAACCTAACGAAGACAAAAAGAAAAGATGCCCTTTTTAATATAGAATTCAGGATAATTACTGAGTTCATCCGCCTATTTAGGGATCCTGAATAGACTCTGAATAATGTTTCTTTTAGTGAGGTTGCAGACAATGGTCTAGCGGAGTGCTTTGAGCAGTGCCAATCCTATTAAGGAAATAATAGCATGGATTTCAATGTATGCCCTTGTATTTCCATGTTTACAAATTAATGTATTCATGGAAGCAAATACTGGGGACTTATTACATGCATGTATGTTCACAGGCAATCTCTGCGTCCTGTTACCTATCAGTCCTTGGTTCCTCCTTCCAATCTACACATTCCCTAATCAACAAGTATTTGTATAGGACATTATTCCTTTGTAACACACTACATAAATGTCCATTTTGTGAGGTTTAGGGTTACACAGTTTTGACTACAATTCCAGTAACTGTGGGTGATGTTTCCAAGTTATTAAAAGAAACTGCACATAAAGAATCAATGTTTCAGTTTTTTTGGTACATGCAGGACAGGTAACATTCCACTTTTGGGTTTGTATGATCACAAAGATCATTGTTGCAGAATAGGACAGACTCTTCTATAATAATGTGTCTTACCTGCCTGATTGCTTTCTGAGATCAAAGCTGAGCAGTGCATTTGGTTATTCTGGGATGAATAAATTCCTGCACGCCTGCGCAGGGGTTATGTCATCCTGGCATGGCCAATCAAGTTAGCCAAAGATCGTTCGGAAGATTAAGAGAAGGAAGATGGCTGGCCCAGTGCGGGAACATGGACAAGTGAGTTGGCCGGATTTAGTTACACTAAACTACTTAACTGATTCTTATGTATCCTTGCTGACTCTAGTTTTGAGATCTGTGCAATCGATTTCCCAGTCCTGCACAGCGGGACCCAAAAATGTGAAGACCCAATGCAAGCATAAACATATTGGGCCTAATTTTTTAAAGCTCTCCAAGGCTGGAGAAAATACACTTTCATCAGTGAACCTGGGTGATCCAACAAACCTAGAATGGATCTGGTCCAAGATTGAAAACATTTGATAAGAAATAGCCAATAACTTTTAAGAAATTCATTTCAGGTTTTATGGATCACCCAGGTTCACTAATGAAAGTGTATCCTGTCTAGTTAGGGAGAGCTTTAATAAATATGGCCCAATATTTTTATATAAAGAAAACTTTTGATGAAAGCTATATAGGAAGGAAGTGGATAATTGCTTCTCTCCATATAATTTTGAGTGCGTAATAACATTTTCATCCTGTAATACATAATTTTAAACATCTTTACAAACACCTTCATGTTCTGTTTAAAATATTTTTGCACAAGTATAGATAGATAATGATATGGATAAACAACAACCATCATTTTCATAGTCATTTGTCTACTTTCATGGTATTTAGCTGTTATCTGAACACAAAGGAGCTGCCCAATAGGCACTTGAGGTTGACCTGGTGCACTCCAAAATCTGGTCAGACACCCCCTCCTTCTTCTGTAGTACTACAAGTTTGTATGAGGACTATAAATAGAAAAATGATACACAAATCAGTTGCATTCTAAATAAATACATTACATATGTAAAAAAATACAATACGTATTTAATTTAGGAGCCCTGGGGATAGTAAGTTTTATTGAAAAAAAGGGGTTTATTTATATCGCAGTGAATCTGACATTCACTGAAACATTGCCTGGTTGGAATCAATTACTGCCATTGAAACACATAGACATGAAGATTGGCTACCAGGGAATGTTTGAGTGAATGTCAGCTTCACTGGTTTATTAATAGGCCCTATATATACTTCTTTGTGAATAACTTTTGAAAAATTGTTTCTTTCTGGAATTTACTGTTAGATTATGAAGAAATAACATTGATTAACAGGATCAGTTTTAATTTCAACTGATCCACCAGGGATTTGCTGTGAGATAGATTAGCTGGTACCCATCTAGAAGGCATTTTTTATATACTCCTAAATTTGACATAAAAAGAAACAAGGGGAAGGGCATTCTGCTGATTATATCCTTTTGTAGAAAGGTAAAAATGATCTACCTATCCTCTAATATTGTGACACATTATAGTTAGCCAACCCCACTAGCGGGAACACATGAAAATAAAGAAAAGATTGGGGTAAACACCATTTTTTCTTCTTCTTTATTTTCATATATCCTTTTGTAGGTTTCTTTCCAATGGGTGCTACCAAGTATAAAACATCAGATGTTATATACCAGAAAACAACCTTACATAAAATCCACTAATTAGGGATGAACACTGGATCTTTAACTTGATGAAATTCTACTCCAACATTTGATTCCAAGGTTGAAATAAATTAAATCAAATTTGCTTTATAAAAAATTGACTTTGGAAGAAATTTGAGATTTTTGGGGTTTTCTTTTTTGTAATTTTAGATAGGGAACTAGGATTATTTCAATAAGAAGTCAACTTTCCGCCTGCCGCATACCCATAGCAAACAACGAGATATATCCCATCTTCGTAAATGTTCTGTATACACATTGCTGCGCATGTAAAAAGTAGAGGTATAATTGAAAGCAATGGTCCACTGTATATGGTGCTTGTGTTTAGATGCACTGTATATAGTAGGATATTTCTGTAAGATATGTCCCTAAAATCACATGGCCTGATTCTACCTGAAATCTACTTGATAAGGGCCTTATTCTACTGTATAAATGCACAGTACACCGTGAGGCATTTAAGAAAAATTCAAAGAAAATCAAAAAGAATTTTTGCCCAGAAAAATATTTTTCTGTTTGAACTTTATTTTATATTGGTTAGTGGTAGTCACAGTCAAATTTATAAATATGTGTGTGTTTTGATGAACATTTGCTCAAAACTTATTTTCATATTACCAAAATCAGCTTGAATCACCAGTTGCATTAAAATTATTATTAGGGTAAAGTAACTCTTTTAGGTAGACATTAGGTTAGTAGGCTATAGTCAGTCCCTTAATGCCAAAAAATAATAAAAAATGTTTGCATTAGATCTCAATACAAACAAGATGGGAAAAAAAAGGGGTGCATTTTGAACGAAAAAGTGGGAACCTTTTTTGCCAAGGCAGCACCACTGGTGTGCAATAATGCTTAATGATGGCACATCAGCAGAAATGAGACTGGCCTTGATCTTATTCACACTAATGCACTACAATATTCAAAATGTGTGTCTCACCATATGCTACATGCAACACAAATACCACATTGTACTACCATTATTTTCAATAGCATCTCAGTGCACATGTCCTGTAAAGAAGACCAGATAAAGATGGAGACGCCCATGATGAAATGAGGACAGGTGAGTGTATTTCCAAAATTTAGATCAGCCAGGTGCACATGCTTTATGCAGATGGCCCTGTTCTTGCCTGGTCATATTTTATAGTCATAAGCTATAGTTCTGTTTTATGCTATGTTGAACAGTTTATCGTACTGCATTACAATACACATACAGCTCAAATGCTCCATTTTAGGAGCTCCATTGTTGTGGGCCATTGAAAATATTTGGGCTCTTCGATGCAATGCATGGATAATGCTTATGCTTGAGTGGCAAGGGAACTTTTGCTGAGGATTAATCACTGTCTATTTTTCCTAATCACCAATGTCACTTGGAATAAAAGTTAGAGTAGATCCAAAAATTTCAAGTTGCCACCAGAACAGGAAGGTAAAAATTTTTTAACAGGGACACATGTTCTTGTGACAACTGTCCAAAGCTCCTTGGAAAACTAAGCTGATCATTTGTGTTTATCTCAGGTGAGAATATAGCATCAATACAGTATCAATCAATACATCCTAGAATGGTGTGTATTGATCCATGGTGTTCTAACCCTGCTTATCTGCATACATTGCAGCATTGTAATGAGAGAATCAGAATTAAAGCCAGGTAAAGTTCATGATCAGAAGAAAGTCACTATAGGCTTCTCCCAAAAAATCTCTCATAGCAGTTGTTCCTTCAAGCAAAGATTAACATCTCCCCTCACTCCATCACCAGCTTGGCCAGGCCAGAATGACGTAACTCCTGCACATGTGAGATAATTTATTCCTAGCACTCAGGTATGCTGAAATCATACAAGTGCTGCTCAGAAGATTGTGCACAGGCCGGTTAGGTTTGTTTTATTGAAGAGGAGACATACCCCCCTATCCATTTTAAAGTTTAGTTCTGCTTAATGTGGACATATCACGTTTTAGTTTATATATGTTTTAGTCTGCATGTGCAGTGAGATCGGCAAGTTTTTTCTTCCAAAGGATCCCGCGCCTGGGTCGGGTGATATAGGAAGAAGAACCAGGAAGAAGAGGAGAAGATGGCGGCACCTGCTCGCAGACGGACGGTAAGTGATTTTTTTTGTTTTAGGCACTTTTGGGTTTAGTTCCTCTTTATTTTTTTACCAGTATTTTTACCTTACATTGCAGGGTTGTCTACCCTTCTATGTAAAGTAAAAATGTTGAGTTTAGGTACGCTTTACCTTGGTAGCAGCCACTGAAAATAAACCTACACAATGTCAATACACTGGTCATTATCGTTTACATATAGTCTTTATTAGAAGATCCAGTTTACAAAAGCTAACCTTCTCTGTTCATCATACCATAGCATAAAACTAAGATAAGGACACACACAGTGCAGCAAATATATGAAGCACACTGCACAGCTCCTCTCTTGTGTTATATATATATATAGGTGTATTATATATAAATATGTCACATTAATAAATCCCAATGTTATAAGACACATTCAGGGAGATATCAGACATCACACAGCCAGAATGTTTCTCATAACAAGCTGGGCTTGTCACAGCAGATAAATGTTGTGCTGGAACTATTTTTAGCTTCCTTGTTGCACAGGGGACAGAGAAGAGTGAAGGACTGAGGCTGGGAGATTGTAAACAGGGAAGCAATGCAGACTGATTCTCAGCATCAATATGGAAGACGTGTCAGGGAAGTAAATCCTGGCAAATCCTGACCCAACCCAGCCCAGCACAGTGCCGGAGGTCTTATGGGTGTCCTATATAAACAATGTACAGGTAGGAGCACCCCTTGTCATTCTATACTGCATGCTTACATTGTATGCTCACAGGAATTCATTGCAATGACATGGAAACATCAATGTTATTTGTAAATATTCATCTCTGCTGCATTGTTTATGTAATATATATGATGTGTACAATACATCTGATAGGTTGTGTATATATATAATATTCATTGTACAGAATGAGGCTTTATTATTAATAAACAGGATTTATATAGCACCAACATATTACATAGCGCTGTACATTAAATAGGGGTTGGAAATGACAGATACAGACAGTGACAGGAGGAGAGGACCCTGCCCCGAAGAGCTTACAATCTAGTAAATGACAGATACAGACATGGGAGGAGGAGAGGACCCTGCCCTGAAGAGCTTACAATCTAGTAAATTACAGATACAGACACGGGAGGAGGAGAGGACCCTGCCCTGAAGAGCTTACAATCTAGTAAATGACAGATACAGACACGGGAGGAGCAGAGGACCCTGCCCTGAAGAGCTTACAATCTAGTAAATGACAGACAGATACAGACACAAGAGGAGGAGAGGACCCTGCCCTGAAGAGCTTACAATCTTTATCCTAATATCAGCAGGTGTATGGCCATCTCATCATGTATTGATGGGGTTTTATTATTACAGAGCACATAGCATATTCCCTTTGTCTGGGTTATTGAGGGGTTAACAGTCTTTAGATGATCTCATCTCTGGCAGAAAGTGCAGATTCATATGAAAAGGCCTGAGATGTGAATAGATGATTTGTGTTGCTTCCTTTCTTCCTGTCCCTTGTTATAGGGGGACAGCCTTGAATTGTCTGTCTGCTGTCATGATATGTTTCACGGCAAGAAAATAAATCAGTATCAACACTGATACACTAGCTGGGCTATTTTGATATTCAGTGGGTTGTATAATAAAACAAGTTTTGTTAGATTTATGTATTTCACCCATTTTTTATACTTGGTTGTATTTAAGGGCTGCTGATCTCTTGTAGATGTTTTACAACACCTTCCAGGCTACATTTATTCCTATGCTGTTTTTATGGAGGGATGATGGTGGAAGATGATGGATCTGATGGTGACAACGGTAGGCCATGGCAGGAGGATGCATGGTGGGATAGCTGCTGGTAGTCTCCATTTGAATGTGGGGTATCTGTGGGTCGCAGACTTCAGTGTCTAACACTCTCACCTTTGCAGCTTTAGGGTCTCCGTTTCAGATCTCAGCTAGGACAGGTCAGCATGGAGTTTGTATGTTCTCCTTGTGTTTACGTGGGTTCTTCTACATCCCAAAAACATTCCATTGGGTTAATTAGCTTTCCTCAAAAATGGGCTTATTATTATTATTATTATAATAATAATAAACAGGATTTATATAGCGCTAACATATTAGGCAGCGCTGTACATTAAATAGGAGTTGCAAATGACAGACAGATACAGACAGTGACACAGGAGGAGGAGAAGACCCTGCCCCGAAGAGCTTACAATCTAAGAGGTGGGGTAACACACAAGGGAGTTTGCCAACCACTCCCTGAACTTTCACCAAGCCCAAAAACAGCCAAATGTCATCCTTGGTCACAGATTCCCAACTTCTGCCTCTTGAAAACCTCCGGTGTTGGAGCACCTAACTGTTGTCCAGCGTACCTGCATAAAACAAAATAAAAAAGGTCTTTTAGGATATTTTCTACTGTACTGTACTGTGGTGAAGGTTGCAAGTAATATGTTAGCAAACCCAGAGCAGCTTACCTGTTTGTCTCCGCCACAATTTTTCCAATAACTTCATCTGTCAAAAACAACTTCAGGTATGCCAGGAGGTCGTAGCATTCAGCCTCAATTTTCACGCCAGGTGTGCCAGTAAATGGAAATTTTGAGGGCGATGTCTGGTCTGCATCAAGGTCAATAGGGCACCAAGTGTGCACAGCACTGACCTCGGGTTCAGAATCTTCACTCAATTCACTATTACTGCCTGATGACAAATTTCCCGCTTATTCACTATCACTTTATTCCAAAAGTAACTCCAATTCGCTGTCGCTGCTTTCAAGTCCTTCAAAAACGGCACTTGCGCCAGCGAGATGCCTTTGGATGCCATGTGGTCAATTTTCCAGTAAGCAGTCAGGAATGTTTAAGGTTCATAACAAAGTGATCAAAAAATCCACCCTGAGTCCCACGGGGGGGGGGGGGGGGGTTTGGGTTAAAGTCCAGCCCGGGTGGTACCTTTAGCTGCCTCCATGGATACAGTGGAGGTGAATATGTAGCCACCCTGGGATAGAATGCGTGTTATACGCAGAATTACAAAGTAAACTTAAAATGCAAAAAGCTACTAAAAAAAAAATCTGTGCAAACACATTTTTGTTTTTAGGTTTAATTATTTTTTAAAATAGGCCAAAACGGTGCATGCTGGAAACACACTGAAAATCATTGCCCTTTTTTTAGTATCGCTACGCACCAAACCAGTGCTTCACATTATGTGTGATTTTTTCTTCACATTATGTGTGACAGGTGTGAATGTTATCATGCAAAGTACACACCACTCTGCCCCATGTCATCTAGAAAAAAAAAAATGATGTTTAAGCACCTATGGATCTCGCTGCTGGGACTTTGTGTGCTGAGAGCAGATGCAGCCAGTCAGTGGCTCTACCAGTATTTGAGGGGTGTATACCCTATGGAAAGTGTTGACTTTTTCAACATATTTGAATAGGAAAATGTTAGAGCTCCTTAAAAAGTGCTTAAACCAAAAGTTTATATATATTTAAAGTAATCGCTAGGATGATCCTTATCAGGGTTACTGTAATTTTGGATAGTTGGACATTTGAGTAAAAAAACTGGACTAATTTCTAATTGGATGCAGCATACCTAATCCACTCTTGCTTATACTGGAATGATTAAGTCATTGGCAAATTTATTAATTATCATATCCTAAACAATAAAAATTCAGATTGGTCACATTAAAAAGTAAATACACCCCTGCATTTACCATCACTTCCACTTTGAATCCAAAAATATCCATACAGATGGAACCTGTTTTATTTAACATCGGGTATTGAGGATCTTTGCTTTTGATGTGTCTTGAGTATCAAAGAGCTCTCTATTGTTATTAAAGGGAGATTGTGGATGGCAAAGAGTCAGGAAAAGGGACTGAAATGATCATAGATTAATAAAATAAATAATTCCACTATGTCTGTAGTTTACTATTAGCAGATATTTCAAACTAATTTATCCAGAACTGGTTAGCCTAGCAAATTCAGTGTAAAAGATGACCATTTGAAGGAAAAGTAGTTTCCAAGTACCCCAAAATTTGATTGTGGGCAATTGCACTTGGTGTCAAAATGCATACATCTACAATTTGAAAAAGATTGCCTAATAATAACCTGCATGGGGGAGCACCAAGAGAATGCATTTGTAGTCCAAAAAGAACAATAATATTAATAATAAACTAGTAAAACTATTATTATTATTAATAGTTAAACTCTATGGAGAAACGGTGGTGCCAAGTCTTGACTATATAAACAAATATAGTCCAAACATATGAGAAGAAAGGAAGAAAAGTGTAAGGAAGGCTCTTTTTAGGCACCAAAGTAATACCTTAACTAAGATAAAAAATAAACTTTAATAAATTCAAGATATCGATTAAAAGGGTCAACAATAACCTAGTTACATGATTCCCATACATAAAAACAAATACTTGACAGCTGTTTGTTATTTAGAGAGTCCCACTCATTTATAAATTTAGGAAGAAGAGATGTTGTAGTGTGTTTTATTACCAATGCATTTCGCCCACAAAGGGCTTCATCAGGGAATTTTTTTATAATAAATGCCAACTCTTGGGACTATAAAAGACAATAGAGCAATTAATTAGTGCCCAATGGTAGTGGAAAATACATGCTTCAACACTGATTGATAAACAATACATAATAGTCATATGCATAATAAATGCACTTCTTCATACCTTATTTAATATAGGGGTACAAAAGGATAGTGGATATGGATAGCATCACAAGGATATAAGAACATAGGTTTCCCAGTGCAAATAATAATACATGAATAGTATTCCTGTAATCCAAAATGAAAGGATTATAAATGATAACAAATTTAAATGGTAGTACTTACATCCAGGTTACAACCTTCAGCATTATCAGTGCCCCCGACCAGGGTCAGGAAAAGGAGCCTACTGGGAGGGCGCACCGGCCAGAGCCGCAGACCATGGCTCCTGCACAGATTGCAGGATCAGACCTGTGATTGGAGAGTGGGTGGGTTCTGGCATTATGACATCACTATGGGGGAGGTTTCTTGCCCTTTAAGAGACGCCCGGCTCCCCGCGCATGTGCGGTCCACAGCCAGTAAATTTAGTGGTCCGTGGGTCCAAAAGGGTTGGTGACCACTGCTGTAACGCTTGTGGCCTCTATTTTTTTTTTTTTCCAACCAATAATATGTTAAAGTGAAATATTTTTTGTCCCATGCTTTTCTGCATTAAAATATTCATCTGGAGTTTGTTCAGTTAAATAACATCAGTCAATTTTGTGTATGACAATAGATTAGTTTATGGTAAAAAAGAAATGATAAGTTGTATTTTTTGCAAACCACACATGTCAGTTTGAGACATGAGCACAAATTATCTGTGTAAAACCCCACAGAGCCTCGGCTTTTATTTCTTTGGCAGAGCTGCCTGTGGTCCTTGTTAGAGCTCTGTGCAGAGTCTTGTTATTACCTGTCCCACATCTATTAAGCACAATATAACCTTGCCCACTGTCTGCAATTCTTCATGCATCAACAAGCAGCAATGAAGGGTGTCTAAACTCCTCTGGGATGCTGAAGGAAGCCAAACAAAGCCAAGCTTCCTGGCAGGTGCTGTCAGAAGTAATTGAGCAGAGAAAAGCTAAGATCTATGACAGGAAACTTATCGTTTCTGGCTGACATTTGTTTTCCAGTTATGATTGTTCGGAAAGCGTTTTGTTTATTTCCCATATTTGCATAATGCTGACACGCTATGGAAAGCTCTAAGAAGTCTATGAATCCATTCCCATTGGTCCTGTCTCCTGAGTCATAATCATATACACATAATGTATACGTTCTAAGGTAATGTAATGTCAGAAGCCACTTGGATGCCACTTGGATGGAAGGATGGCATTACCTGCAAACAATAAACTACTGTGTGCACCAAATGCTTTTCTGTACTCAACTAGAACAATGTGTAATGATGTTTAAGATTTGTAAAAAAAATGGTGCATTGGAATTGAAACAAAGTAAATCATCCTTTGTGCTCTCCCCAGCCCCTTTTAGCTGGGTGCACCACCCGGCACTTTTCAGTAACCACCCGGCTGTTTTTGGGTGGTTACTTAACAGTTGGGTCACGATACAGGGGCTGCCACCCTCCTACAATTTTTTACCACCCAGCTTAAAAACAATTCTGGGTTTAACGCTGATCCTGATGCATCCATAGGGAATACTTTGTGTGAGTTGCTATCCAACACGCAACACTAGGCACACTGAAGCCTATGGAGACTTAGTCTACGTACACAGGTTAGACTTTTGTCGCTGGAAAGGATCTTTCACAGTCCTTTCCAAAAGACTGAAAAATGCAACGAGTGGTATACATACAGCACTATTCTGCTCTATGTGGAGGGGAGGGGGAGAACCAGAGAGCTGCACCCTGCTGTGCTCTCTCCCCTTCACTTGCATTGCGGTCATTTGTGGATCCGCCTGGCCGGATTCATGAACGACGTCCGGCGGCTGTTGTACACATGGCAGATTCTCGCCCAAGCACTGAAATGATAATTGGGTGAGAATCATCTGACCTGTGTACGTAGCCTTAGTCTCATTGAAATGTGATTATGCTACAGTTGTCACCAACTCCCTAGGTCCTTGCGATTGGGCCAGTCCCCTTGATTCTATGCTCAGAGACCACCCCCATACCACACTAAGGCTATTCCCACATATTACCCTCTCCTGTGGGACTGTGTTGATTATTCTCAAACCACCCCAGGCTTTTCAACATATACTATACCTGTTCAACATATACATATACAACATATCAAGACTGTTCAACATATACTGTTACTTCTGGAAAACCATCCCATCAACATCATATAGAGAAATGTTTTTCAGCTCTTCTACAGAGCCTATATGTCTCTTTCCAGAGCCTTCCATATGGGTATGCCTACGGATGACCTCTGTGTTAAATGCTCCTGGGGCAAACCTTTTTCATTGCCTTTTTAACTCTCCTGTAATTAAAACATCTGAAGACAAGTGTTGTGGTATGTATATTCCTAATTACTCGCCTCAATGCACTGCTGCCAGGGTGGGTGATCTTAGGTTCAGTTGGCAAGTATGGTCCAGGAATGCGCAGTGCCTAGCAGAATTCTTCTCAACAGTTGGGAGGAAGACAGTTTTCCATTGCTGGACTTGTGACTTGCCCCGCCTCGATTCATCTATTTCTCACTTAACGACAATATCTCTCTGCATGAAGTGGAAAGAAACCACACAAAATAAAGACACTGGACACACATGTCCATCAACACCTGGCTGGAGAGAATACATTTTCATCAGTGAAGCTGGGTGATCCAGCAAACTTGTAAAGAATCTGGTCCAAGATTGAAAACATTTGCTAACAAATAGCAAATTACTTTTAAGAAATCCATTCCAGGTTTGCTGGATCACCCAGCTTTAATAAATCAGGCACATTGAACCCAGCCATTATGCAAAAATTACACCAACATTCCCAACATACATACTGATATCTGTCATGTTTAATAGAGGATTACCCTCCTATTCTTAACCTCCCTGTATAGGTTGTATTATACCAGCCTTAGAAGAGGCAGAGTCTACTCACATTCCTAGGATGTGTACACTAACCCTATGATTGTGACCCTACCTGATATGTACCTAATGTACCCATACCAAAGACTTTTCAACATCTCCACCTGAACACAATCTCCACACAATGTTTTTTTTTTTTTTTCGCTTTTTTTTTTATTTTTTTTTTTAGAGAGTATGTCTACTGTTGTTCTTGTCATTGTTCCTCATTTTATACCTTGAACATAAGACATGTAACTACCCGCTAATGATTTTTGTTCCCTTTTTTATTGTATTATAAAGTATACAGTTCTGTATTGCTCATATTGTAACCACAATAAAAAGATTTATTTAAAACATAAATAGTTGACGTGTAACCGGGTTTATTGTTTATTTTATGGAAGTACTGGGCTTAAAAAAAAATTATCAGAAGGTGTATGTTATGCACTGTCAAGTTCTAATACTGTTGCATTAGAGAATCAACACTTTACCAGGCAAATGTCTGAGTTCCCTTTGGTAGTGGTGCTTGCGAAGGGCGACATTTTTAAGTTTAAGGCACCTGAATATTACAAGCACTGTGATGTTCAGTACTCTTCCAGCATCCTAAAAAGAAAGTCAGAGTCATACAGGGGGCTTATGTACAACTAATGGAGTAGCTAAGTTGCTATAATTTCTTCTTTTGAGCCGTTTTCCCATTCATTGTATTGACAGTAAGGAAAGAAACAGAATTTAAACTTTACATTAGAAATGTGTAAATCTTGAATTGATAGGATTGAGTCTGGTGAGCACTGCTATCCTGGATTTGACATCAGCATCCCTAAGGTTATTATGCTTAATAATGTGGAAATTCACGTGAGATTTTCATGCTGTGATTCATTAGTTACTTTGGTTAGTTAGGAAGTATTGTTGTTATATATAGTACAACCATATTAATTTTTCCACATGAACTCCCACTTGGTCACAAAACCTTCCATAGAGCAAAGGAACTTTAGTGTTTCTGAGCTTTGGATACAAATACTGTTGATGGTAGTTCCTGCCAGGAGCTGTCGCGAAGCACCTGCCATTTTGAAGAACATATGTGCCGATATCATTATGGTGTTGTAGCACCTACACTGCTCTCCATCTTTCTTCTGGATCTATCTTCTATGTATAGAGGTGTTTAGGTGACTTTGTTGCAGTTAAAAAGAAGAATTACTATTTTACAGCAGCTTTTTTTCTATGTACATGTCTGTGTGTGTTGGTGTCATTCTTTTGTACAGTCTGTGTGTACTTTTGGTGCATACAAAGAAAGGTATAAGTAACAAGGACAAAATTGTGTTTTAGTAATTGGAATGCAATGTAACCTCTATTTCCTTCCTATGAGGTATGGTTGGGTAAACACAGCTTTCATGCATGTGAACCTTACACAATTAGTTAATCATACTATTCAGTCCTGTTCAGGATAAGGTATGGTGCTTTCATTATCTCTGCTAATATTGACATTGACAGTATGTAGCTTATAGCATAAATCAGTTATTTACCCAGTTAGTGTAGATACTGCTGCTGCAGACTACTACATGCATTCACATGAAACTGGAAGAACATTCCTTTAATTTGTGTA
This sequence comes from Pyxicephalus adspersus, assembly GCF_032062135.1. NCBI lineage: Eukaryota > Metazoa > Chordata > Amphibia > Anura > Pyxicephalidae > Pyxicephalus > Pyxicephalus adspersus. The sequence continues at coordinate 60,537,598 of NC_092864.1, forward strand.
GACCTATCAAATTGTCCCTTTGCATACAATACCAGACATGCATGCTTATTTTGGTATACAATACCTTCTTCTTTCTGCTGTCCTTAATTTTTGTGATGTACCAATGGACTGGGAAAACATTCCTTCCTTTGGAATACACAAGTTCAGTGGTGGCATATCTCTTTTGTTCCTAAACAGCTGTGGCTAGATTTGTTCCTATGACCTTCCGTTAGGACTTTCTATTTTGTGGCAACTCATTAGCAGTTCAGCCTTCTTTTCTTTGCATTGTATGTGACAACTTCTATAAACAGTGCCTTCATACATACACATACCAACTATGAATAAAAAGCATGCAGAGTTTGTAAAGAACTGTCATTATTAGTTCGGATTAACCAAATGGATATGTATTAGCCCTTTGAAATGTTTATAGATTTGGTATTTATGCAATTAAGTTTGCAAAACAAGTCAACAGATAAAAGTTTCACATCTCATATGGTGGTGAGCAAAATGAATTAAAAGTTAAAATCACAGAACAAAATGAGGGCGTAAAATAAAAACATAATTCAATAAAAGAAAAAACTTTTTAAAATTTTCTTACACAAATGGAAGATAAAATATTCCAAAAGTTTTTGTTACCAGCATGCAGATAATCCCAGGCAAAATAACTTGAAAGTAATATAACAGATCATTGGATTTTTTGGTAGAAACCACTCGTACACTAAACATTATTATTGTCTATCCATGCTGTACGATCACTTGACATGTTACAGAGTAATTCTTTAGGAATGTTTAACAGTACAAACACAATGAACAAAGAATACATTTTTACTAAACTTAAGATGTAACCTAATAAAAAACATTTATGTATATAAGGTTAAGAGATAACATTAATGACTAATATTAAGCACACTAAGATGACAAACATTGTTTAAAAATCATTTAAAATGGTCTGTACCAGCAATGTAGAAGATCCAAAAGATGGATCATCCAATGAATATAGCGCTGTTATGAGTTTCTTAGCTAGAGATGGTGGGTTGCATTGGTTGTTGATATGGGTTGTAACTCTTCTGTAATAAATGCTGACTGTATAGCTAATATATAGTCCAAATAAAAGTAATTGCAGCATTATATTTAAGAGCTTATATTATAGCTAGTATTACATGTTGTATACTGAAATCACAGTGGTAACTGTTCTGTGATTTATATATATTATTGCATGGGATAGAACATATTGTAGTTATAAACACTTGATGTCTATCAGCCTGCAGTATCTTTCATTATGCTCACCTTTAGCTGTAAGGTGTGTCTGTGTATTATGCTGTACAGATCTACTGGTATTGAATATAACTTTTGTTTTAATGAAAAGGCTTTACCATAGGCACTAGACACATTTAGTCATTGACCCATACTTACCCATTACTTTCTCATATTTTGAAAGGGAAATTTTGGCAGCTCTATCAGTGGCATATGATATTGTTGCAAATATTATAGTACTCATGTATGGTGGCCGGTCATAGACTACATACACGCGTGCAATAATTGCCGCTGTAAGGATCTTTCACGATCCTTTCCAACGACAAAAAACTGTTGCCTATTGACCATGGATCCGCTTGGACGGTCATTCAGGCGATAAACAACGAGCACTGTACACACTCAAGATTGTCGTCTGATATCAGCCTGAGATGAATTTTGGACGAGAACCATTGCAGGTGTGTATGTAGCCATAGTAGGAAGGCTTAGCTTCCATTCTCAGGAGAGTAGCATGTACTTCTTCATATGCCATTGCAAAAATCCAAACGTCAATTCCTTAGCCCAGCCTCTGGTAGTGTGTATTTTTTTCTGTGCTAGCCCAACTCCTCCACTTCTAGATATTACCTTCCTGCATAACCATTTATGCAGCTGTCAATGGAGGGTTTAAAGGAAAATACTTTAAAGCAGTGTCTATCAACCAGGTGTCCTCCAGAGGTGGCTAGGGGGTCCTTGAGCAATGAGCAAATTGCACATCTTAAGTCAGTTACTACTGATACCAATCAATTTGGCTATCTGTAAGTGACACTCTTCCCACTGGCCAAAAATGTAAGCATCAATCTTTCCAATAATTACCTTTTCACTGATGCTAATGTACTGTGAGCTTGAGCTGTAGATATTGTAATTATTGTCTGGAGCTCCATAACACCTGAACGTTATTTCACGGGTTCCCGTATAGTAAAAAGTTTGAGAAAAACTGCTGTAGAGTGTTACCTAGCTCTGCTGCCAACATCATCCAAGATGGCAGGACTCGGCACCTTTCTCAGGGATTTTTGGTGTCTATACATGAGAGGCTTTTACTATTTAAAAAATATGTTAAATTAAACAAATAATCTTTTCGGTAAGATTTTTGTTGAAATGAATACCCTGGCACTTAGATGGTAAAAAGTGGTTTGCTAAAAATTGATGTATGACAATTTATTCTTTTTTTGTTTTTTTTTCTTCAGTGTTTGTGTTGTCTTTGTACTCTAATCTGCTGCTATGCCTTCCTTCTAACTGGCCGTATCAATTATGATTAAATAGGAAAACAATGGAAGCCCTGGAAGTAGAAGACATCAGTCCAGCACTAGAGGTCACTGAGGATTTCTTCAACTCTTTTGAAAAACTAGAGCATGGTAACCATCACTCTGAAGTTTTTGGAATCCATGATGCCCCTGAACTCTTGGGAAATGACATATCCTGTAAAATCAAGCAGGAAGCTGATGGGCAAAATGCAAACACCTCAAAACGTAGCATTATTTGGGAGAGATGTAAGAGCAGTCTCTTTGATGCCAAAGCAAAGAATGGGATCCATGCCAAAGAGCATTTTACATCAACCAGGAGAACATTTTCTGAGGTACCTTTGTTGGCAGGGCAGGAAAAAGACTCATCCACTTATAACTTTTTCAGCGCATGCCATCGGAGACGTGACAGACCTCAGTCACTCAATGACACAGTAGGCCTTGGTGAAAACACTACAAAATTTAGACCAGGACATAACAGGTCACGGTCTGATGTTAGTCATATAGATTGGACAAATGTACGTAAACCAGCACCTTTGCAACGCTCATCAAGCCAAGGGATACATTTTACTAGAGACATTGAAGGAAATGGTATGTATTTTCAGTAACTTTTTCAACAATATTAAAATTTACCTTTTAAGTAATATGGCATTTGCAGAGTTTAAGTCTTTTTAAAGTTAAAGTACCTAGCTTTTGCTATCCTAAGTACCGTAAACCCATAAATGGCATCCTAAACTGTATCTCTAGGGAACGTTATTATTATTGGTTTTGAATCGATAAGGGAACAATCAAAACCTTTGTCAGAGGTTTTAAATTTCCTTTACCCTAATATTAAGTTTATTTACGTCATCTGTGTCCATCTTAGGCTATGTACACTTGCTTGATTATTGTCATTGGAAACAATCTTTTATGATCCTTTCCAGCAACAAGATGAATAGCTCCATTCTGCGCTTATCTCCCTTCATTCCTTTTCTGTCTTTCATGTATCCGTCAGTATGGATCCATGAACGACGACGGGCGGCCTCTGTACAAATGTTAGATTCTTGGTCGAAATGAGCCTGATAGCTCACATCATCCGGGAATCATCTGACTTGTGTACATAGTCCTGGAGTTACTTCCCCTATCTTCTATGGCAGGAAGTGAGGACATTGAGAGCACAGACAGCACAAAAAAAGTTTTTAGACTTTTTTAACCTTACTAATAAATTGCTATATGAGATTTCTACTCAATTTTTGTTTTGTGACAACAGCCTAAATAAAAACTTACTAGTACCAGTTTTATTAAAGTCCGCAGTTTTGGCCTAGGTAAATGGCATAAACCAAGACTGTTACTAAAAATCCAGAATTACAGGAATACACAGAGCCTGATTTGTTAAAGCCCTCCAAGGCTGGGGAGGTTACACTTTCATCAGTGAAGCTGGGTGATCCAACAAACCTGGAATGGATCTGGTCAAGGAATGAAACCATTTAGCTTTAAAATGGTAAATTACATTAAGGAAATCCATTCCAGGTTTGCTGTATCACCCAGCTTCACTGGTGAAAGTGTATCCTCTCCAGTCTTGGGGGGCTTTAATAAATCAGGCTTAAAGTCCCTGAGCTTAGTTCTTAAAATACCATAATACATAGAAGGAACATGCATTTCTTTGCACATCTAGTGATTTTAATAGTCTGAAATGAGGATCCTTGTGGTATAGGGACTGTCTTATTATCTTTTTAAATGTGTTTTACATAAGCCAATACTACTGGAAGAGCTACAGATATGCCATGTGCAGTATACAGCAGAAGATTTTGACCATATTACAGACAAGGGCAACTGCAGGGCATCAGGAGCTTTAGAGAAGTAATGCTTGTTTGTGTTGAATCATTTTAGGTTTAGAGAAAGTTTTAATATGTTGATTTTTAATTTGATTGGAGAGATACTTTTATTACTTTTTTGAAGTTTGCATTTCTTACATCTAACAAATTGCCATATTGTTATGTGTATGACCACTGTAAGGCCTGTTATGATTTCCATGTTTTAAAAGTCTTCGCCTTCATTTTCGTGCCAGCACTTTATTGATGTTTGTTAAGCAAATGGTGCATTAAAGTGTGCAATCGTATCTAAAGTAAAGCTTTTATCACTCGTTTAGTGATTTAGGCAAACTTAGAATAGTGCAGAAAATACCACTGATAAATATATTACACAGATAACCATTTACTTTTTTTATATTTAAACAATAAAGTTATGAAGACTCATGACACATGATTTATGTTTTTTGGTTTATGCCATAGGGAAATTCATAAATGAATGGATTAAACTAGGAACTCTAGGAGAATATGTGAACTGTTCAGCCATTTCTCTTTAGGGATCATCCTGGCATACACTGGGGGTTGAAGTAACTCTTTGATTTTCTCCAAAAGTAAAGCCATTCAGAAGCAGGAAACAGACCTGCTTAATAAGTGATTTTTATGCAAGGGAAAATCTTTCGTATATATATATATCTAATGCACAAACTCCTGCTTTAACAATACAGTATAGAGGTTTTGGGAAATGTAATTTATTTATTTTATGTTATCAAATATTTATTGATAGGTTTTTTACAAGTTTTTTTTTATTATTATTATTATTATTATTGTAATTATTATAGGCATATGCATTATAGAAATGTTTTTGCAGCATGCTTTGCTGGGTCATGTTTACTAAATGGAACCCATTTGAGTACCCAGTTCAAATACAAATTTAGATTCTCCAAGCAAATGCTCCATTAAAAACAGTTTTTTTGGAAATACATTTAGGACACACTTACATGGACAACAATACTTTTTTTTTAATTTTCATATAATTTATAGTGACCCCTATGACTAAAGTGACCTTAACTACAACTGTTAGTAATACCCGGCAAAAAGCCATACTTGTAGAAAGATTTCTTGAAACCTCACCCAAGTACTCAACACTTCTGTGTGTGTGAATTCCTTCTGCCCTCGCTGCTTACAGGAATTCCGCCTACCAGCTCAAATTTAATAAAGGTATCTGATCCAGCTAATCAAGTTGTGGTGGTGGCCAAGAAACCACAATGTTTCAAGACACAGTTTTCCAGGAAATTAGGTTTACTGCCTTTTTACAGGTATTACTATTTGCTGCTTTGACCCTGTAATGGCACTTCAAGTACTATAGACATATTGTGACTTATGGCCCACTTCCTGTCACATGATGCAGAACTCAAGGGAAACCTGTCCGACACATTGAACACTTGGCTTGTAGATCAGTGTGAGGATAATTAAAATTTTAAACCATATCTGACCCATTGCAAAACTCGTTGGTATATTAGAACACTGTACTAAAATGAAACTAGTTATTGTGAAGGGTTGGAAATGTATCAATGGCTGCTATTGGTCAGATTAGAGGGCATTTAAAAGAACTGCAAGTATGATAGTTTTGGTGTAGAGGGGGGTTTAAATTCTTATTAGAGTTTGTATGGCTGGCTGTAGGTGCTTTGGGACTAGTAAACTTAGTGGAATCCCATTGCTGCCATAGCACCAACACACAACCACCTATACACATTCACTATATGATAATCCAACTTTGTCTTTTTTTAGGGTGTCACATACATGTTTAATATTGGAAATCAGCTTTTCAATAGGAGGATCATTTATACTTTTTTTGCAGGGAAAAGATTTTTGTTGTTGCCAGGACTTGCTCCCAGTTATAACCACTCTGATATCACTCAGATGATCCATTGTCAAGATTCACTCTTCCCTCTTCTGTTTTATTTCCTAGCTATTACGAAACTGAATGATGTGTCATTCTTCACTGATGAATTCTCCATAATAAGCAAATCACCCCAGAGTTGAGCTTTCTAAGTATTACAGTGTTGCTACAGCTTTGTAGAAGGATGTTGAGAAACAAATTATTGTGAGGAAACCTAACCACTTATATATAGGTTTATATAGACCTAGGACATTAGCACATTATTCAAACCTGCACTGCTTAAAACACTTAAAATATCAGCTTTGAATGTATTTGGTTGTATGATGTTTCACATATTTAATTGTGTACTATAAACATTTGCCCAAAGAAAAAATTTTGCCTTTTTATAGCAGGATAAAAACCATTGTTTCTTCTGTTTTTCAGTGCTAATGTCAGCTTCACAAGAAGGTTCAGTAAAAAGGCGGCCAGACATTTCCAGTAATATAATCTAGCTTAGTGTATCATGTCACATCTTTCCAAGCTTCATTAGATCTGTACAAAAGCTGAATCTGGTCAGAAAATCTAATACTTTGTCTCGTTTGTTTTTATCTGCCTGCAGTTACAAAGTGCAGTGTGGCTCCTGTCTTTGGAAAGACAGCTTCTTATTTAAAATGACCTTAAATACCAATTAGATAGGCCTTTATTCCATTAATGTTGGATAAAATATGACTTCTGTAAATCTTTCACTGCATGGTAAAATCAGTGTAATCCCATTTTAGCGAATACTAATAACATATAATTTGTTTCTGCAAAGTGCTTTCAAATATCCTCATAAAAGCATTACGTGGCTTATTATTATAATTGCAAATCTGTTCATTTTAAATTATCTTTACGAGATATGGGACTGCGTGTGACATCTTCCTTTTTTGCTTTTGAAAACACAGCAACAGTAGCACTTCTTTTATTAAATGTAATTATTATACGGCTTGGCCGAGGTGAAAGTCAAATAAAATGTGAGTGCAACAATATAGAAACCTAATGAATATAACTAGTTTCTGGTTTTGTGGAGTATGTAGGAAGAGCTATAGCTCTATTACATTTTGGCTGTTTTTTTTTTATTTAGTTTCTTGCATATAAATTGTGCCAGTTTATTTTCATAGGTATGGTAACCATAGACCTTTAATGATGGCCAATATATCCATGGGTCGCAAATCAGCTTCTCTTAGACATTGCAGGTGTCTACGAAAGCTGATGTCCATACCACTGAGTACTGCTTCAAGCCTGGGAAGTCTTCTGAGGTCCACAGGAAAACTGGTACTTCCAGGACTGTTGATCACCTAATTCCCTGTTGCTGTCATTGGTTCTCCATGCTTACAAATGAAACGTAAGCAATCATTTCTCAGGATGAACGTTGTGTTTAATAGTTCCAGCATTGGGAAGGTTGACACAGTTTTTTTCAGTAGAAAAGTAGTGCCAGGGTCATTTGAGGGCATTTTTCTTGTTTTATCTTTTTTTTTTTTTTTGTTTTTGGTTCAGTGTCCCATTGGGGAAACTTTCCTAAAACAAGAAACGACAGATCATTCCAACGAAAGTAACATACTTTAACCAAAACAGGGCTCCCCATTGGACAGACAAAAAAAATCTAGAAGAAGTTGTAACCACTACCTACGATATACAAACACTTGCATTTAGTGCTTATTTTCTATAGGTTTTTTTTAAATCCTTGGATCAGCACACTGATCCTTCATATCTGATCCTCCTGATTTGACATGTTTTACTGACCAGGGCTTTCTCAGATAGTTTAAATCTAAATAATTATTTATTTCAATACAGAGCAGCCCTTAAACATGGAGGAGCCCTTGAAATAACCTAGTTGTAAGGAACTCCTGCTTTATTTACCATATCCCCAGCTCAACAGTACATTAGGGTTGTGGTGAGAAGGAAGAATGAATTTTACATTGTTGACCAGTAGGAAGAATGTCACCTAATACAGAAAGCTCAATAGCCCCTAGCAACCCCTGGGGAAACCCTAGGGTTCCACAGATCCTTGGTTGAGAAACCCTGATCTTGAGAACTCCTAATCCTGAAATCCAAGTTTGATTTCTATCTGATTCAGGACTGAGGAAAAATGCTTAAATTCCTTCAAAAATATATTGAATGTGACTTTCTTCTTCTACCAACAACTAAATTACTTCTACAAATAGAAATATTACTTTAGCAAAACAAGACAATAAAGTTTCCAAGTCTTTAAAAAGTCATGCAGAGACTTCTGTTAGGATGGCTGATAGGAGGTGAACCTAAATTCTTGTGACTACCACCATTAGTGCCTTAAGCTGGCTATGCACTTAACTGGTGTTAAACAAGTGATTATTTCTTTGACATTGATCATTTACCTGGGTACCACTGCATCTTTCAACCAAAGTTAATGTGCAAAGATTAGCACTTACTAATAAACACCAGCCAATGGGAGTAGTTGGAGGAATTGCTCCCTGCTACATATCGAAAGAGGCCCACTGTCCACTCTTGAGCTCCATAGCAGCTGCATAAACTGCAATGATTATATTTAGCACACTGATCACTATTTTAAAGCTGGGATTCACAAGAGGCCATCAATGAAAATACTAGTAATAAAAACTATATGCTATGGATTACTAACAATTGGGGCCTCGTCATGGTGTTTTGGGAAAAGAAGTAATTTTGGTAAGGTGATCCCTCCTAAAATTACAGCTGTTCTCCGCTGCACAAATATTTTTATGTTGGTAGCTTTGCATTAAAAAAGTTACTTATTTTAACTAACTTACACACGTTCGAGGATTCTTGCCATCATTATCATGCTTGTCTTTGGCAAGAATCTGACGTGTGCAGTGGTCGCCCGACGTTGTTCTTTAATCTATCAGGACGAACCCACGAATAACGGCCGGAGAACAACTGTGATACAAATCAAAGGAAGAAGAGCACACCTGGGTGCCACTCGCTCGTTCTCCTTCATCCCCTATTCATAGAAAAGAACTGGCAATGTGTGTACAGTGCTCATCTATTCATTTGTCACGTTTTGTTGCTGGCGATGGTCACAAAAGGTTGTTTCCAGCTACAAAAATTGCAGCAGTGTACACAGCTCTAGCCACTTGGCTGTAAGGAATATTTTTAACACCCTATCTACTGATATTAATGTGGCAAATATTTTTTTTTCATGAAGTTTATTTCTAAAGCCAAAAATAGACACAAACGACACAAACAGGTATAAAAACAGTTCTATCTATGTCTTAATTTGCCCAAAAAAAAAGAACTGTATCCGCTTGAGCTACAAATCCTCAAAGACAAAATTGTAAGTGGTTGTCTATTAAACCTCAATTTTGGTTACTGTTATTTATTTGTAATATGTACATTTCCTGAAGTACCCTTTTTCTATGTAATAACAAGAAAGACCATAAATTGACCTTAAATCCTATATTTATAAAATTGCACATTACATGTTTCTGTCCCATCTGCCCTTTTTTAGTGAATTACACTGTAAAAGCCCAGCTCAGTTGTTAGGTGATTTTCTGTGATTATGTTTCCTTTGTTCCACCTTAGATTCAATTTCTTTATTTGTGGAAGTAAATTAAATGGAAAGGTATTACCCCTTTCATTAAATCTGGAACAGACATTGAATTAGGACCTTTTGAATGGTATTTTCCATACCAGCTTCCATCCTGACCTTTAAAAGATTTTTGAATTTTAAAAGAACTGCCCACTTCACAGAAGATTGAGAAGCCTGTCAGCATAGAAACATGAGGGCTTCTTGTATTTGTGCTGAAAATATCCAATCAAACCCGTTCTTAGATCAGAATTGCAATTGGGAATGAGGGTGCATTTGGGGATGAAAAAGACATCTTTAAGGCTGAAAATGTCATCTGTGCGGAGAACAGAGAAACTGCAGCACAGATTTGTTAGCCCTTTTACTGGATTAAGAAAAAAAAATAATGGTAAAAAAAATACATAACCATTATGTGCACTTTAAGGGGATTAGTGTGAGTTTCAAAGACATGGAATGGCTTTTCTTTTCTTTTTCATCATTAAGTATACATAATGAATATTTGCACAAAACTATCAACCATTATATGTCTAGCTTTCTTTAATCCACGATTTTTTTTTTCACATTGCAATAGTTAATACGGTTTTCTAGTGAAATAGATGTGTTATGTTTACAATCACCACCTAAGAACTTTGACATTAGTCATGATATTCAAGGTTTACTGATATACTAATAAAACCTTTGATACCTTTGATAAGTAATACTTAAAATGGAAAAACAGCTATTTTGTATACATTTTTTCATTTATGTAATCTGATCCTATCTAAAATTGCATTGACAATACAACAAGCAAGTTGTACACACAGCACAGTTCAGTTTTTTGGAATGCAAGTGGGCGGAGAGGCAAGCAAGAGGTATCCCACTATGTTCATCCCCCTTGGTCGTTCATTGATTCACTAGGACGGATCGATTAACATGGTTGGTTGCTAGAATTTGGTTGATATAATGGTTTATCCTTGGCAACAATCTATTGTGTGTACGTAACCTATGTTACATCTGTTCTTTTTAAATATTTCAAAATCACTACAATTTGCAGTGCATACATAATGCTTCTAGTTCATCATGAATGCTTAAGATTCATAATTTTTCTATTTTTATTTTTGTGTAGAACACATGCTGCCAAATATTCTCAAGAAGGGATTTCTGGAGACTCGAAAAACTCAAGAGAGCTTTTGGAAGAACTGTTATGCTGAAATATCTCAATACAAACTGCACATCTATAGTACTGATAGCAGCGGTAATCACAATGCAATCACATCTTATCCTCTTGCTAATATAGAAAGCATCACCATTACTGGAAGTCATGAAACCAAACTAGTTGAAGTATTAATGGCGGATAACAGTCAATTGCAACTTAAAGCAGATTCTGCATGGGAGGCCTTGGACTGGGGACAGAAGTTATGGGAAGGAGTACGTGCCTTGACCTTAGTTTCAGATTTGATGAGCAATCAGCGTGATGTCATTACAAGATCTAAAAACATGGCTGAAAATAATTGTGACTATGTAGAAAATCAAACCTTGTCAAACAAGCTTACAGAACTTTCAAGATCAATGAACTTGACCAATGGCCATCACAAAAACACCTTAAAAACAGGTACTCTTTATCGATTAACAATCCATAATAACTGGAAGGCATTTACTTTTGTACTTTCCAGTTCACACCTAACAGCCTATCAATCTAGTTGCCTAGATGAGGATCCATTACTTAGTTATAACATCAATGTCTGTGTATCTGTCCAGTTGGACACTCTTGATGGGTACGATTCTTGTTTTCAAGTTATTTTTCCTCAAGATATTCTTCGGCTACGAACTGAAACTCGTCAGAAAGCCCAAGAGTGGATGGATGCTATTATATCTACTGCTAATGCTGCTCGACAAGAAGATCAGCATCTGTCGGTGCCTCTTAGGAACACACCCAAAGAACATTCATCACTTAGGGAACTACAGAGGAGCAAGCGTCAGTCTGTAACCTCAAGTTTCCTTGGTATCTTGACAACATTAGCTTTGGAGAGAGGTCTTACTGCTCAAAGCTTCAAATGTGCAGGTAAAAGAACAATGTCTAAGGTCAAATAAAATTCACATAGCTTGTTGCAGGTTCAGTAGCTAAATCAAGAACAAAGATTTGCTGTAATAAATTGATTTAAATATAGCACATTTCTTAATTTTTAACAAGAAACTCTATTTTTCTCTTTTTCTACAAAGTAAGCTTAGGAAATAAACATTTGTTTTAAAAGCGGTAACTGGACAATAGTTGTAAAAACCATGCTTACAAATGTCACGCTTGGAGAGACAGGACCCTTAGGGGGCGCTATGGCTTTCACAGAGATGGTGTGAGCCCTCAGAAGGGCCAAGGAGCAGAGTCTTAGCAGTAACCAGGTCTTCTCCAGAGCCTCTAGGGGTGAGGATGTTGCACTGCTGGTTACCTAGGTTGCGGTCCTTGTGCACACCAGGGTAGGCGGAATGATACACAGTACCAAATTACCAGGCGGAAGAATAGTCAAGGAAGGCCGGGGTCAAGGCAGGCAGCAAGCAAGAAAAGTCAGGGGAAGTCAGGAATTAAGAACCAGAAATCCAGAAAATGGTTACCGGTGACATGGGGCCATCGCAGACACAGGAAGCGAAAGGAGGCACAGGTGACATGGGAGACACGGAACACTGGACAGGAAAAGCACTGAATTAAACAGCAGGTGTAGAGGAAATGCTCAGCAGAGCTAGGGTGCTCTACACTAGTGGAGACAAGTTATACAAATGCTGAGTGCTGTGTCTGAGCCAGCTAAACAACCAGAGATGATTATGAGGCTATTTCCTGATCTGCCGGCAGGATAGGCAAATCTAATAAAACTTGGGAGAGCAGGCACGCCCAGAGTCAGAACTTCCCACATGTGCAGGAGAGAGGTGACTGTATGTTTTTTAAAGTGTATGTAAACCCAAATAAATGTAATATTTGACAAAAATCTAATGAAATAAGAAATGAGAATATTACTGTGCATGCATACATTCATTTAAGTAAATCAAACCAGGTCCTGGCAGCAAAAGGCAGATGTCTCTATCTGTTTTTTCTTTAAGACACACCTGCCAGTTCATAGCTTGTCACACCAATAACAGTTGCTTTTATTATATTACTTTTTACTGCATGTATATAAAACAAACTTGTTTTGCAATCTTCTCCATAACATACACCGAGCTGTGCATGCAATCCTGACTTACTTAGCTGCTAGAGATAGAATAACTCCCAAACCCAGAAAAGGAACCGGTGAAGATGTCGGTCCCAGCAAAGGAGTTTGAGGTGAATTTAGGTAAATAACTGCAAACAGACAGGTAAGTTTGTTTTATTGAAGAAGAGACATAGACTGACCCTGCTGCAATATAAAAAAACACCTGCCCATCACTTAACCCTAAAACATAACAACAAGAACACGTCTTTCTAAGAATGACAGGCAGACAAATCTGCTGATTGGTCTATCTAAGTACTAGGACCTTCTGCATTTCTCACCTGACATTGACCTTATTCCTGCTAGAAGAGAGAAATACCACAAGTCGGAATATCATGAATTACCAGAAGTGCTCAATATTCCTTCCTAGGCAAAATACAAAGAAACAATATATTGTAAGCGGTGCACAAACTGGAATCATCCATTGAATTTATTTGGCAGTCTTTGGCCAACCTAAGTAAATCAAGGGTGAAAAGTTTTGCTGTTGCTCAGAGTCTGGTGCTCAAATCTTTATCCCATATTGATTTGCCATTTAACCCAAAGTGCACACACTAGCATTTATAAGAAGTAGAACCCAAGGATTAAGTTCTCACCGCTTCAGTTAGGAAAAGCAAAAGGTTGTTGGGAGAGAAGGTCTTTGCTGCAAATTCTTCTGTTATTTAGTGCAAATTCCAGTAATTATAGCCATTGTGTCCTGCCTGAATGGTGCATAATGCAGACCAAGCCAGTTCTAATTGAGACCTTATAGGAGGTACAAATCCTTTCTTTGTTTAGCTTGACAAATTAGTGCCAGAAAGTGGCAAGGTCCGAGTGGTAATCAAAGACAAGAAACACAAAGATGGAACTTAAAGCTACAGTAATAACCCTCTCTTGTCCTGCCAAAGGGGGCGAACAAGTAAAGACCGATGCTTGTTGAAGTTTCCTTTTTGTTCAAAATTCCCTTGACATGTGAGTGACTCAGGACTGCCTTATTTATTTAGTTAAAGTGATTAAATTGTAATAGCCTGGGACAGGCCATTGTCTTTCCACCTAATCCCAGCTCCACAGACTCCAGCTGTCTCCATTAATTGATTGACAATGGCTTACTGATAAGGAAACATGTTGGTAGGACCAAATTTTTTCCTCATGCACTTTAAGTTGAATTAGGCTGTACTTTTTCTATTTGTTCAACCCTGCACTGTGACAAAGGCTGAGAAATGCAAACAAATCAGATGAGAATGGAGATTTGTGTGAATAGACCTAGAGAGGTTCGGTCTTGTAGAAGGTTTTAAAAATGATTTGGAGTGTGTCTGGATTTCTGGATGACAAGTCGGTTTGCTTTTCCTTATTCATATACATATATGAGGTTTTATGTGAAAATGTTTATGGGACTGATCATTTTTCTTAAATGTACACACATTCTACAGCCTCTCTTTAGATTCTCAACTTTTTATGCCAAGGATGGCTCAGGAAACTTTCAGTTGACACCACAAGGGATGTATGTCAAGGCAAAAAGTTTCTTTTAAAAGTTTTATTTTTTGGAAGGAAGAATTTAAACTTCTGTCTGGCTTTTTTTTTTTTTTGGCAAACTCTCACTTGTCAAACACACTCCTTTTTAACAGACAGGAAGTAATAATTGCCTACATAGAAAAAAATATAAATATTTATTTAGAGTAGGGGAATTAATGTCTGTGTCCCTGTTGCAGTTTTGTTGCGGAACTGTAACAAACTGGCAAACCGAAGTGCAGTCAGTACCTGTCAAAGGATTTGTATCTATGTCTAAGCCAGTCCTTAAAATTACATAGTCTAGTCAGAAGGCAGAATCGGGGTAGGGATCTGAGTTTTAACTGACTGCAGTAGACCTAAAAAAAAGCTAGATTACTTCTTTGCCCCCAGCCTAAAGTAAAAGCAACACACTGTTAAACCATATGGTTTGTCTGCTCTCACCTGCAAAAACTGACAACAGTTGTCAAGTGGAATTTAAACAGTAGGCTGGTAAAAAAATATATATATATATTATTTATTTATTTTTTTAATTATGCTATGTCACAGGACAATGGTCACAATGGAAATCAATGTATTACATTTTTTTGTCTAACACTGGTAATCCAAAAAAACTTTTTTGTTATCTGCATCATGCAATCATTTAATTCTCATTTACATTACACACTGTTAAAATGTTAAAAGATTAATACATTTTCATATATATATATATTTCTCTGAAATGTACTTATTTTATTAGTGTTCAGATACATCTTTGAAACCACAAGAACAATGAGAATGAATGGGTATCAGTCTTCTGACTTCTGTGTGGAATATCTTACCACCACCACCACTACAACTACCGTTAGGAAACAATGGGTTGTAAGCTTGTTGTCAACGAACATTGCAGTGAGCATTATTGGTGGTGTCAGGGGTGAGTTTGCCCATTTGATGCCCACCGGCCAATGAAAATTCTCATTGCAATGTTCATTAACAATAGGCTTACAGCCCATTGTTTCCGCAGAGTAGTAGTAACTGCAGTGAGCTTTTGCACCTAGCAAGCAGCAGTTCCTAACCATTTATATATATGAACTTTTTATTATTTTCTTTAAAAAGAGCACTAACATATATCTCAATATCCCACATAAAATCATTGGTCCCTAAAAACACAATAACTCTTAGAAAATAAATATTAATTATCTACAAAAACTGCATCGCTATGTTGTAATTTTGAAAACATTTGGAGACATTGTTAATAAACTGTATTGCCATAAATATTACGCAGCTCTGCACAATAAATAGGGGTTGCAAATGACAGATGAATACAGACAGGGACACAGGAGGAGAGAACACTGCCCCGAAAAGCTTACAATCTAGGAGGTAGGGGAAGTAAAGCTGCGTACACACGGCAAATTTTTCTCGCCCGATAATCGGTATCGGCCAATTATCGGGCGAAAATCTGCCGTGTGTACAGTCGGTCGATCATCAGGTCTTTATTGTTGTCTTAGTCCTGCTGGGAGGACTCGCACCTTTTTATTAGTTCTAGTGATCACTTTCAATAAGGTAAAGATGCCTATTTGTTGTCATTTGTTTGGTAAGGTTATGTCTTTCAATGGAGACAAATGTATAAGAGGGGAACCATCACATTTCTGTACAGTTCAGCTCTGGTAGACAATCATCCTTCTCTTAGAGTTTAATTATAACAGGAAACCAATAAACCAAAAAAAGTTGCATTTACATCCCCCCCTCTCTTCCCCAAGACATTAAAAACCATTAACTCCATGGCTAGTACTACTGCCTTTGCAGCGCTAGGTCCCAGGTCCGAATCCCAGCCAGGCTGGTATCTGCATGGATTTTTATGTTTTCCCGATGGTCGCATAGGTTTTCTCTAAGCACTCCAATTTCCTTCCCACATCGAAAAAACATGCAGTTAGGTTGATTCGCTTTCCCTCAAAATTGGCCTTAGGCACATGCAATAATTGTCGTTATAAAGGATCTTTCACGATCCTTTCCAACGAGAAAAATTGCAGGTGTGTACGCAGCTTAACACACAATAGGAGGAGAGATATGTAGTGGTGGAAAGTAGTGATGGTTTCTTCCTGCTATTGCAGTCATAAATCATTAACTATTTCATTAGTAGGACCAATTACATGAAACTTAGGATTGCTAAGAATGTTTGTTATTTTATTGTTTCAGAACTTATACCCTCAGTATCTTTCATATACTGAAGACAAAACAGTTCAAAGGATTTACCGCCAGCTTTTAGACATATTGGCTTGGGGGGAGATATTTTCTATATTTACAATAAAACAATGAAAATGCACCTGCACATCAAAGACTTCATATCAGTGGGTGGCACACTTTACTTGAAAGCCAGGGATGGACTGACATTACACGAAAGTCACTTTTGGCCACTAACCTTTACCATGTCCTGCATATATTTTAGTCTAGGAAGAAGAAGGAACACAGTGCAATTATATGGAGAAAGCATCTTATTTCTTTGAAAAATGCCTTTTAAATTATCCCTAGATTTTGTAAATATCTATTTTCTTGCTAATGTACAGCACAGATACAGTCTGATGTTTTACAGTATTTTAAGTGCATTGCTTGCAGGCATGTGGTCATTATCAGGGCATTTCATGGAAGCCAAGACATCTATGGAGTAGGTCTTGGGGACCAATGTGAAATATACCAGACATGATTATGGCTTTGCCAACATCAAAGCTCTCTCCACTATACTAATGTAAATCATAGTAGAACATTTATTGGTATCTGCCCACTTTTCTGGTAAACTTCAACACATACATTCTACGGCTGTAAATTTAGGTGTTCTAAACCTATCTATATAAAGAACTCCTAATTAATAATTGTTAGAATATACATAAGCCCATCGGCCAGAGTTTATTTTATGAGCTCCAAAACAGAAGTAAAAATATAATAACAATTTTATTTAAATGTATCATAAAAATGTGAACGGTTTTAAAAGTTAATACCAATAATCACATCCGTGTAGTAAATGATATTAGTTGTTAGGTGCTTAAAGCAGCAGCCACAATCTTCTGACCACATTTCACAGAGACAGGTCTGCTTTTAGGTCTTACTGGGGGAAAGATTGCACTGCTATGAACACTCGACACGTTTCGCACAAGACTATTTATGCTTCCTCAGTGCAATAAGCACATTAATGTATAGAATGTATTATATAAGATGAAGCAGGTATCCAGGATGTATAAAAATAAGTATAAATCTTACTAGGGCAATAGTGGGTTAAGGTTTTGTTATATCAGAGGTTTCCACTAGCCAGCACTTATTGTTGTATCACACATTTCTACTAGCCAGCATTTATTATTGCAGCATGGATGTCCACTAGCCTCTTGTGAAATAGGTACTCTGCATCCCTGTCTGAACCTACTCATGGTTGATGCAAATGGAGATCAGCAATAAAGCAGTTATTTCTGAAACCTTTCTGAGCTAATACTTACAGTTCACACAAGGTGGGAAGGATTGAATAGAGTGAAGCTTGAAAAGTTTCCTAGATTATTGAAGCAGTAAAATGGAAATGTTTTTATTCTTTTGCTGTACCAGTGCACTGGGAAAATTGAAGAGCTATTAGTGATGTCAAAGAGGTATCCGCTTCATTCTTTTCTGGTTACATTTGTTGTTTTCTTCACTGTTTATTTTAAGTACAAATTCATGATATTAGAAAACAAAAAGGTAGTGTCTAAATTGAGGTCTCCGTATAAAGTTGTGTGTGGGGCTCACATGTATAGCCCTCCTACAGCACTGTGCTGGAATGGTTGTTTCTGTTTTGAGTCAAACCTTCGATGGCTTCAGCAATGAAGCAGCTGAGACAAGTAAGGAATAAGTCAAATTGAGCAAAATGCTTCCTTCTTACTATTACAGGCTTACCGCATGATTCATAAATCATCTTTTTGGCTGCTTTAAAGCTGTGTAGGGACTTTAAATTTTCACTTTCTGTGACCAATGTTTATGATTGTCTAAGGCATAATCTAGTGGCTGTACAGCTGTACCCTGAAATCATTTGCAACAAGCAGGATTATTAAACAAAATAACCATGATTTTATATGTCGTGGGGAAGACAAAGCAAGGTACCTCTCTCTTGTCCTCTCTGTTCGTATAACAGAACAGCACTCTCTGTACAACCATGTTTATTGTACTGTCCATGGAAACGATCACTGTGATCAAATAAATCCTGATCCTTACCACTTCTTTTATTATGAATCTGATTAGAGGCAGAATTTGCATCATTTTCTATCAGAAATCTGTCACAAACTTACAAATCTGTCTCCTCTACCCAGAAATTCAATCAAGTAAGTTGCAATCATACCTTTAACCTCTTACAAAGAGCCTGATTTATAGAGGCTCTCCAAGGCTGGAGAGGATACACTTTTATCAGTGATGCTGGGCAATCCAGCAAACCTGGAATGGATTTCTTAAAATATTTTGCTATATGTTAGCAAATGTTTTCAATCCTGGACCTGATCCATTCTATGTTTTTTGATTGCCCAGCTTCACGTATAAGTGTATCCTCCCCGGTCTTGGAGAGCTTTAATAAATCGGACCCAAAGATTTTGATAAGTCAGAGGCAGTCTGATTTGTGTATAACTTTGTTTCTAATTTGCTTGATAAATCTTCCCCAATGTATTCTTTATACCATTGCCTTGTAATATGATTGTTCATATTCAGCCAGGCTTACCTTTATTGATGCACATGCTAGGAAATGGTTTACTGACCTTGGATCATAGACAATGCTTTTCAATTTCATACAAACATGAAATTGTATAACAAGAATTTCCATTACTCAACTCAATATCACTCAATTATCATTAACTGCAGTTCTCCAGATCACAAGGGAGGATAAAGCTAAGTGGAAAGAGACTGGTTATTTTAACCCAGGGGCCTTCTGCAGCGTAGTTCAGTTGATGATGATTCATTGAATACAAGTGGCTCCCAGATGGTTAAGCGCAAGAGCCACACACTTGTATAACACTTAATCAGAGCAATAAACAGCAAATCTCATCTGGAGAAATATACAACTAATTCCCTAAATTTGCTTTAATACCATATATCAATTTATACGCAATATGGCAGTCAATTTTCAGTCTCTCAGATAACTACATCAATAGAAATTCTTGAAGGCACTGTTTATATAAATGTCTACAAATCATTATCATACAATACATGTTTAAATAAGAATGGCTAAAATATGGGAATATAGTTGAAACTGTCATATTCTAAAAAGACAGCAAATGTTACCTCCGTAAAACCTCTCGTAACAATTTTTAATACTACTAATTATTTTGATTTATTATGATTATTTTATTTTATTATTTTGAACAGTACCTTTAATAGTATACTTTAGTTTTTCTTGATACTGTTTTTATATTATTGCATTTATTTGTTTTTCTGTTCTGTATAATTAATAATTTGTTTAACGTGTATGTGTAGCCCAAACATTTTCCATGTAGGATAGCATATTGAGAGATTAGAACCCAATCATCAGGTCTTTATTGTTGTCTTAGTCCTGCTGGGAGGACTCGCACCTTTTTATTAGTTCTAGTGATCACTTTCAATAAGGTAAAGATGCCTATTTGTTGTCATTTGTTTGGTAAGGTTATGTCTTTCAATGGAGACAAATGTATAAGAGGGGAACCATCACATTTCTGTACAGTTCAGCTCTGGTAGACAATCATCCTTCTCTTAGAGTTTAATTATAACAGGAAACCAATAAACCAAAAAAAGTTGCATTTACATCCCCCCCTCTCTTCCCCAAGACATTAAAAACCATTAACTCCATGGCTAGTACTACTGCCTTTGCAGCGCTAGGTCCCAGGTCCGAATCCCAGCCAGGCTGGTATCTGCATGGATTTTTATGTTTTCCCGATGGTCGCATAGGTTTTCTCTAAGCACTCCAATTTCCTTCCCACATCGAAAAAACATGCAGTTAGGTTGATTCGCTTTCCCTCAAAATTGGCCTTAGGCACATGCAATAATTGTCGTTATAACACTAACGACAGATCAACGATTATTTATGAATATTTGAACGATTGTATCATTGCAGCATGTACAGAATCGTGCACTATACGATTGCTCAAAGATAATCCACCAATAATGTACACACACTGGATACGATCATTTGAATGATGCAGGAAGTGATGTGTACTGGAGGAAGTGTGTGTGTGTATACATACATACATTCACAGTTATTGGGCTCTTGTGTGTTGCAACGTTCGCCGCGCATGCGCAGAACCATCACTGCACGACCATACACACTATAGATAGCGAACGATTGTGAGCCTCTTCAAGGGACAATTAGTGAAAAGTCTTTGGACTTTGTACATGGCTGACTAATAATACCTCAGTGCTATATAAGTTAATAATATTTTAATTATTAAAATAAAAATAGTTTTATTTTTAACTCCTGGAGTTTAGTATTTATATTTCTTTATCCCCTGGAATTAAACATCTCATGCTTTTCCTAGACGCAACCCCATGAATATTCGGAATGTATCTATTTTAAAATGATTGTAGTTATTTTGTTCCTAAAAAGTGTATTTTTTGCTTAGCAGTGTGGAATCTAAATAAGAACATCAAGGACAACATGTCTACTTCTACCATCAAACGTTATGTATTGAAAGTCTCCTAGGGTGGGATGTTAAAGTAAAAAAAAGAAAAACAAAATTGAAAACTTTGTATTTCAAAGCCGCATTCCCGATTTCCCCCCTCCCAGATAAACATCTTAATTGACATCCAGCTCTGTGATGCTAGCATTTGCTTTCCAACCTCTCTTACTTTGAAGCACTTGACATCAAAGCTGGCCAGCATCTTTCTGAACTTGATATGCAGGGACATCATCATTTTGACCCAAGAAGATGATATAGCAGGCAGATAGAAATGAAAATGGGAATAAATTAAAAACAAGTATTGTATCTGTCTTCCTGTATGTGCAAATCAACATATATTCTATAGGCAAGCACTTGTATATGTACTAGAAATGTATCCATCTAATCTTTAGACTTTATTGAATAAAACAGTGCAATTTGGATGTGGGAACTGCAGTGACAAAAGGCAGATATTTTGTTGTTTCCATCAATAAAAACATTATTAGATGATTGCGTTCCTATACAAATGAATGGATTATAAGGCGTATCTAAAAAGCAGTGGTAGGGCTGCACTACAGTGTGTTATATATACAATCCACCAGCTTCAGAATGTCAGCATGCAGTACAACAAAACTAAATTCAGGTTATTTGTAAAAAATAAAAAAAAAAGTTATAGAGTCCAGTCATGACATATTAAAGTTCTCCTGCAAATACTCTTTGGGGATATGTTGGAAACCTGCTAGTCTCTAATTGTTTATAAGTAAGATGGACCATGATGTGCATAGCACAACGTTACAAAATAGAGAACAGATTGAAATATATTTTCCCCATCATAAATGAGACATTGCGTGTTATCATTTTTATGAATGGGACTACATAATGGGCCTGATTTTTTAAAGCTCTCAAAGCCTGGAGAGGATACACTTTCATCAGTGAAGCTGGGTGATCCAGAAAACCTGGAATAGATCTGGTCCAGGATTGAAAACATTTGCTAACAAAAGGCAAACGGAAAATTCCAGTCAATGTTGGATCACCCAGCTTCACCTATGAAAGTAAATCCTCTTCAGCCTTGGAGAGCTTTTATAAATCGGGTCCATTTAACTTTCTTTACTAGTTTAGCCATATTTAGGTATATTTATTACAATTAATAGGCTTGATATGTATAGATTTTATATGGAAAATTAATTTTGCTTTTTAGGTTAAATCTTTGTACTAAACAGCTGTAAATAGTATTTATGAGTGGGGAGTGCCAGGGAATTGATGTGTATACCACTCACAGGTGCTGAAAGTATCACACAATAACAGTAGTATGTGAAATAGTTGAATTTCTTAGAAACGTCTTCCACAAAAGAGGTAATTCGGTTTAAAATATTTTTTTAATAAGGCTGCATTCTTGGCTAAAACTTAGCCTCAGATAAATCTATAACACAAAATATCTTTCATTCTTTCCTGGATGGATTTTGTAATGCATTCTGTAATAAGCAGCTTCCATAGTAACAGCCAATAGAACACCTTAATGGCATCTTGAAGAAAGAACAAGATATAAATTTCTTTCCTGTGTTGATCAAAGTAGTTTGCTATGGAACAATAAGCATGAGTTTACCTGGTAGAATTTTGCATGGATGGTGTAGCTTACTACGTGATATATGCCATTTGTCAAAGGAAAAAGTTGTAATCCTAGTGGTCGCTAGCAAAGTTCCATTATCTCTCAAATTAAAGAGCCTTATTTATATTGTCTACTTTAGAAATATCGATGAAAGGGCATTGTATGCCACATTGCAAAAAAGCAATCAGTTTCTCTATTTATATAAACAGAGTTTATTGAGGTTATTTATGGCATGGCAATCAAAGCACTGATCACACAAAATTAATACCCCTTTTTAAAAATAGAGGAAGCACATTTTTCTTGTATCACATTTTTCATTTTTCCTATGTATCAATCATAAGTAATTTGATTCAAATGTATTCAAAATTATTTTGAAAAATATGTAATTTGTGGTAAAGAATTAGAAGAACTTGGGTTCTTCTTGGAATAAACATTATTCTATTATGTTAAAATCATTGAGGTGTTCTATATTTGTGGTTTTATGAGTAAGATCTATACTTGTAATAATGTTCATTTTTATTGGGAAAATGTATACAGTCTTGTTGCTGTGTAATTAGTTTGTGGGCCACAAAGTTGTTCCTACATTCACCCATCAACAAATGGGTTTTGTCATGTTATCAGACAACACCATGTCCACAAGGTAACTAGCTCCTTTACAGTATTCTCCACAGAATTTATTTCATGCATGGTGGGGGGAAAAAGTTGTAGGTGGACAGCAGGGTGGCTCAGTGGTTAGCACGCTGGCCTTTGCAGTGCCAGGTTTCAGATTTGGACATCGGCCAGGACACTATCTGCATGGAGTTTGCAGGTTCTCCCTATGTTTGCGTGGGTTTCCCCCCCAAAATCGACCTTAGACTGTATTAAAGAGATATGACTAAGGTAGGGGCATTAGATTGTGAGCCCCTTTGAGGGACAGTTAGTGACATGACTATGGACTTTTTTAAGCGCTGCGTAATATGAGGGCGCTATATAAATACTTGATAATATTGTGACACAATTTTTCAGTAACCACACAAAAACAACTGGGTGGCTACTGAAAAGTTGAACTGGTAAAAAGGGCTGGGGAAAACAATGCTTTATATTAGACATAACTTCTAATATGTACTTTTAACATCTTCTGTGCTTCCTTTCTTGATGAACCAATTGGGTTCATTTGTAAAAGCTGGAGCAAAAGAATGGTCGTAGAAGTGGTTTGCAGCAGCCATATCTTTAAAGGGCAAATTTCTAGTAAAACAGCGAGCCTGTCATTCGGCAAATATTCACAAGAGGTTAATTCTAAAACATGTAGCGGGAAGATTAATCTGCAAAGAATATTTTATAAGTGACACATTCACTAATTACTAAGTATTCTCCTAAGTATTTGCTTTTTAACAGATTTATACATTGTAAGGACATTAGCTGAACCTTCAATGATAGGCTTTATTATTGAAAGACTGACTTCAGATATACCTAACTTATCAGTAAAGTCATTTGTCTGAAATTATTGACATGTTTGTTGGTTTTGGGTTCTGTTTCTGAACTGCAAGGAAAGAAAAGTGATTAGAGGAAAAAAGCAGTTTTAGCATAAACTTATATGTTGGTATCCCAAAGGACAAATGACTGCATTTCACGTCTGCAGGCTTCACCATTTGATTTGTACAATCTTTAATAATGTTTTTTTATTTTAACCACCAGAGGTCCCTCTAGCTGTGTAACTGTGCTTATAAAAGGAATAAGTGTACATACAGACAGAGAAAATCCTGGTTATGTCGTACAAATGATCAGTAATTTTAGATAATATGTATATCAGTGTTTTTGTTTGTTTCGGTTTTTTTTTTATTAAAAATGATTTTTTTTTTTTAGTAAGTAATAAAAGTATAAAGAAACGTACCATTCAGTTTCTGACACTGGTAAAGATAAGTACATAAAACATGTGAAGTCTGCAATTACTGGGGGTATTTACCAGGATGTACAGGACAAATTTAAGAGATCTTCCGATGTTTACTATACTTGCAGACTTGCTTACAAACTTGCTGAGATCAGAAATGGCAACAGCATTTAGTATACAGCCAAAGAACATGCTTTTGTAAGGCATCCAGTACTCGGACCATGAACAATAAATATGCAAATAATGATTGGTTAAACCAGGATAAAAAATACTTTTTTCAACATCTATTTTTCATTTATTCTATCTTTTCAAAATATAAAATGCGATAAATCGGAGAGTGAATAGAAGGAT
Organism: Pyxicephalus adspersus; assembly: GCF_032062135.1. Taxonomy (NCBI): domain Eukaryota; kingdom Metazoa; phylum Chordata; class Amphibia; order Anura; family Pyxicephalidae; genus Pyxicephalus; species Pyxicephalus adspersus. Next base: position 60,562,465 of record NC_092864.1, read on the forward strand.
TAAAATAGCAATTAATGTGCAGAATGTGCAATTAAATTACATTTTAATATAAATTTATGTATTAGACCAAAAAAAGGGAAAACTAAAGATGAAAGAGAGACAAAGGGATTAGGTTCACGAAGAAACCTGAAAGAGAGACGTTTGGGAGCTCTGCTTACAGAGTATTTCCAAGCACCTGGGTGTTTTCTGTGCACTTCATTTATAAATGAATATACATTGCAAATACACAATATAATTTACATCAACCTGTAGCTCATCTATTATTGCACAATCTGTAACTTTTATTGAAGGTTGGTATATGCACATGCATGTTCGTGTTGGATTAGTTTACTTGCCTGTACAGTATGTTAACACACCTAGTGCAAGCCCTATCCTAAGGGAACAATAGCTATCAGCCTGGAAAATCCAGCCTGCCATTTGCAGTCAGCCAATATGTCTTTAGATTTCTTAAGGTATATCAAAATTATTTGTTATTAGTTTTTCATTTAAATTTAGCTTTGGATGGTGAGGGCTAAGGTTTTTTTTTTTTTTTTTCTTGCTTTGTTTGTTTTTTTTATTGGGATGATTTTCCTTCACTTCATGTGTAAGAGACACAGAAGTTAGAGAACTTTCTCTAAGGCAAAGAAATTCTATTTTGTACAGTTTTTGTTTCCATTACCTTACAGTCTCTGTGGCAGTAAGACACAAGGACAGAGAGAGTGAATTTCCCCAGGCAAGCCAAAGACAGCAGTAAAAATTTGATTTGTGTTCCCCACTCTAATTAGGAGAAAAGGCGGATTTAGATACAATTTAGGAATCCATACATAAAGTTTCAGACTGGCAACATTCGGGACTGGATTATAATAATTTATTATAATAATTTAGGTTATGACAGTTTTAACAAGTACCAAGTCCATTTATTATATAATGCACAACCCCCATAACATAAAACTTCCTAATTCTCTTTTGTGCCCCCCTCCCAGACACTGCAGTTCACAGTGAGAGAGATATTTAGTAACAGAGGCAGTTCTGCCAAATCCAAAAAGTTGTCAGGTTTAGATGCAAGTGTAGACAGTTTCTTATTGACCAGCTTTATGCTTTTCAATCAATACTGATAGCCATTCCCCCTTCAACTTTTATTTTCTTCCCACTGTAGTGAAAGAAGTCACAGTCTACATGAAAGTGGCAACTCTTCTCTAAATTCAGGAGCAGTACAGCATGGTTGCCACACCATCACCATGTTGTTAACAAGGCACTGGCACCTTGTGGAGCCCTACAGTACCTGAATTGGTTTTCTTAGCTTTTTTGCACAGTCCCAAGAACACTTAAATCTAATGAGTAATAACCAAAACTTCTAGATACCGTACCTAAAACGCTTGATTATATTACCTTACTATATGTTTAAGTCTTGATATATAATTTATATCTTTTTTATTATTCTGATTGTTACAGGTTGTCAGAGACCCATAGGTCTTTCCAACGGGAAAGCAAAAGTATGCAGTTATAGCGGCTGGTATTACTGTAGTACTTGTCACTTGGACGATGGCTTTATTATACCTGCCCGTCTTGTTCACAACTGGGACACTTCCAAACACAAGGTACGGTAAGCCAATGTTTGCTGCTTGAATTTTACATGAATGCAAATGCTTGAATATTACATAAATGCATACACTTTATGTGGTCTCGTGTATGCATTTATGGTGCTCTGTTATATAAACCTGGAAAGGTTTGACTAATGAAATGAGGTGTTTAGTGACACACAAAGGGTTCTTTGTTTTTGTTTTTTTTAATCCACCTTTATACCCAATGTACTTACTGTAGGGTCTATTTATAAATGTTTTTGCACTTACCCAAAATGTACACACTTTTCACATTGCATTCATGTGTGAATCAACTTTTACTTATGATTCTAGTTTCATACATGTAAAAAATATTTAAATTTGATGTAAAAGTTGGGTGAATCTAGGGATATGGGGATAATAATACAGAACAAACAGTTTCTAAAGAATCCTTGGAATTGAATCTTCACTGCACTTTTCTGCCACATACTTCCAATTCACTTCTTGAGCAGCCACAAGGGCTAATGCATGCCACTAAGTATTCCACAGGATGTCTGGAATATGGAATATATTATATATTTATAAGAATAAATAGGGTGACCGCATATATGCACAGTAATACCAGTGGCCAATAGCGAACTTTAAGGATAAAGTCTAAATATTACCTGGAATAGCAGCACAATGAAGATCTCTGAAACAGAAAAGAAGGTGAGTATTAACCATAGCACTCAAAGCAAGAGGAATTTTTTAAGGACAAGTGTCCACAATGGGGCTTTACGATCATATTATCAGCTGTTAATTTGCTGTTCTTGTCAGTGGTTTAGCAGGGATGATGGCTTTCTTGTATAGATCTGCACATCAAATATAATCTTGAAAATGTGGATCGGTAAGTGTATAGAAATGCAAGTTAAAAATTTTTTTTTAGTAATAAATGTGTGATAATAAAATTACACTGCACTCTGCACTCTATGTATTCCATAGAAAAGTTTTTTTTTATTATGGTAAAATCTAGATATAAATTTAAAAAATGTTATAAAACTATTAGGAAAATATTTAATATTTCAGAATAAATTTATTTTTTGAGCGAGCAGGTCGAGCTCCAGTCTACTTTTTACATGTATTAAGCTTTTATTTTACTTCAATTTTCTTATTATGGCCCAGATGTGCTACAGCTCAGAGAGAAAATACATTTTCATCCGTAGAGCTGGGTAATCCAGCAAACCTGGAATTGATTTCTTAAACATCTTGTGCTATTTGTTAGCAAATGTTTTCAATCCTGGACCAGATCTATTCCAGGTTTGCTAGATCACTCAGGTTCACTAATGAAAGTGTATCCTCTTCAACCATCAGGCCCTATATCTTAATGCAATTTTATTAGTGACTTCTCCCATTTTAGATGGCTCGGTCTCAGACTACAAACGCACAAACAGAGTTGCAAAGCAAGCTGTGTCTGCAGTGTATTCTTTTTTGCTAACTTTAGCTAACGGATAGGTATTTATTTTATAAAGCAGTGATTCTGACATTCACTGAAACATTCCCTGGTGGAGAAATTATTCCTGGCATTGAAACCCATGGTTCTAGAAGATTCTCTATCAAAATGCAAACATCGGATTTACTGCCCTATAAATAGACCCCATAGTGTTTTGCCACGTGTATGTAAAACAAAATGTTATAACAAAACAACTTACAAAAACTAGATTTGCATCACATTTTTATTCTGAATTTTGAACCAACAATTGTTACATTAATTTACCTTGGGGAAAAGAGGATCTAAGTAATTTTTGTAGACAGCATTCATCTATGGAATAATGATTCTACACAAGTTAAACATTTTTTGGTATTGTCTCTGAGATTGAAGGATTCCTGTGTGCTATGACCTGTTTACTTTAGAGCACATGAAGTAGCCTCTTCTACCATGTAGAAATGTTTACATTCTGATAGATTGGAGTAAGCAATGTAAACAAATAACACCCTTGCTAAAAGTTCTGCTGATGACAAAAACCTGATTGGAATGTTTGGTAAAAAGCAAATAAGTGAACCATTAGTCCACTAAGAAGTAATTACATAGCAGGCAGTGAAATAAAGAAATAGGACCTTGCACCTCCCAATTATAGTTTAATAACAACCTCTGTGATAATATCCCTTTATACTCAGAATAAAAAATATACAAAGCCAGGTTTGCCTTTTTCCAACTAAACCTCTCCTAGCACATCTCTTCTTCCATACCTCGATGTTCTTGTATGCACAGAAATCTGGGACTGTGTTACAGTGTGTAAGGGTTCTAAGAACAAAGTCCACGCTGGGATCTGATTCTGAGGGGGTTCTGTCAATCAGGGAGGGCAGTCTATTGCTGGGAGGGTCTGTCACCTGGGGGGGAGTCTGAGCTGCAATACAAGTAGATGAGGTGCAATGTTGCAGGCCTGGGCGGATGCCTAGGTCCAAATTCTGCATCAGGGCCTATAAGTCTTTAGCTATGCCGCTGGACAGTGGTCACCAGGACTATAGATTGAATGTCTTTAAAAGTAAAAAAAACATATGAAAGATCCTCAATCTGTAGCTGATGGCTCAGATAAATTTCATTTTCTTGTGTGTTATGTTATTATATAGTCTTGTGTTATGGGGGTTATAGATGGGTGGAGGACGGATGTACTGGATAAAGATTTATTTGACACCTTTTTTTTTTGTTAACTGCTCTGGTGATATATTTGCCTGTGATTTGAATACCAGAATAGTTCAACATATGGACTCCAGGCTCAAATTCTAGTTTTGTCCAGGTGATGATGAATAAGGTGAAACGCCATCTAATTCATCACTTCCACAGGCTTATTTTTCTTTAAACATTTGCTCCCCATAGCTGCTCCTCTTTGCTGCCCAACCAGTGGCAACTCACTAAAGCCACCATATACAATGCAGAATCAGTCAACATCCTAGATCTTAAAACTAGTATTTAACCTTTGCCATGTGATGAGGGACTCAATGCAAGGTAACTGTTTCTCTTCTCTGTACTGAAATTTTCTACTCAGTACTGAGATTTCACTGCACATAATTAGCTTCTCACTATGTTCTTTAAAAATTGAAGCAAGTTAGATAGAGCCTCCCTCATGTCCTGGCTGATGGACATTCAGAAACAATTAGCATCTTTCTCCCCAGGCTCGCTGTCCCTGACCCTCCCTGTTTATATTGGATATTGGATCATTGGATATCAGTTCTGTCAATCATGGAGACCTGTATTACTTGTAGACATACCTAGGATGGTCTTCATAAGGCAGGGTGCCGTGATGTTTTCAGGACACCATGCCAGCACCTTTTCCCACTAGTCATGATCTACCAGTAAAGCACAGAACATAAAATGAGATATGTAAAGAAAACTGAAATATTTAATATACAACATCATTAGCATTTTGATGCTGGAGAGGACCAGATTAAACTTTAGCTAACTTAAGCTTGCACTCCACATCCAAATGCAAGGGAACTTCTCGAGTAAAAATATCACATGATTCTAATTATTGCAGTAAAATTGTGAAAGGTATTGTATGGGCAGAAAATGATGGAGTAGATGCTGATGACAGTATGTTAATTCAGTGTTAGGCTATATAGACAAATCTGATCAGTCTCACCCAGGATGAATGGTCTGGCTTGTCTTGGACAAAAACCTGGCATCTGCATAGTGCCCCCCCATATCTTTCATCAATCCGACATGGCAGATTCATGAACTACTGCTCACTCCTCCTTTCCCCTCCCTTGAACATCTGTCACTGAAAACTATTACAAAAAATAATTTCCATTGACAATCATCTGATGTCCATCTGACATCTATACAGTGCTTTAGAAGATTCAAGCAATTTAATATTTGTGGATTGGGAGTAAAATAGCTATTGTATCTCTACTGCTTTTTGAGGAACATATTTGGCATTGACTGTCAAATAGATACTGTTGGCAGATGCATTTCATTTTTACATAAACTTGTTGTAGATGAAATTAACAAAAGGATAAAGAGCTTGTGAGTGCAATCTCCTGTGTGGCGAGTCTAAAGATTGGCCAACATGCTGTGAGTATTTCTAGCAGTAGTAATGCTCTGTATATATAACATATTAGAGATTGTATAATTTCAAACCATGTGTATAGAGGGAAGTGTTGTGTAGAATGCTCAAATGCTTAAGTGTGGCATGCATATTGTATGGTGTGCTGGTTACCCCCAAAAATAAATAGGATTTTTATTGATTTTATTTACTTTTTTGTACTTTCTGCCAAAATGTCTCTGTAATGCAGTCTTGCTTAAAGTATCATATGATAATACAAATACTTTCTATTTTTAATAACTGAAAAAAAGTTTGGATCTGTTTACCGGTCTGAACTTTATTTTCTTGATTAAGGGTAATTTGTGATTAATCTAAACTTGGTATAACATGTCTAGAGAAGATGACATTTAAAATCTAGAAAAAAAAGATCCTTTCTGCCACAATTTGCCTTCCTGAAATAGCACAATTTAGCTCTGTCTCACTGTAAACATGGACTTAAGGGCCTGGAAGCCTAATGGCATTGCTCAATATATCATTTTCATCATTCTAGTCTCAAGTGTCATGAACAAAATTTCCTCCTGCTTAAAAATGGAATACATTAGCAAGAGCTATTTCATCTTTTTTTTCCTACTCCATTTGAGTGAATGCATAATAGCAAGAAAAAAAAAAGTTCAGTGAATTCTGGTAATTAATTTACTATAGTTAGCCTATCTTGTGTATATTGTATATTTTTCTCCATTGCGTTATCATCTTTGCATCTGATACATACTAGAGGATTTCATGAAAAACTTGCATATTGGTATAAGGGGAAAAGTTTATGTATTCAAAGGGGTCAGGAACTTAACATTTCTTTTTAAATATTTTGAAAATAAATATTGATGTGTAAGTAACCGTCATCACAGCCAGCAGTGTACAAATCTGCAACTAAAGTATAAATTGGAAGTTATCTTATTATACGTTGTGTTTTTGGACATATTTCTTCACCTGCATTAGTAAATTACCTTAACATGGAGGGTAAACAGATTTGGTTAACACAAGCATGCTGCAAACTCATCAATTGAGGGTTCATTACCAGTATGATAATAGGGTCATAAATACTTCTGTGGCTGCATGGTGGAGTTATAAAGAAAAGCAATACCAAAACCAATTGGCTGTAGCGGTGGATCATCAGTCTTGCCTCCCATAGAAGACTCTATTGAAGGTCACGTTACCAGGGATTCAGGTAAGTATGATGGCACTTTCCAAAAGCTTTTTTGTTTTTTCATAATTTTTTATTTTTTTTATTTCAGTGGATGCATTTTAAGTGGATGGAAACAATGTAGTTGTATGGTATGGAGGGGTTTGAAATTTAGCCATAGAGTGGCTTTAAAATAAATTGAATGAACTTTTTGATTTACTAATTTTACTGGACTGTTTTAGTAGTTAATTGACTTGTTTTACCTGTTGACTGGAATTGCTTTTGCATCATTTTTTTTCTATAATTAGGCTGAAGTGTTTGTTAGATAAATGTGACTCATACATATCTTAAATCAGTTGTTGGCCAAAAGAAATCCAAACTAAGGAACGTTGTTTAGCTACACTTTTTAAGTATATATTTAGTCTGTGATCTGCTATCCGAGATCAACAATAATTTGAGATTCTACCGAGAAATTGAAAAGAAAAGAAAGCTGCTTTTATATAAAACATTTATTCCTATGAGGCAGGTGCACTACTTAACAATATAAAATTCCCGGCTGTGAGATTAAGAAGGGTATTTAATCAGTATAATATGTACAAAAGAAACAAAGACAGACATCAAGTTTCATGAAAACCTGTGCAGACTTAGATGTAAAATGTCCTCTTATTTTTTTTCTCAGGTATCCAAGCAGGCAAAGGAGTTCTTAGAATATGTCTATGAAGAGCCATTGATTGACGTCCAGCAGGAGAACCCACTGCTATACAGACATGTCGATGCCCTGGCGCAAGTTGTGCGCTTGAGACAGCAGTTGAAGTCACTCCGGGCTTATCTTTTCAGTTGCCGGGCTGTGGTGGCTGAAGACCTACGTAGAAGGTGGGTCACTTTATTTAAAATAAGAGAAGTGAATTGCTGTAAGTAACAATCTGCATAAAACAAGAAGAATCCTATGTAATATTAGCTAATTAGTTAGCAAAAGCTAGGTCAGTGTACTATAAGGACTAAAGCAAACCTGTAATTTGCTCATTCAGGGCAGCAACTGGTTTTCTTTATACATTTGCACTATCCAGAGGCATATACAGTACTTTTTCTTTGTTCCCCACTGTTTCTTTACGCTGCAGGATTCAAAGGAAAGAGCTAATGCATACAGATGTGGAAGAGCATGGTATTCACCCATTTGACAGTTCTGTGCCAATCAGCAGTATCATATGGTACTTACAGTATTCACAGGGCTCACTTTTCCTTTGCAGTGGCTAACATAAAGGTGGGAGAAGAAAACAAAGGTAAGCATTTGCATCTATGGAAGTCTGCAGTAAAGTTAACCTTTTGTTATACCCCAAATGGGCAAAGCACAGAATCCTACCTGCCAAGCTGAACTAATGTTTGCAGTGTTTAGGAGAAAACCCCAAAAGGTGTATACCATCTGGACAGCCCTGCATCTGATACAGCAAGGGGCATTAGGAGAAAAGTAAAATATATTTTCAGGTAGCACACATTTCAAGATATTATTGTTCACTTTAAATGTTACATTTTATGTTTTGTATAACTTTTTATGTATCCTAGATGTATTGATCCAGCTACCTGGAACTACTGTGTGTCTCGTAAAAGACCTCTATTAAAAATACATTGTATTCTGTAAATCTATGGGTTTGTTTATAAAACAGTAAATCTTACATTCAACAAACATTATCTGGTTCATGTGTTGTCAATGTTTTTGACTTATACTCTATCATTTTCAAATACAATTAGCTGTAGTTTTAATTTAACATTTAGGAGTTATTAAATTGCAATGAAACATTAAAATCAAAGTTTTTAAGTTCAGTATGAGAGCAGGTAGCCATGCAATGTTCAAATTTTGTCACAAAATGCTCCTCTGTCTCTCAGCCAAGTCCTTCCCTGCAGCTTGGTTAAGAAGAATTTAGTTAGATAGCTAGACAACAGCTGAAATATGAGTTAATCTCTTTCCTATCTATATTAATCAGCACGATCAATGTGTTCACTTCAATACACTGTGCAATGCAGTAAATGCTTATTTGCTTACAGCGCTACACCTACCACTTCCAAAGTGAATCTTGATGTATTATTATTAATACACAGTATTTATATAGCACCATCATATTACGCAGCGCAGTACAAGTCCATAATCATGACACTAGCTGTCCCTCAAAGGGGCTCACAATCAAATGTCCCTATCATAGTCATATGTCAGTAATGTAGTCAATTTTTTTTTTTTTTTTTTTTTTGGGGGGGGGAATTTACCTAACTGCATGTTTCTTTGGGATGTGGGAGGAAACTGGAGTACCCAGAGGAAACCCACACAGACACACGGAGAACCTGCAAACTCCAAGCCCTGGTCGGGATTCGAACCTGGGACCTAGTGTTGCAAAGTGCTAACCACTGAGCCACCGTGCTGCAATATTACCAAATTACAGGATTACAGATATATAAAAATCAATGTATGTGTATGGATGAATAAATACAGAATTTTTATATCTGCCTACATGTACACTTTAGGCTTACAGATCCAGCACAAACAAAAGTACATCTTACGCTATGGTACTGGTTTAATTCTATAATATGTATGTACAGAGCTAAGATGGATTTTGTTATCCTAAGGGGAAGCTAAATATAGTTATTACCTAAAAATAAAGCTAACTGAATTTGCATTCTGCAGTACACTTCTGTGTGTCTGAATGACTTCTAATAGAGAGCCAGCAAGCATGACCAATGGAAGTCCTGTGACAGTTTTATAAACAAAGAGGAAGCTTCTGTTAATACTTCTGTCTGGGAGCTAAAAGGCAACTTGATTAATGATATAGGGACACTCCTGCATTTACTATTGTTATTTTATTGCTCTCCTTATTAGGGAAATTCTATTCAACTTTAGAGGGATCCTCTATTTGTAAAAAATATGTAATAAAAACATTTCTTTACCTCCATTGAAATAATTGTGATTAGTGCGAATAATTATAGGATATACAATAATGAAAATTAGATAAATACTTTGCCATTCATAAAAAAAAAAAATGAAAAAAGAATAAAATATACTTAAATAACATTTTGGATACACTGAGCTCTTTTGACTTAAGATAAAATGCTGGTACTCATTTACGAACAATTTTTCTGCTGCCAGCTACATATTGCTAGCTGCTATTCAGCACCAAATACACTATTCTGGGCAGATTTATGCAACTACTGTAACAACCACGTGATGTTTGGGATTTAACACATCTGCCATCAAACAATGGAGGCTTTGCAGCATAATATGTTTTTTTTTTGTTTTTTTTTTTACAATTGAACTTTGTGCTTCACCTATCTCACTTGTGTTTTTTTTTTTCTTGACATACCCAACACAATGTTGCGTGAATCAGTAGCTACATTAACATCCCAACAATAACTCAATGGTCATTTCATAGTCATCTACAGAGTTTGCTCTTCTTTGGCTGTCCATTGCTCAAAGAGAAGCCACAGTATCTTTTAATTTATTATACAGATCTACAGTAATTGCTAAAGAAGCAATTTTGTACTTTAAAGTAATTCTTTCTCTTTAGTTTGTAATCTTCCAGTATATTTTGTCTGCAACATGCAAAAATACTTCAATTTACTTGTCAATTTTGACAGTTTTGTTCTGTAATCAGGTCACTGTCTGGCATCAGCACATGGCTTAGGATAACATTACAATTTTAATTCCACCTACTTATAAGAAATATAACATGAATGAATTGTCTATTATAAATACAGAATAAAAAATAAGCATGGTCTAAATATTCTACATAAACCCTGTAGATATTTTAAAGGTTCAAACGCGTTGCATTCCAGACAAATACAGATGACTTCTGGCAAATTGATGAGACCTAATACATTTGTGCCTCTGTATTCTTTTGATGGGAGTGCCACTGCTAATATTCAGCTTTGACTATGCTGGCCAGGGTGAAACCTCTGCCACAGAATGGTGCTATTAACCATTCCACTTAAGGCACAGTAAAGTAAACTTAGCAACATTTATTTTAGGCATGTTATTTAAATGGGACTTAGTGAATTCTCAAAAGTTTAAAAGCCTCACTGTCTGCAATAGTTCTCACTTTGAAACATTCCAGATGGCCTTGAATCTCTTAGTTAAAAATCCAGGAATCTATATAATGGAACAAGTATTTACAATATCTCATTAGATAGGTATATTGGGGAAACGTGCTGTAAACGGTTTCAATCACTGGTATTTCAACAAGTAAACTGCTGGTACTACAGTTTATTAGGTTGGACAGACTAGCTCGCCAAATACTGGCTCCACTTGGGTTAATGTGTTAGGGTTATTGCTTAAAAGGTGTTGTCCCTTAGGCCTAAAGAAAACTAAATGTAGTCTATGACAGCTTAACATGGATGACAGATATGTGTTCCTTGAAGGTTATCAAATATTTACCACCATGTTTAAATTACCAGGATGGAGATTTGTCAGTGTTTAAAATGTTTTATAATAGTCTCATTATTTACAATAGTGCTAAGATTTTTAGGGATTTCATAGAAAACCTTGTGTGCAATTTCAGGCATTAAAAATCGTTTTGTTTGACACGTGTTCCTTTTTTTTTTTTTTTTTTTTAACTGTAATTTTTATATTGACACAGACAGTTAAACCCGAACTGTCCTGGTAAGTTATTTGAAAATATTTTGTCTAAATTAAATGTTACTTCCGTTCCTTTTTTTTTTTTTTTTTTTACAACTGTAATTTTTTTTTTACCATTTTCTTTGTATATTAGGTTTATGCTTGATAAATGAATAAAAAAAATGAATACAAAAATGAATATATTATAAAAATGTGAAAAAAGTACACCCTCACTTAATTCTAAACTAAGATTTTATGTACTGGGACATAATAAAAAAATATAATCTAGTCCTTAGCAGGTTCTAAAATTATTTCAATCTAACTTCAAGTGTAAAACTACAACAGATTTTGCAGTTATTTTTTATTATAAAAAATTAAAACATTAAAAATGAAACCTTGTATAAAAAAAACTAAATACATCCCATAGTTCAATAGCTTCTAGAAACACTTTTATCATCAATAACTCCACAGTAATAATAATTTTACAGTAATAATTTTCTATATAAATTTACCAGTCTCTGACCTGGTTATGGAGGACCTTTTGCCCACTCTTGTTTATGATAATGTTTCTTTTTGATCAAGTTGAAGGCTGGATTTTGACTGGACCATTGTAACACTTTAATTATTTTCTTCCTTACCTATTATGGTTTAGATTTGCTGGTGTGCTTAGAAAAGTCATCCTGTTGCATGACCCAATTTCGACCAAGCTTTAGCTGTTAGACAGATGACCACACATTTGACTCTAGAGTAATATAGGTATACGGAGGAGTTCATGGTTGAATCAATGACTGTAATGTCCTTTGGCTGCAAAACAAGCCCAAATATTCACCACTCCACCAACATTTTTGACAGCTGGTATGAAGTGTTTTTTCTGATATTTGTGATTAGTTTTTTTGCAGATGTGCAATATGACCAAACATTTCCACTTTGGTCTCACTTGTCCGAAGGATCCTGTTCCAGAAACTTTGTGGTTCAGATGCAACTTTGCAAACCTAAGCTGTGCTGCCATGTTCTTTTTTTTTTTTTTTTTTTTTTTTGGAAACCTTTTAAAGCCATATTTGTTCATTTGTACAGTCATGAGTATTAACATTGAACAAGCTAACAGAGCTCTGTAAAGTGTAGATCTTGTGTATTTTTTTACCCGTTTCCCCTCGCATTACACAGTCTGACCTTGCTGGTACATCCACGCCAGGACAATTGTTTTTAACACTTTCCACTGTGAATAATCTAATGGACTGGAATGTTTGAAATTGCTTTATAACCCTTCTGTCTTTACAACCTTGGCATTGTGCTAACACACACCTGAATGTTCCAAACTTGCTAATGATTGTTAAATCCACCTATCTGCTACTTTCCCTCTTAATGGAGGTGATACATTTTGTACTTCTTTTTCCACACACTGCTTCTGCATTTTAAATAAGTCTTTGTTTAAAAATAATGAAACCGTGCAAAATGTTGTGTGCTGTTCATCTGAGGTTATATTTACCTACTCCTAAAACCTGCTTAGTATCAGATGATTTTTTTTATGTGCTGATATGCAAAACCCTATAATTGAAAGAGGATTTACTTTCTTTTCCCCATGACTGTAGTGTTATTTACCAGCACGTTATTTAGCAGCTGTGAATATCCAAAACCTGCATGAATGTAGCCTGTAGGACCAAGGAAGAAGAAAAATAATATTCTCTTTTACGTGCCACCCACACTAAGCAAATACTATTATTATTATTGTTATTAAACAGGATTTATATAGCGCCAACATATTAGCAGCACAGCGCTGTACATTAAATAGGATCCTTAATATATAGGGATATATGAAGGTGCAGTGACACGTTATATTTTAGAAGCTAACCAAAGTTCAGCTTTACTATATAAACTGACAGATTGTGCTCCAGGCAAATGTATGGCCTTTTAGTTGTTTGTTTTTTTATCCATCCTAATTCTATCCTGTTTTGCTTTTACCCTTCTACCCAACTCCAAGATTGCCTACCTGTTTTCATCATAGATCCATCGTTTTTTAAATGGGTCTTAACAACTGATTTTTGGTATCTATAGACACAGCCTGAATAATACAAAACGCATTACTACCCTGCAAGTAATATGAATGGGCCATTGAGATCTGGTCAGTCGGGTATTATTTGCTGATGTTCCATGTAAACCTATGTCATATTTATCTTTTTGGGTTCTAAATAATGTTGCTTTTCCAAATTTACTGACAAAATAATAAATAAAGGATTAAAATAGGAAGCTTAATGCACTTAACTTCTGCATAAAACCAGATAATACCTAGCAAGAGTTCAGTTAAATTAAGTCACTGATGCCCAGATGTAGCATGGTTTGGTTTAAATTAAGCGGATAGTCTTTTTCTAAATGAGTCTTTCAGGCTTGGTCTAATGATATATTTTCAGTAATGATGAGATATCGATCTTACATCTTGCAAGGCCAGTGAGTAATGCTTTTTACACGTTCTGCCTAACCACTTAGCCAAAATGTAATAAAGCTAAAGCGCCATATGGAAATAATGAAAGTATGACTGAAGTTTTGAATGACATTAATTATTGCTCTGTGGAATATGGACTTCCAAACCAAAAAAAACATTAAAATGGTTTATTTTCACATATAAACAGGTTTGCAATGCTCCATCTAGTAGAGACAACAACTTGTTTCAATTTTACAATTTTTTTTCTGGAAAATTGGGCGCATACTTTGGAACAAACAAGATGTGTAATGAATAAATAAAAAGCAACCAACAAAAGAAACTTAGAACTAAACAGATACCCGACGTTCTTATACCATCATAGAGCCACTTCTTCACAAAGAAGATATGGAGAATTTCATATTTTCCACTAAAACCTATAAATATAGCAGAATGCAAAAAGAATTACTCTCTCTGGGTCTTACAGCAATCTTGACAAGCCTTAAAGCCTTAAGATTATATGTGCAAATAAAAAGGTTCCTTGTGCAGACTTTCAAAATCTCTGAAACTGCTGCTGGACATTGTCATCCTGGATGTGATGTCAGCAGACCAGTTGATCCTAGCTGGTAATTACACACTACCAGAAAAGGAAAGGTCTATGACATGGGATGTAGTAGGTTTTGCTATATTCTTGCTACAATAGTCAAATTTTCTATTAAGCTCAAACACAAATTACAAGTCATTTAACAAATTGTGATTTTTTTATGTGATTTTACCTGCATTTACAATGCTTTTTTTAAACAAGCGTGGCTAAAAAAAATTGGTTTGGCACAAAAATGGCTGTAGTTTAGTCATACTGAGGGTATATAAAGTAACTTATGTAAGAGAATTAGTTATATTAGAATTTTATAATGGACTGAATATTCATAACTGCACTTTCTAGGCACACACAACCTTTGGTGCCCAAACAGCACCTTCCTTCCAAGATCCCTGTTTTTTTCATACAGACATTGTTCTTATTTCACTGGCCCTGACCAGGCTTGTGCCAATAAGAAAATAAGCTTGTCAGAGATATTTTATATATATTTATTTTTCATGGGGGGAAAAAGGTGTAACAGATAGCTATAGTGAAAAAGGATGCTTCTTTGCATTAAAAGACTCAGGCATACTGTGCCTAAAAGTAAATCCATTCCTGGTTATACCTAAATTTGCAAATTAAAAAGTTTTAAAAGGCTGAATAAATAGAAGTAGCAGAAAATAATATTAGTGGTTTGAACAGCACCATTACATTTACTTGGGAAATCATTATTTCAAAAAGCAGCACATATAAGCATATATTATGTCACATTTTCTTTAATTTAGGTTAAAAAAAATGTTGCACTAGGGGTCCATGTGGTTTAATTAAAGCTATACATATCCCTTAGAGGGGCTATAATTAGTGACAGTGAGCAGACATCTACTGGGGCAAAATGCAGATGAAGAGTAATCACACAAATAGGGTGTATTTAAGAGTAACAACAGTATCAACAAATAAACCACAACTGTCTAAATACATTGTATCTTCACAGGTAACTAGCTATGTCACTCATTCTTTGCCTTTCATTTAGCTTTATTAATTCAAGCTATAGTAGCTTAGATAGTGGTGGCAGTGTTCCAGGATTTGGGCAGAGTGTATTAGCAAAGAAGTAAACAAGGTCATCTGGGCACACATTTTGGAAACTGGAGATCGTATCCATTATGTAAAATCATTATCATAGTCTTTTATTGATGACGGTTACCAACAATCACAAATTACTTCTCATATCTAGTTTTGGGTTGCTAAAGGTGCAATATCCTCTTGTAGAGAGGAATTATCTCGCTGATGTTTCAGTTATGATAAAGTACACAACCTGTCAATCTTCCCATAACTAGTGTTTTCTTCCTATTCATTGTTAGATTAAAAAGAAATAAGAGGCAGATGGATTTTTTTTGTGGCCAAAAAACAATACTTCTTTATATAGAAAAAATCGGTCACATATTTATATAGTGCAATTACTCATTGGTAATATGAGGTGTACATACAAATAGAAATTGGTAATACAGATTTTAGCTGTTGAGACATTAATACTAGAAAATAGAGAAGCAAATGGTAAAAGTTTTTGGATGAAGTGATATTCATACAAATATACCTACCTTTCTCAATGGGAATTACACTATAGTTTACCATTTCAAAAGTTCAAAGAGAACATGCTTGTGGTTTCTGATTTAGGGTGCAGTTTGGCACCTACCCCCTTTAACACCAACTATAGTTCTTTTTCTTCATCATACTTGTAATAATCCCAGTTTGAATTATAAAGTTTTTTCCTGGCTTATTCCGACTAGGACATTACTTTTATGGTCTAATAACCCCAAGGAAGCCCAAGAGGCGAAACAAGTCAGATTGATCTCTTAATTTATACAATCATTACTCCAGTCAAAGCTAGGAATTCTATGTCTAGTTTGATTAAGTATTTCATTTACAATTTGTATAATTGAACAAATACCACTTAAAAAAACTATTACCATTTTCTGTTTGTATATACACCTCATATTACCAATGTGTATGAGTAATTGCACTATATATATATAAAAAAAAAAAAAAAACTATACTTCTTTACATAGAAAGAAATAGTCATATTTATATATATATATATATATATATATGTGTTTTTTTGCTTTTTAAAAAAAAAAACCCTCTGCCTCTTCTTTCTTTTTAATCTGATTATCACTTAAGGGGGTGGCCTTTGATTTTAAGAATATACCATAACCTACTCTCATTTATTGCACTCTTATTTATTGTTTTCAGCCCTCTCTTAATCCCTGTGTAAAATATTTCTTCTATGGTAGATTTACAGAACATTTCAGAAGCCATTGGCAGGCCTCATTATTATAGTCTTCCAGGAGCCAAAATTTTTTAAAATCCGCATTTGTATTTCAGGAAGTCAGGCTCAAGTTTTAGCTTCTAAGTGCAATTTTGATCTATTTCTGAAGATGTCATTTCCAGTGTATCTTCTTCTAAATATGTCTTTGTCAATTTTTTTTTGGCCTGAATCTGCTCTGTTGCAGTTCATTTGGGTAACTATGGAAAGATGGACTGTATTCACAAAGATGAATGATAGACTTTTGTTAACTTTAATTTATCTTGTTTTATCTATTTTTTTTTTACTCTACTTCTTATTGTTGATAAGGTTTCACTAGTGTTATTTTATCTGCACCTTCCATAGGTACTCCTTCTATTTGCCTTATTAGACACCTATTGAATGTCATTGTTAACAACCAGAATCAATGTTGATTTAAACCCCATGGAAGGGAACAATAGTTCGGTTTAGGTTCAATTCAGTTTTTATCCAATACTACACATTACTTTGATATTAATTATTCTTATACAATAATGTTGTTGTTTTTTTTTTTTTTTAAGAACATGTTTATTTAAAATATAAGTATATTGTAAAGATATACATTCAATTTAATTTTTATTAAATATATATAAAATAAATCCTCTGTTCTATATAATATATATAAAAAACATACAGACACTCACCTAGCTCATCCTTCATATAAAGCTTTTTAGCTTGTAATGATGTAAACATCTTGCATATTGTTTTTAACAGGTTATATTCATATAGTTTGTATAGTCTGCCTCATCCAATGTTGCTTTACTATTCTATAAATATTCAGTATTAACAAAGCTTAATACTACCTTCATACTACCTGTGTATTTCTAAGGAATATTTATGGCAGTCGGTCTGTTAAGAGAGTGGGGGTAGGCTGTGCCCTCCTTATTTTGTAAAATGGATGGAAGACAAGAATCTGTCCCTAATAAAAAAAAGTAAATAAAGAATTCGGAGAAGAAAAGTAATACTCCAGTAGATGAGTCTTAATAAATAAAAGTATAGATTGATCAATAGGATGAATGTCAAAATTGGTGGAGCTGGTATAGTTTGGGCAAACTGTACCAAAATTGATTTTCAAGGATATATCTTTACATGGGGGTTTTACCAGTTTGATGAACTACCCTTTTTCAAGTTCAACTGCCTCTGCCTATTGAAAATGTTTTTTCTTTTGTCATTTCAGAATTTTTCCGCGGGAATATCTTTTTCAACAGATTCACCTATACTCGCTAGCAGACCTACAACAGGTATTTTATTTGAAATGTAAAGTTTTATGTATTTTGTTTGTTGTAACCCTTACTTGTATTTTGCCATATGTGATCTTTCATCAACAGTGTACAACATTAACATGTTTATATTTGCTTGTCAGTTATTAACCTAATTTTGTAAAGAATATATCGGAAGACCTGGACCTCTTTTATTTTTCCTTCTTTATTTGTCTGTGACTCCACTATCATTTAAATTAATTACCTAGTCTGCTCCAGTGAACTGTTTAAATTGGATTTAGCTTCCAGGAGCGGCAGCCTCCATATTATTGTTCATATGTGCCTCTGAGCGTGGCATGAGGTTTTCATGTCCTTGCCAAGTCAAATAAACAGAAGCCACTCTCTTTTGGAAGGTGATTTGTTTGTAGATCTTGTTTCTTCTAGAAATATCTGTTGCAGGCATGCTAAGCATTATTATGAATTAAAATGTGTTACATGTACATGGAAAGATGCTATAATATTACTAATGAGGTACTAATCTTTATTTAGTTCAATCAATAAAAAAGTCATTTTATAGCATCTGATCTCTCTGGGATTACAGGAGCTGGAGCTACATGCCATAGATATTGCCTTAATTGCTGTCCTTTTTGGAACTTTTTTTTCACTGCTTTATAGGTGAGATGTTCCCTAAAATTCAAGCACAGCAATCTTGCTAGAGGTGTCTCTGAAGGACTTATGAAACTGTTAGGTGATTTAGGTGATATCTGCCAAAACCAAAACCAATTCTCTGTTTTGAATTGACTTACTGTTTATAATTTTTATTAACGTCTGCATTTAGTACCATCTACGAAAGCTGTAATAATTGTATGTTTTACCTCCAGAGTGTCTAATATGGACCCCCACATCAGACACATGCATCGCCTGGAAAGCCCAAACATATACTTAGGTGTCATCGTTTTTTAATTACCCGTTTTTTCCATCTTTGACAAATTTTATTCTCCACCTATTAGATGAAGACAGCAGAAGGTCACAAACCTTGGTCAAAGGCAGCTGGGCATCTTTACAGACCTATTTAGACACCCTTTGTGTAGCTCCAATGTTTGTGATATAAGTCTTAACAATAAAATTATTACAGCTTGTGTAAGTCTTCTGCTGCCTGAACATAGTTTCAGTATGTTAGATTTGGGATCATCATGTCCAAATACCAGCAGGAAAGATTAGTTATTGTCAAAAAAAATGTGTGTATAAGCCAGGAGGAGTCCTGACACTATTAGGCCAAGTACGATCAGTGCATTGAGATGAATACTAGGAAATAGTAGAAACCTTGATATTTACATTGCTGTATGTGGAAATCAATAGTTTTGAATGTTTTTGTCCTTTGTGGTTTTCTATAACTTTTGTGCACCAATCAGATTAATCAGATTGTCTACTTTTTAATACTGATTTACCCCTGGATATATTTTTTGTTATAACACATACTGTTTTAAACATTTTATTTCTTTATAGTGTAGATTTGCTACTTAAATTCATTGCCTCTCCACTATAGTAATTAAGGTTTATATAGTTTGCCTATTTTCGGCATTTTAAAGAAAAAAATGTGTAGTAGACATAAGAGTGAAGAATATATGTGTATTGTGTGGGGTTTCCTTTACAGTAAGAACCCTAAAAGTATTAATCCTCAATTACCACACCTCCCACTCACACAATTACCAGTTGAGGCTAAGATTGTTGTGTCAGTAAATTGAAACTTGAATAAGGATGTTCATACTCCCGTCATTAGCATAACATTGGAAAGCTGAGGAAATGTCTTAAGATTTCCTCATTGCTAGACCCGAACAACCTAGAGATTTCTGACATATGGCAATTAAATGGCGGAGGTATGTTAGAAGCCCAACAAATGTCCTAGTGAAGTCTTCCTTAGATCCTAGGTCAGGGCTAGTTATGGGTTCAGCCAAGCAGGACATGCATGTATATTCTTCTTGTGTTTGTAAAGGTATTCTCCAGATACAGCTATTTCCTCACACACCCCTATAACATACTTCCAGGTTAACTAACTTCTCCCCAAAGGTATCTGAATATAGTAGGGAAGGTTTATAAGCCCTGTCACATTTTAGTTAAAAAGTTTGTCACTGGATCAGGAAATGTGGCGGGACTGGAGCCCTAGTTCTTTCCCTTGCTATCCACAAAAACATTGCCTATAGATACAAGGTATCATATTCAGTTTGGAAAAAAAAACTTTTTTAGCAACCTAGTGCAACACAGCATTTAGGGCATTACCATCTTTGTATTATGATGATCTTAAGTTGGTTTTGTAGTATTTTACCAGGCTTTTGTTCAGAAAAACGTTTAAATACGCTGTGTTGCAAATACAAAGGTGTGCACCCAGGTGAAGATTTATGTTAGTAAGGAATGAAAATCTTATATGAGTAGGTGATAGCTTTGCGGTAACACACAGATAAATCTTCTATAAACTGATAAGACAAGCTGGTTCTGTTTCATTACTGCATAAGGAAAGGTAACTACAGTAGGTAGTTGTGATAAAGCCATCTTTGCATTGGGATGTTGGCACTTCCAAAGCATCAGTTGTCAAAATATGTTAACAATCTGCAAATTCCTTCTTTAAAAAGGCCAAGCGTGTTCACCAAGCTACTCTGAGATCAACAATAAAACGGCTTTGAACCGTTAGCATTGTGCCACAGAGGCTTCATACAACAGAACTGCAGATGTGAACATTCTGTTTAGCACAATTGCCCTTTAACCAGAGAAGCTGTTTATCAACAGGTGATGCTGATTCGTTGGCCTTGTTCGTTGCTTGCTGATTGGAAGCTCACAGCAGGACATAAGTTTCCCAGCGAGACGGTTTGGCCCATGAAAAACTGAAAGCGCAGTGCTGTGCTTACACACACGCTGCATCAGTGACTTGACCCTGGTTCAGTTAGAAGGCCAAGCCAAACATGCTTTGGCAGTCTACCCTACCAGCCCCCATTCCCACCTCCCATTCGCTTTTCCCCATTGTTCCTAGCTTGTGCAGGCATGATAACTAATTAGACGTTTTCAGATTTAAGAAGCAGAAAGACAAAGTGTGACAGTTCCTATATACTACTCCACTATTGATGATTTTATTCTACTCACCAAACCATTTCTGGCTTTACAGTCCTCGGAGGGTAATGGGCTGTGAGGCAGGATTGAGGAAAACATTAAAACCACATGTAGCTGCTTGAGCTTGGCAAAATAATGACTGGGACAAAGGGAAATTGAATTGTTGTCAAATACATACCAGCTGTTACTAAAATATTATTATAGCTAATATTTATTTTGTCAACATTTAAAAAATATGTACAAAGGTGTAATAAAGTAAATATACCTTAACTTCACTTACAGCTGGCATTTAGCCTACTGTGAAAGTAGCGGCTGGCACTCCGAACTTCTCATTGGCTAAAGCTAGGACTGTGAGAGTACTGCTGCCATCAAGTGATAAAACTAGATTACCGGTGTGATCTGATCTCACGGCCACAAACCACATATGACAATTTACTACTGAAGATGTGGTAAAGGTATTACAAGTCTTCCAATGTTAGCTGTAAAGTGTTATAAATTTTATTTTTCTTCCATATCCATATATCCATATTTCTACAAGAATTCCCTTCCTAACTATCAGAACTTCCTTTTGCATGTATCTGTTTAGGATGGTCTATTTTTTTGGATAACTTCCACCTATGGTCCAACTGCATCTACACATTATTTTTTATTTGAAGAAAACCACATATTGGAAAAAAAATCACATATGTTAAATTGTTACAATGCAATTTAGAGGACGCCAAGAGATACTTTATGGTTCTGCTGGACCGCTCTATGACAGAGAAATGCAGGAGAAGCTACTACATGGTAGATTGGAGTTCTAGGTTGATATTAAAGAGACCCTGTCACACTGCTATTATGGGCATAAAATATAAAGATGAAAGCCTAAAACAAATTTAAATCCTCCTTTAATTTTGTCTTCGCCCCACTCCCCCCAGATACTAGCTCACAGTGGCGAGTTACAGAAGTGGGATCTTAATCCAGAAATCAATGAGCATGTTTAATTTTTGATTGGTAAGCTACAGGCTTGTGGTATAGCACTAACAATGCTCATATCCATGCTCCCTGCAAAATGTAATAAACTATTAGGATTTTATTTTATTTTGGAAAAGACATTTACCAGAAGAATTTAAAATATACAGATGAAATGTTAAAAAGAAAAACTTGCAATGGATCAAGAATATTTAATGGTAATTTATCCACAACAGACAAAGGACTAACAAATGTCAGCAGAAGAAGTAAGGGTTTGACGACCACTATAAAAGTCTTTTTTTAATGCTTAAGAAAAAAAGGAAATGATCAACACAGTATAACACAAGTCATTTAACTTCTGGGATATAATTCTGTCCACATTGGAAGCATACACGATTCTGAATACATTTCACTTGCTTGTGTGCAAATGAAAACAACAACAGGTGAACAGGAGGGGCAACAACAAGCCAACCCCAAAAGCAAATCGTTTTACCGCGGTCCATTTCTCTTCTTACTCTTCCTGACTTCCTGATCTTTTATCAGTTGGCATTTTGCCAGTGCCATTGTCTCCACTGGTATTGTACAGTAGCATAAGGCAGCACCTGCAGCCCAGTCAGGTTGCACAGGTATTTTACATCCTCCTGGATGTAACAAAAAGAGTTGAACAGGGGCATAGACAACAAACCAGCACAGGGATTGTATCTGTGTCTTTGTGCAATATGGAACAAGGGGAGCACTACCAGAGTAGTCTTAAGAAATGACCTGCAGTGGGCTACCTGTGTCCATGTTTCTGGGCAAAGTACTATAAAGGGTATCATGTGGGCCTGAGGTCCTGTAGTGGCTCCTGTGCTCCCAGTCCATCACCATGCATCTCAATTGGCATTTGTCAGAGAAGCACCAAAGCTCCTGCCTGGGATCTTACTGATGCCCTGATCCAAGTCTAGGAGGAGATCCCCCAGGGTGTGTCATCCGCCATCTCATCGGAAACATTCCCAAATGTTGTTGGAAGGCATATACAGACATTTGTAGGTCTTACTCACTACTGTGCCACAATATGAATTGTGATTAAATTTAAGTTGATGCTAAACCTCTATTATTAAGTGGACTATATTCCAATGGAATGTAAAGAGGAACATTAAGGCTGAATTAGCTGGCTAGCTGAGGATCACTCCACCCTCTTAACTCTTGCTATCCCTAAAGGCAAGAATGGTAGCAGTGGTTAGGGGGCAGAACAGCCAGCAACTGGATTTTCCATAGCCATATGATATATTCCCCCTAAGGCTGGATAGGAAAATGTTAGAAGATGCTAGTCATTCATTTGCCATGAAAATGACTGGCTCTGACTTTCTGCACATTCTAATGAACTCTTTTGGAAGCTGACTCTGTGCAGTGAAGTCAGAGTAGGAAGTTTCAGTAAAGAGTAAGGCCTTGTACAGTTGTGTAAGGCTGAATGTAAGCCTGGAGTGTAATTTTAATTTCTTCTGAACAGACACACACAAAGCAGTACAACGCTAACAGAAGTCTTAAATGCTCCCCGATCCTATTCAATAGTAGAAATGAAATCTGTTTTGGCTGATTTGGGGCTTAAAACTAGAAAACCAAGTAACACAGTGTTGTTTATTTCAACAAATTAGTGTTTCCTTCGCAGTAGAATTCCAGTAAAGTTAGTCTTCAACCTCAACAATTAGATATTTCTTCTTGTGAGTCCAGAAAGAGTTCTGGCACTAATGTATGTTTTCAGAGTTTCTGTGCACGATATAGTAGAGACTAAAAACCGCATTGTTTATTGCTGTTGTTGGCTTCATACCCCACATTTTAGAAATCTCTGCACTTTCCACACTCCTGGGTTTACCATAACTACCATGCTTGTGAATTACAGCTTAGCCTTTGCTTGGCATTGTCCCTGGTTTATTTTAAGGGGTTCTAACTTAATCATCTATTTCAAGCAGTACAGCTTATTTCAAGCAGTACAGCTTGTTAAAGAAAATTTTTGTCATGGGTTGGAAATCCTATTTTAAGGTGAAAGTAAGACATAACATTTCACAAAGTGTTGACTGGCTGCTGGAGACCTTTGTTAGAAAAATGTGTTAGGGGCCTATTGCAGAAGTGCTAATAATAACCTAATTACAGCAAAAAAATCAATAGTACTAATGTTACACCCAAGAGCATTGAAAATGCATAGTACTTTGCATTGATTTCCTCTGAGAAAAAGAGACATTTTAATCACTTTGTACATGCAAACTGACAAGTAGTTAAGCAGGGTATAAGTACAATGTCTGTGTGACAACTAAAATAGAACTCTGGGTTATAAAAAAGAAACCTATTGAGCCCATATATAAATATTTGTATTTGTAAATACTATAGCACATTTATTTAAAATCTGTCTTAAGATTCTAGCTAAACGTCATGCAGATATAACATTCACTAATTATTGCAGCTCTGTATTCATGTATACATGTATTTTTTTTTTTTTAAGGCCAACAGTGTAAGTACCTGGATTTAGAGTTCAGACTTGGAAAGGGACAAGCAACACAATAAGCCAAGCTGTGCTGTTTTGGTAGCAGAGTGACAGGGAAATTACCTCAACGGTCAGGCCTTCTGCCCTACCAGACAGTGTTGTTTTGTGTTGCAGAGGTGTAAATCCTAGAACTGTGTAGAAATCATTAGGCAGGTAAAAAATGTTACATATGTATTTAGCTATTTGACTGAAGTCCAACCAAAGTCATTATAATATTAATGAACAGGATTAATATAGCACCAACATATTATGCAGCCCCCTATTAAATATAGGTTGCAAATGACAAACAGAGACAGACAGTGACACAGGAGGAGGAGAGGACCCTGCCCTGAAGAGCTTACAATCTAAGAGGTGGGGGAAGTATCACACAATAAGAGGGGAGATATGGAGTGGTGGAAAGTAGTGAGGGTATTAAGAGACAAAAGAAGATGGGTAGGCAAGTATGAAGAAATGGGTTTTGAGTACTCTTTTAAATGAGCAGAAAGTAGGAGCAAGCTGAATAGGACGAGTAAGACCATTCCAGAGAGTCGATGCAACTCTAGAAAAGTCTTGGAGCCATGCTTGTGATGAGGTTATGAGTGAGGAAGTCATTAGTAGGTCATTGGAGGAGCGAAGAAAGTTACAATAATCCTACACCTGGGATTTGAGAATGTAAGCCAATCAAACTTTATTTCTTAGACAGTAGAGTCATCCTAAATCATATTTGCTTTCATCATTTGATTTTCTAAAGGTGGTTTAGGGGAAAACAATGCCTTTGACTGACTGCCTCATTAACAGCAAAGCCAAGAGTGCCCAGGGCTTAGTTGTATTTCCTGTGGTCTCCCTTTCATTCATTATTTACCATGTTTTGGTCCAGTGTTCATGGAAATCCATGGTAATGGGATAGTCCTGCGGGGATGGTAATGGGGCTTGCGTTAGTACTGAGGTATTGGTAGTCTACTGAGGTATTGGTACTGGTGTCTGCTGACTTTCCGTAGATGCCATATCAATATTGGAGCATACAGTGCATACCTGTACTCTTCCCTATGTAAGTTGGCTCTCTGCCTGCTAAGAACATAGATAAAAAGTACTGTCCTGCAGACCATGGACAGTAAAGCTGACACTGTGGTCTGTCCCCATAAAAATGTTTTCACTCATTATCACTGAAGAATGTAGACCATCTAGTGTCAGCTGCAATAGCTAGAGAATCCCATTCAGAAAAGTAGGAGAATACTGAGTTCTGTGCTCGTATTTTATTACCAGATTAGGTAAAATTAAGTTGTGCCCTCTATTTATGTTATTGAATTGTTTCAGGATCATTAATATTCTTGTTTTTCTACTGTACTCTCAGTTCTTATTTTTACTGCCAACACATCCATATGTAGGTTTGGATTATTTGTTTAAAATTTAGATCTGCTTATATATTTTTCAGTTACTTGCTTAACACACAGATTTTACTTGCACAATATGATTTTTTTTTTATTTACATATTTAAATTAACATATAGGAGGTGAGGAGTTTGGTGGAGGCATGTGGAGACTGTTAAAATTTGTATGGGGATAGCATGGTGAAGAAAAAAGTGATGGAGACAGGGTGAGAATGGATCAAAAATGAACAGGGACAAAATGATGTCCTCTCACACACCTCTACACCTTGTGTGGCTTTGTCCAGTAAAGGCAAGACTATGCTTTTTCGGAGCCATCAAAGAGAACAGCAAGTAAAAATTTGAGGCACATATACAGCATGAGACTGTAGATTCAGGTGTGCCAGGGCTGTTTCACAGAACTACTAAGCACAGTTAACATTTTAGAAGCTACATTTACACAATTAATTTTAAATGAAACAACTCAGATGCAGTTGAAATGCAGACTTTCAGCTTTAATTCAGTGGGTTAAACAAAAAGATTGCATAAAAATGTGAGGAACTAAAGCCTTTTTTACACAATCACTTCATTTCAGGGACTCAAAAGTAATTGCACAAAATAAAAAGCTGAAAATAAAATGTTCATTTCTAATACTTGGTTGAAAACCCTTTGCTGGCAATGACAGCCTGTAGTCTTGAACTCATGGACATCACCAGATGCCGGGTTTCCTCTTTTTTAATGCTCTGCCAGGCCTTTACTGCAGCGGCTTTCAGTTGCTGTTTGTTTGTGGGCCTTTCTGTCGGAAATTTGGTCTTCAACAAGTGAAATTCATGCTCAGTTGGGTTCAGATCAGGGGACTGACTTGGCCATTCAAGAATATTCCACTTCTTTGCTTTAATAAACTCCTTGGTTGCTTTGGCTGTATGTTTTGGGTCATTGTCCATCTGTATTATGAAACGCCTCCCAATCAATGTGACTGCATTTAGCTGGATTTGAGCAGACAGTATGTCTCTGAACACCTCAGAATAATCGGCTGCTTCTGTCCTGTGTCACATTATCGATAAAACCATTGTGAATCTTCACTATTTATTTTCAGGTCCACTTTAAGCGAAGTCACCGGTTGGCTAGCTGCATGTGAACATCCATCCATCTCGCCCTTTTAGCATATACCACACAAAAGACAAACCAGAGAAATACTTGTTTGTTACAGTTTGTCTTCTTTCAGGCATTAAACATTTACTTCACATTGTTTTTCTTACTTTGGATACATTGAATTTTTTTGTGATATTTTTGAGACCACACCTTCAAGTCTGAATAATTCCCGGGTCATCCAGGTTCTCTATTAGCAGTATTGTTCTGTAAAAATTGTAAAATGCATTCTTTGTACCTAGAAGAAGCTTCCTGCATTGCAATCCAAGCCATCATAAAGAAAATGAATGGCATCTTTTCCTTGGTCCTTGATTTCTAGGAATGAGCACTTAAGAAACTGTTTCTTGTAATCCTATCATTTGGCATTAAACATAAAAGGAAGAAAAGAACTTTGTCATAAGGTCCCTTTAATTCTTTTTAATGTCACATATTGGTTTGTTGTGATAACAAATCTTTAAAGCGTTGTTGGGGTTAAGCAGTTAGTATATCGTGTTATTCAACCGAGGCAGTGCAGCTGTATAGCTAGACTTTTATACATTTTGTGATGTTCATTGCCACTTTTGTTGGTCTTCCATTATTGCAAACCTTGGGAACCAGAGTAAAGCTGGCACCTGATTCACCACACAAAAGATGAAAGCGAGCGGTATTATTAGCATGTGTCTATACAGTCTATTGATCTTCTCATCTGATGTAACTGTTTTTCAGAGCAATTAATAGATGTTTACATGAATGGGAAACATTTTACACACATCGTCACAGAACTGGTTATCCAGCTTTTTCTCAGATGTGTGTGAAGTGGGTTTTGACACAGAACCCTTGAGCTAATTTATGTGTGGGTGCTGCCTGTTCACAATTAAATAGCCTCATTGATGCAACAATGCATGGCCAGCAAAAGCTATGAACTTGCAAGTAATAAAAGTATTTTTATGTATACAGTATATTACCCTTGCAATCTGTTAATGCAAAACTAAATTCAAATGCAGCTAAATACAAAGTTTAATTCATATATGTTACTGATTTACTTGGCAGGGGATATGTAATTTTGTACAGCTAGTCCTATGATTTTTGCACACATCTTTTATTCAGTATGGTCATAAAGGTAGAGATCCAGCCTGCTCATTCATTCATTCTACCATCATCACCTCCATTCTAGTGATGCAGGAAGCAATACAAGGTAGTCCGATCCTATAATGCAGGCTTATAAGAAGGCCTTTGTAGCACTTGATCCCAGCTTTGAATCTTGACCAAGACACTATCTGCATGCAGTTTTCAGGTTCTCCCAATGTTTGCGTGGGTTTCCTCCAGGTTCCTCCCACATTCCAAAACATGCAGTTAGGTTAATTGGCTTCCACCCAAATTGACCTTAGACTGTAATAAAGACATATGACTATGGAAGGAACATTAGATTGTGTGTGTGTTCCATTGAGGGACAGCTAGTGTTATGACTATGGACTTTGAAAAAGTGCTGTGTAATATCTCAACACTATATAAATACTGTGTAATAATAATAAAATTAAAAAAAGGCTCATGAGGATCAAATTTATGCAAAAAGTCAAGATTTGCATATAACCTGTTGTTACCACTGGATTTACTAAGGGTACAATATGATGCCTGATGGTATTTGTATTAGTCAAAAGAGCCTCTCTGATTTACTTTGACTTTAGCACCAACTTTATCTTGGTCAAGCTTTGCCTACTAAATCTCCACTGTACAATGAGTATGTATCTCTGGGCATTAAAGCCACTTTACTTAACCACATGGTAATGTGTAACCCTCTTTGCCACATTCTTGTTAGAGACAAATAATATAACTATACCACTCACTGAATCAGGGTAATATTATGTGTACTTCAGTACATTGTTTAACAACCTCACCCAGTATCTTCTCCAATTTACCTGGAATCTCTTAATTTTCTCCTACCCCTCTCCAGAGCTTGGCATTTCCTTGCACTTCTCTGTCTGAACCCCCTGATATTAGTTTAGTTGCCCATCTCTGCACTCTCTCCAATTCCACAATGTCCTTTTTGTGAACTGGTGCCCAAAACTGGACTGCATATTCCAGATGTGGTCTGACCAATGCTTTGTACAGGGGCAGGATTATGTCTCCATCTCTGCAGTCCTCTTTTAATACAAGAAAGTACTTTGCTAGCTTTAGATATTGCAGCTTGGCATTGCATGCTGTTATTAGGTCTATGATCTACCAGAACCCCCAGATCCTTTTCCAATTCTGACTCCCACAAATGTATTCCCCCCTAGCAAGATCATACAGGGGCTTTTTATAGCAATGAGTATGTAAATATAGCATTTTTTCTGCAACTTTTGTGATATGCCTAGGTTTGAAAAAAAAGGAAAACAATGGTTTTCTTTTTACTCATGCCAGGTTTACTCTAATATTATGAGTAATGCGTACACATATATATTGTTTGTAGAAAAAACATAACTCACCATAAAGAGTGAGCCTGGAAATTCTGCATAGAATTTATACTGCTAGAATAATGAGCTACCATAGTTTTTAAAGTCCTGTTCCATATCTTGTGACAGACAGTGCAGGTCTTGAAAATATTGATATGGATTTATAAGTCCCATGTTGATGTTAAATCATGTATGACATTATTTTTAAGCGATGGATAGTCAAACCTGTATTGTGGCTAGAGTAAAACATTTGTAAAACCTCTGTCAAGATTTTATTGCAACCTGGGCCCCTGCTGGGTTATTCACCTTTCTATTTGTCCTGGAGAGCATTGTTACTGAGACAGAAAGTGATGTGAAATCCAAAATATTAGAGTTGTGATGATATTAAATTTCCTAAGGGGACTCTAGTTATGATGACACCTGTCCAGTGTGGTGTCTAGCAGTTCCCCTTATTTGTAGAGATTTCTTCTCATTTTCTGTTCCATTTGTATAGACAAGAAGGGTAAAAACATCTCTCTAAAGGGACCTGTATATAAACTGACAGCAGTAGAGGGACACCTCATAACAGGAAGTGCCCTAACAAGGATCATCCTGCCAGAAATACCAGACATAATATAATGAAATACAAAGATTTAAAAATATTGGAAATGACTACTGTAATCACATTAACATGTTAAAGCCTGAATGAGATTTCATTGCTTGGATTTACATATGCAACATACATAAGACAACAGGCCAAAAATAATATCTGCTGCATTTATATAAACAGTACACTCCTGCAAAAGGCCCATGTAAATAAAATAAGATGAACAGCTAAATGGATGCATAATCTACAACAAC
>NC_092864.1:60593641-60602179 GCF_032062135.1 Pyxicephalus adspersus
TTAAATGAGCAGAAAGTAGGAGCATCTGACAGACAGTGACACAGGAGGAGAAGACCCTGCCCCAAAGTGCTTACAATTTAAGCGGTGGGGGAAGTATCACTCAATAAGAGGGGAGATATGGAGTGGTGGGAAGTAGTGATGGTATTAAGAGACAGAAGAAGATGGGTAGGCAGGTTTGAAGAAATGGGTTTTAGGTGTTCTTTTAAATGAGCAGGAAGTAGGAGCATAGGGCGAGAAATAGGGCGAGGTAGACATTACAGAGAGTTGGGGCCGTGCGTGTGATGAAGTTATGGGTGAGGCAGTCAGTAGTAGGTCATTGGAGGAGCGGCTAGAGGGCTATTTTTCTATCAGGTCAGAAACGTAAGTGGGACTAGAACTGTGGAGGTAGTTAAAGGCAAAGCACAGGAGCTTGAATTTGATTCTAAGGGAAAAAGGTAACCAATGAAAAGAAATAAAAAGAGATGCAGCAGAAGAGGAGTGGTGGGAAGCATGGATGAGTCTGGCTACAGATACAAAAGCTCCCCTGAAGATACAGACACCAATGTCAAAATTTCTAAACCTTCAATATTGCTTTTTGACTGTTGTTGGTACCAGCATTGGGGAAATATATTTTCATTTCTTGTTTGGTTTAACACCCATTAAATAGAAAATTGGGAAAAAATTCAAAGCTGTACAGTTGAGTTGTAAAGAATGTATTGGGTTGTTTTAGAGATCACTGTTCTATCCAGGTCAATAAATTGAGCAACTCAATACATCCATAAACAATTTGCAACCCAGAAGTAAGAGTGTTACCTTACGCCTGTGTTCATTTCACATTCTTTGTCACCCACCCAGCCAGCATTGACATGGCAAACCTCCAGCCTCTTCATTACTAATTAAAACATAGAGCATGTGCTGTGGGAAAGGGGAGCAGAGACAGAACAACTTTCTTTTTGTTTCTTTTCATTCTTTGAGTTTAGAGGATGAATTGTTCCACAACACCTGAAGCTATGTAAGTCAGTGAGAATCTGTTTTAAAGCTTATTTATTGCTTGTTAGGAATAGGTAAATACATTGCCTGGCCACATGTACACTTTAAATAGTAAAACAAACAGATGTGCTTTTGTGAAATTTGTCCATAAACATGCATGAAAAACGAGCACAGATAAATCAGGTTATTCTTTTTTGTAGGTATAACGTTTACAGTATATATTTTCTTTACACAGGTTGTTGAAGGCAAGTTGGCTCCTTTTCTTATAAAGGTGATTAAGTTTGCCACATCTCATGTGTACAGTTGCAGTCTGTGCAGTCAGAAAGGCTTCATCTGTGAAATATGCAACAATGGGGAAATCCTGTATCCCTTTGAGGAGAATTCTACAAGCAGGTATGTTGTAATGCTGCATACTGGACATAGCGGGCCTGATTTGTTAAAGCTTTCCAAGACTGGAGAGGATACACTGTCATCAGTGAAGCTGCATGATCCAGCAAACCTGGAATGGATTTCATAAAAGTTATTTGCTATTTGTTAGCAAATATTTTGAATCCTGGACTAGATCCTTTGCAGGTTTGCTGGATCACCCAGCTTCACTGATGAAAGTTTATTCTCTGCAGCCTTGGAGACCGTTAATAGGGCCCAGTGTGTCATGTTATTTTTAGTAAGCAGTCTTTGTCATTATTCATATTTGGTAGTGGAAAAAATGTTTCAGTCTTCCATATTTGTTCTATATACTTTGATATCAACTGCTTGTTTATTCTCAATTTAAAATGCTAATAGGAGTTTAATAGCCGCTGCTTTGCTGCCAAGCTATGGGGGAAGGAAAAATTTATCCCTTTCATTTGAAAATGGAAAGGCCACAAAATGCCTGTTTCCAAAATCAAAAAAGATAAAAACAAGAAAAATACCTACTCACAAAATACAACATTTGTTTCACTTATGTTGTTGCATGCTATGTGTTTCTATTTATGGCATTTTTTTTAACTATTTACTTTATACAATATACCTAATGTACAAAATATATTTTTGCCAGATGGCAAAGGTTAATCAATCAAAAGCAGACATTTGTGTGTTGCATACGATTCCCCCTTTAAAACAATACTTCTGATATTTTAGATTTTTTTATCAGCTTTTCACATTTAAATGCTGTACTTTTGTCCAATCATTTTGTCAAATTGTACTACATCTGTCAGCTTGCATGGGACATATAAAGAATTTGTCCAAAATTGTTCCACTCAGTTTTTGTCCAAAATTGTTCCACTCAGTAATTCTCTGTTGGTTTGAGCTTTGAAAAAGTCCACGCTAAGACATTTAGGTTACTGGTTTTAAACTACCCAGTGCTTTTAGGTTTTTGTAGGGTCCTTGTCACAGTGTCAATGCCCTGTAGGATCTAGGACACAAGACAGAGTCAGCAGGGTGCCAAATGATAGAATAATGTCTGCTGGTTTTGCCATTTGGTCGTAGTGATCTTCAGCGGGGATAGTATAGGTATAGTATAACCCTAGTCTTACTACATTGGAGGATATGGAAGACAGAGTCAGGGGGGATAAGGGGGTTATTACAACTGACATTGCCACAATCACCAGATTGAAATACCTGTATTTTCTGTACCAATAATTTTTTCCCCTGAATAGTAGAGTTAACTGTACGCTACTTTTAACGTAAGCCTTTCATTAGTTCTACCTTATGATTACAAATGTCAGACTGTAATGTAAACGATAGAACGCTGCGCCATATAAAGAATGATAGAAAGGTTGCACATGTGCAGCTGAGCATCTGTTATTGTTTCAGACACATATAATCACTGTACATGGAATATTACTATAGTTCTACCTCTTACTTTATCCAAACACTTCACGCTCTGTTCTGCAAGTTAAATCAGCCTTCAAACAGTGTTTGGAGCATTGTGAAGGAGACTTACGTTTACCACTTGTGAAAAGATATAACTTCAGCTAAAAGCAAAATGTTTTAAGAAGCTTTGATGTTCTGAAACTGCAGGCAAATATTAAATAAACATTTTAACAGAACCCAGGTAGAAGATCCTTGACTTTGATGCATTTAGGAGAGGATGTGAGCCCGAAAAATGGCCAAGGCGCAGAGACTTAGTAGACCACCAGATTTGCATGTGAGGACCCCACATGGAATGGTGGACATTACTGTTGAATGTTCCAGTTTGTGGTCCGCTTATACATGTGCACATAGCCATTGAGGGAGATAAAAAGACAGTAGGTGTTATCAGAACCAGGAACAGGTCAAAGGTCAGGGTGGGCAGCAAGCAGCATTCAGTAACTGAGGAGACAGCAATGTAAGAGCACAGGATCACTGAACACGGGTCACTGGAGCACAGCAAAGGTTAATCAATCAAAAGCAGACATTTGTGTGTTGCATACGATTCCCCCTTTAAAACAATACTTCTGATATTTTAGATTT
Organism: Pyxicephalus adspersus; assembly: GCF_032062135.1. Classification (NCBI taxonomy): domain Eukaryota; kingdom Metazoa; phylum Chordata; class Amphibia; order Anura; family Pyxicephalidae; genus Pyxicephalus; species Pyxicephalus adspersus. Next base: position 60,597,044 of record NC_092864.1, read on the forward strand.
TTTTATCAGCTTTTCACATTTAAATGCTGTACTTTTGTCCAATCATTTTGTCAAATTGTACTACATCTGTCAGCTTGCATGGGACATATAAAGAATTTGTCCAAAATTGTTCCACTCAGTTTTTGTCCAAAATTGTTCCACTCAGTAATTCTCTGTTGGTTTGAGCTTTGAAAAAGTCCACGCTAAGACATTTAGGTTACTGGTTTTAAACTACCCAGTGCTTTTAGGTTTTTGTAGGGTCCTTGTCACAGTGTCAATGCCCTGTAGGATCTAGGACACAAGACAGAGTCAGCAGGGTGCCAAATGATAGAATAATGTCTGCTGGTTTTGCCATTTGGTCGTAGTGATCTTCAGTGGGGATAGTATAGGTATAGTATAACCCTAGTCTTACTACATTGGAGGATATGGAAGACAGAGTCAGGGGGGATAAGGGGGTTATTACAACTGACGTTGCCACAATCACCAGATTGAAATACCTGTATTTTCTGTACCAATAATTTTTTCCCCTGAATAGTAGAGTTAACTGTACGCTGCTTTTAACGTAAGCCTTTCATTAGTTCTACCTTATGATTACAAATGTCAGACTGTAATGTAAACGATAGAGCGCTGCGCCATATAAAGAATGATAGAAAGGTTGCACATGTGCAGCTGAGCATCTGTTATTGTTTCAGACACATATAATCACAGTACATGGAATATTACTATAGTTCTACCTCTTACTTTATCCAAACACTTCACGCTCTGTTCTGCAAGTTAAATCAGCCTTCAAACAGTGTTTGGAGCATTGTGAAGGAGACTTAGGTTTACCACTTGTGAAAAGATATAACTTCAGCTAAAAGCAAAATGTTTTAAGAAGCTTTGATGTTCTGAAACTGCAGGCAAATATTAAATAAACATTTTAACAGAACCCAGGTAGAAGATCCTTGACTTTGATGCATTTAGGAGAGGATGTGAGCCCGAAAAATGGCCAAGGCGCAGAGACTTAGTAGACCACCAGATTTGCATGTGAGGACCCCACATGGAATGGTGGACATTACTGTTGAATGTTCCAGTTTGTGGTCCGCTTATACATGTGCACATAGCCATTGAGGGAGATAGAAAGACAGTAGGTGTTATCAGAACCAGGAACAGGTCAAAGGTCAGGGTGGGCAGCAAGCAGCATTCAGTAACTGAGGAGACAGCAATGTAAGAGCACAGGATCACTGAACACGGGTCACTGGAGCACAGTATCACAAGGAAATCTGCAGTAGGAGGTAGCTTAGCACTGGCATAGTGACATGGTACATAAACTCTGAGCTGAGGCCTGGTGCTGGATGTGGTAAGTGTGATATGGTTGACTAACTATACGGTGAAAAATTTTTTGGGTGGCTTTTGTGATTTTTAACATCAAGACAGAGTAATATGCAATATTGCACAATTAACACATAGACATGTAATATTTGATAAAGGATGCCATCTCATTTGTGTTTGATGACCACCGTCCAGGAAGGAGCAGAAGGTTCTCATTGTGGGCCATGTGAACATGGAACAAGGGATTAGAGAAGGATAGTTAGGAGCCTCAAAAGAAGTAAGGGGAGTCACCACAAAAGCAAACTGGATGCAAAATAGTAGCTTATCTTCATTGTGGGATGGCATTCAGGAGGCAGAGTGAAATATGTATATGCTGGAAATGATGAGAAGAGAGAGACGAGGTAGTTGACCATAGAATATTAGAATAGGAGGCAGACAGGGAAGGTAATCATTGCCATAGTGGCAGAGAGGGGGTTTACAGTGGCTAAGGAGAATGTGTGAATTTTGGAGTCAATCACAAGGGAATGCTCTGGCATGTCCACTTAATTAGTTGGTTAAAATGGCTTCTAGGATTTGTCAGTATTGCAAAAGAATATAACACACCAAGATCAGAAAATGATAATACTTACTTTAAACAAAGGTGTAAGGATGACCTAATTTCATGCAATATGGTGTTTCCAGGGATCATTTGGCTTCATCAGCCAACAGTATGGAGAATAAAAAAAAAAAAACAATGTGACTGCTGTAGTACTCATGTTGAATACCTAAACAGGAGGACTCCCAGCATTAGTATGGCTGTGTAATCAATCTATTCTCAGGCCATCTATAAAAATATTAAAACACAAAGTAATGGCAACTTGAGAGGTCAACACATCAACAAATTCTAACTTGGGGGGTATTCCCATTTAGGAAACAATTAGTGAAACATAGGAATTCTGTAACAGGTAAACACTGAAGTTCATTCAACCTCTGAAACAATTTGTGCAGTCATAAATTATAATAAGCTGCAACTGGAGAAGCTTCTTATCCTTCATTTTCTTCTTTGAGTATAGATAGGCAAAGGATATTTGTTTGAATATAAAACCTATTGTTTATTTTTTACTCATAACACATTTATTTGTCTGCCTTTAGAGTTGCCCTAATGAAAATAATTATTTTATTTCAATACGGAGACCGACATTTCGAGATAACACATTTGTTCACTTCTACTCTCTGTAATTTAATTTATCATTGGTAAATTTAAAAGCATATTACTTTAATGAAATGAAGCTTCTTGAAATATTTATATTCTGGTTTCTAAGTTAATTTCATTTAATGTTTTTAGTGGTACCTAGACTCCGTGCTGTCTTTTAAAAGCACAGTCTATAGGTATAGATTTTCTCTTTAAAATACCTATGAACAATAATACTGTCTATATGACTTGTAACAGCAGAAAATATATAAAACATTAACTTTTAATTTAGTAAAAAAATGGCAACTTGAGAGGTCAACACATCAACAAATTCTAACTTGGGGGGTATTCCCATTTAGGAAACAATTAGTGAAACATAGGAATTCTGTAACAGGTAAACACTGAAGTTCATTCAACCTCTGAAACAATTTGTGCAGTCATAAATTATAATAAGCTGCAACTGGAGAAGCTTCTTATCCTTCATTTTCTTCTTTGAGTATAGATAGGCAAAGGATATTTGTTTGAATATAAAACCTATTGTTTATTTTTTACTCATAACACATTTATTTGTCTGCCTTTAGAGTTGCCCTAATGAAAATAATTATTTTATTTCAATACGGAGACCGACATTTCGAGATAACACATTTGTTCACTTCTACTCTCTGTAATTTAATTTATCATTGGTAAATTTAAAAGCATATTACTTTAATGAAATGAAGCTTCTTGAAATATTTATATTCTGGTTTCTAAGTTAATTTCATTTAATGTTTTTAGTGGTACCTAGACTCCGTGCTGTCTTTTAAAAGCACAGTCTATAGGTATAGATTTTCTCTTTAAAATACCTATGAACAATAATACTGTCTATATGACTTGTAACAGCAGAAAATATATAAAACATTAACTTTTAATTTAGTAAAAAATAAAGCTGATAACTGGCATTAAAGCTGCTAGCAAATATAAAGTCATAGAAGTGCCCACACAAGCAGTTTTTTTTGCCCCTTCTGCACTCAAATACTGTTCCATTCTTATCAGGGAAAACTCCAGAACTGGTCCTGGTAATGATGGAGATTGTCCAATTCTTACTGCCTTGCTAAAGTTTTTTGTTGGCCAGTAAGACAATTATGGGCACATACAGATACACCACAAAATGTGTATTGTTATATTGCTAGCTGTTAATGTATTTTGTTTTAATCTGAAGTATTAGGAATTGCTGTGCCATCAATATTTTTTGTATTAAAACTTCATTATAATGCACATGTTAGGGGTCACATACAGCCATATATATGCACAGTCTCTATATTTCTTTATTTAAACATAAATAATAAATACATACGTCATACTGATACTTGCTACATGCTTATTCTGGGTCTGCAACTTAACAAGTATAAAAGCTAGATACAGCTGGCAACTAGCATTTTTTGAAAACAACCAACAAACCTACCTTCATGTTTATTTCCTGGCAGTATTTTAAAAAATGTTTGCCTCTGTTGATTGTTTCAATATACATTAACAGCTAGATCAGTGTTTCTCGACCTTTTGACTAAGGAAGAACCCCTCGGAAACTATGCTATAATTACTATATCCACAGTTGACAAAAAGAATATTGGTGTGGCTCAAACTGATCTGAATCTCACACTGCTCATTGCTCAAGGAACCCCTAGCAACCCCTGGAGAAACCCTGGTTGAGAAACACTAATCCAGATATTTCATATCAAGCAATGTCCCTTTAAAGGTGTGCAGATTAAAAAAAAACTTTTAAAAAAAAAACTGTGTTCCTTTAAGAGGCAGGCACTGTTAGGCAATAATAGAATTCATTATGTTTATATTCATTACTATTCACGTTTTTATAATTAGCATGCACATATGCCATTCATTACTGTGACCCAAGGAAGAGGTCCCTAATGTAAAATTTAATGTTATTATTCTTCTTCTGGTATACTCGGGGGTCTGTTTACTGCTTTAATAACACAGAGCTCCCACACAACTTTATTTAGTATACAGGGCCCAGCATACTTAGAGGTTAAAGCAAGCATATGCAAGCAGAAAATCCCATTCATATCTATCATATCACATCATATCAAATCAACTTATTTAAAATTCAGCAATGGCTTTGCAACATTTCTAAGAACATTTGCTTTCTGGTGCATTTAGTCTGCATTAGAGATGAGTTTGAGTTGCTTATGAGGTCATTTGGTGTTTTACAGGTGTATTTGACCTACAGGTAATCCTCATAATTGTTGCTGTAAGCCAACAAATCAAGCTTAAAGTAAATGTGGAAATGCCTGCTGATGTTTAGCCCTATCCTAAAAGAATTGCTGTTCCTGACAAGCCAGTGTTAATGAGCTGACTGTCAGTCTTTAAGTTGCTAAGTAGTGCCAATCATTGCACAGAATGCTCATTTACAAATTTATTTTTCACATTCCCCTGAGAAATCTCAATGAGCTACACCTTTGTTATTTTATTAAAACTCATGTATTTTAGAAACGTCCTTGTGTATCTAATGCTTTACCCTTTCCAAATGAATCTTAGAACCCAACAAATTAGACACATGCAACTTAATAGGTAGAAAGAGGATGAGAAACCCAACCACCTCCAAAACCCAACAGTTCCTTCCACTGTCAATAGATTGGAGGGAACGGATTAGAATGTATATGGTTAGCTTTTTTGGGTGGGTC
>NC_092864.1:60602884-60644468 GCF_032062135.1 Pyxicephalus adspersus
TTCTTAATAATACATTTTTAGCAATGAGCATCTATAAAACTTACCGGTGGTAAACTTCTGACCTTCTGTATCCCTGGAAACAGTAGCACAACACAGTTCACGTCAAAGCAGCTAAAACTCTTCAGAAGTTGTTTAAAGAGCATTAAGGAGAGCATGAAGGAAACACATAAAATATCTGGATAGGTGTGAACAATCCATCTACATGAAGCACTGTGGGCAATGGATCATTATATTTTAGTGACCCATAGGTGTTCCTACTGATTTTCTTGTGTACACGGATTATATCAGCATTCTTATACAGAAATGTCCTAAAATAAACATTCAGACCCATTTCATTAATCACATTTCTGCTTTGTCTCAGCTGCCCAGCTCAACAACACAAGAATAACACAAAGGGTGACATTTTTCCTCAAAAGCTCCACCAGAGCTGAAGAAAAGAATTTCGAGCCTAGCCAAGAATCTAATATTTGATCTGCGCTGACAGAAATTGTAGTCAGGAAATGCATTACAAGCTTCAAACACATTTAAAAAAGTTGTACACTACAGTCATACAAAAGATGACCTGTAGTATGCTGAACACACTGTACACCTTTATTCGCAAGATTCTCATACATATTACAGGTTCCTAGTGACATATTAGGAATCCACAAGGAATAATGCTTGTCTACTGTATAACGAACCTTTAAATCAGGGGTGCCCACACTTTTTTGGCCTGCGAGCTACTTTTAAAATGACCAAGTCAAAATGATCTACCAACAAAATGCTAAACATATATTTATTTATATATATATACTGAGTATACATTATATTTAAAATATATATTGTTTACCTTGTATAACAGCATGAACATGTATAGCACAATACAATTCTGTACATTTTTGGCCATTACCTTACTCCGATGACATCCTAAACTGAATGGAATCAGCCAAAGTTGCATAGTCCGGACAGTAGTTGCTGGTAGCCAGCCTCAAACAGACTTCCAAATGATTATCAGTCATGGTGGAACAGTATTTGGACTTAATAACTCTGATAAATGGCATAGAAGCACAGTGGAGTTAATATTGAAAGGAAGGGCTCCGCAATCTACTTAGGTTGCCTTTGCGATCTACCAGTAGATCGCAATCCATGTGTTAGGCACCCCTGGTTTAATTGGTGTTGGATATACTTTATTAAATTTTACTGTTTATTATTGTTTGCCTAGGGGGGGTAATCTGTTGCATGTAGGCACTTCCCATTGATCATTCAGATTGCACATTTTAGCTTTTTAGCTAAGATTTGTATGAGACAACATTGGTTCACACAGGTAAAACATAAAAACAATTGCAAAGACACCAGGATTTGCATGATTTTAAATGAGAAGATTTCAGGCTGAAGATAGAGATCCAATCTTAGGAGGAAAAAGGGAGAAGGTTTTGTAAGGCTGGATTTATTTGGAGCATCCTCAGAACAGCTAGCTCTGCCTTCCTAACTATACCTAGCAACAAACACTTACCCTGTGAATGAATGAGAGTTCTTGCTGCTAGGGATATTGAGAGTTAAGGGGGTGGGTGGTTGTCAGCCGTTCTTCAGGCACTCCATGTAAATTCAGCCTAAGGAAAAGCGTTGTGATCTTTATGAAGTATATTGAATATCTAATGGTGTTATACATTGCATATAGTTAACATGAAAATTATATGTGTTGCTGGCAAGTTGAATCGTTTTATACAACTTTGTACTGTATAGGTCTCAGGAACGGTGGTGGAAAAGCAGCTGCAAACTTACTTATTCTGCAAAACGTTTGCAGCCATAAAAAGCTAAATGGTAGTTTAGCTTACTTTGGATTGATTCTTTATGATAAAGTGTTTGCAAATAGTTGGTGTAAATTATTTGTATGAGAGTGCATGAATAATGCAAAAAGGCAAAGACATAAACTACTAAAGGGAAACTCCCCACAGAAGTCCAGTAGTAATATGAGTGACCAGCTTAAAATGCATCCCTAGGTGAAAACAAAATTCCTGTAGATCTGCAATCTTTGCATGTTTTCTTAGGATTTAGACTACTCCACATTTCTTGGTATCCTGCCTACAGGATGAAAACATCCCTCCACGTTGAAGTCCAAGGAAAGGTTAGTATAATATCAGCCTTTTTTTCTATTACATATATATATATATATTTTTTTCCAAGGAAAGGTTAGTATAATATCAGCCTTTTTTTCTATTACATATATATATATTTTATTTTTTATTTTTTTTTAAACATTTTACTGAGCAAATCAGCATGAGGAAGGGGTCTAATATAAATATTAGCCCTTTCATGGAAATGATCCTTTAAGTGACATTGTTTCTTCATTATATTAACATATTGCACCCTGCAGTGTAACACAGTTTATACTTACCTGCCCTATATACTACAAAAGCCATCTTCACTCTTTTGCAATGCTACCATAGCTAAAGTTTTCTTCCTAGTCTCTTTGAGCTGCGGTTCTTCTAGCAGAGTACTTTAGTGATGTAAAAGCCAGTGGAAGGAAACACAGCAAAAAGTAAACCAGAGGGAACCACTCTCAAAGTGTCTGATCATGAAAATTCCATAGCTACTTCACCTTTGCATCAGAACAAAGATCAGTGGCAGAAAAGGATTTAAATATCAATATATTTTTTCATGTTAAGCACTTGTATAGGTATAAATGAAGCACATGAATTTATTATCCTGCAATTCTCAATACTTTGTGATAAAAGAGATTGTGATACTCTCTATTTCAATAAATATATGACCAATACGAGGGGGTGCTGAGAAGTTCCTGGCTTTGCCCAGAAAGAAGAGAGCCAGAGTTATGGAATAACACATTTATTCAACATATTCCCCCCTGAGACTGATGCACTTGGTACAGCATAGTTGCAGCTTTTCTAGACCGTTGAAATAAAAGTCCTTTGAATGGGCCGCAAACCAGCTCGCAGCAGCATCTTTGATGTCAGAAATGTCCTTAAAACGTTGCCTCTTCAGGTGTTTTTTCAAATTCAGGAACATATAATAGTCCGAAGGGCCGGGTCAGGTGACTAGGGGGGATGGTGGACCAAATGGAAACCCAGGGTTTTTAATTTGGCAGCCACAACGTTGGATGTGTGCGCCGGTGCATTGTCCTGCAAAAAAAAGGATCCTTTCGGTCACCTTTCCACGGCGTTTCGTCTTATTTGCCCCCTTCAGCTGGTCCAGGAGGTTAGCATAATACTGTCCGGTGATACTAGAGCCCTGAGGTAGTGCAGCTTCAAAATGGGCCAAAGCAGCTTTGGATGCCTCAGCTCGTTCCTTCTTCTGATCACTGTTCAAACATTTTGGCACCCACTTCGCTGAAAGCTTGCGCATTTCTAGGATAGTGGTGATAACACACCCAACACGCTCCCGTGGGATCCCAAGTATCTGGGCTATCTTTTTTGCAGATATTTGCCCGTCCTCAATAATCAGCCCATAGACAGCATCGCTGGATGCTGGGTCAGTTGAGGTTGGGGGGCGCCCACTGCGGGGCTCATCTTCAACAGTGAAATGCCCAGTCTTGAAACGAGATATCCAGGTTTTGACAGTGCTGTAGGAAGGACACTTCTCCCCCAGGGTTTGTGACATCTCAGTGTTGTTCTTTTTCTGACTTTCCCTGGAGAAACAAAAACTTCATGACTGCCCGTAACTCTTAACGACATGAAACTTGCTTGTGCTTCTGCCTTCACAGCTTCTCACTAAAAGAAAAAAAAGACCTGATATTTGCACAGTTACATACTAAGATATTAGACTGCCATATGCCCCCACACTAATTTCTCTATTTCATCTGGAAGGGGGCAAAGCCAGGAACTTCACAGCACCTCGTATAAAATTTTTTGTTTCATTTGTTTAGGTTTTCTTCGTCTACTTTTAGGTAGTAATTTTTACTTCATCAGATTTAGGTCACATTTATTTAAAAATGTAAAGGGTTTAAAGAGTTTGCAAACTTTCAAGCACCACTCTAGGTTCAGGTCATATGCCTGACATCATAATGCTATCTACCTGCAAAAACTATTATCAAAAAAATCCGAATCCAGTGTTTCCTTTTCTTGTTTACATTGGAGCTGTTATTTGACACTGCTGTGCACCCTCAGAAGCTGGGAGATAATGAATGGAATCAGGCAGTTGTTGGGCCCGATCTTTTAGGTTGGAGACTCTGACCCCAGGTAGCCTAAATAATAGGGAAACTATAGGCTTTCAAAATGATGATACATCAATTCTCAAAATGTAGATTCTTGTATAAGTCTTTACAGCTTCCCTTTCTATCAAAACTTTTGATTTTGTGTGTGTAAATTGAATTCTGTTCCATTTACCAATTTGTGAGGTGGCCCGAAAAATTTGGTTGTATGTTCAAGATAAGAAACTTTGTACTTTGTAAGGTCAGGCTCAGTTGTGTACATATCTATGAGACATCGCTGATAATGAGCTTGGCATACATATATGTACACAAAAGAACAGGATGAAACCAACACCCAGGAAGAAGCCTTGCTGCGTTCTGAGGCAAAGGTAATATTCATTATTTAAAGTATAACATTGATAGTGAGCAATTCCTACTTCCAGTTACCAAACACCCAGAAAGCCCTGGTGATTTGAGTGCCAGTTGTGCAAACATTGTATTTCTCCATGGACACATCTTCCTGTCAACAGCTGAAAAGCTTTCAGGCGTATCTGTTTGCAGTTGTTCTTCGAACTGTGGAAGATGGTCCGGACTCAGACAGCTCATTTTTCATTTCTTTTCTCTTTTGATTGGATGGGTGATGGAAGATGAGCTGCAAACACATTACATTATAGTCTCTGTGAATAGAAGAGTGTATTACCTGACCACTTGTTTGCAGTGCATTTATTTGTGTCAGCCCTTAAGCAAACAGAATACCTAGCTCATGCACTCACCTGGGGACTCAGTACACACACGACATACCCCTGTGCTCACTTAATCAGTATGACACATTCCTTTGTTACTAAATGGTTCCAAACCAAACAGAATCAGCACAGCTAATTAGCAGCTTTTAGAAACCCCTGCTTAGTTATCCTGTCACATCCTGCCCAGCTATAAAACAAGAAAATGAGCGTGCTCTTCTAAGCTAGAAGTGGCAGTCGGATACCTGTAAAAATGACTTCATCTCATCGTAGGAGAAGCAAGTACTTGAAATAATGCCAAGAAATTGTGAAATAGGAGAACATGAGAACATAACCAAAACCAAGTACTTTCATCACATACACTTTTTCGACCATTTTTATTTTATTTTAAGTATAACCAGACAGGATACGGTAAGGTTAGTTTAAAGGAACCAAAAAGCCCCTTCATTAATCTACTGGGACGCACAATAAAGACTTCTTCCAACAAAAGGTGTGTAATAAAGTATATATCATCACCTATAGCTAAAATTCTAAAGAATAAGCTAATATATCATGCCATATAAATTTCCAGTGCTATAGAACAGAAAAGACCGTTGATTAAAAAATAGAATCTATTTTTTAACCCAGTTTGAATGGCTGTAATATTATTGAACAGACTCCCAGGCAAGTCCCCATGCTGGGTGGTTGCTGATTAAAGTCTCTTTATTAATGCTCTACATCCTGGAAAGCCACCGGAAAACACCAAGCAGTTACCAATAACCTTATTGCAATGGTTAATTGGTCCTGGTGATCCCAGGTAAAGTAGTTTCCCCTCTGTGTTCTGCATTGTATCTTCTTCCTTCCGCAGGGGTTCGGTGGACTGGTCACACAAAAAAGAAGAAGCCTTCAGAAACATTGAAAAGTTTAGTATTTGCCTTAATTATTCAATGAACATGGGGATTCTCTGAAAGCTTTAATTAGTTAGCATAAGGCCAATTTATTTTGTAATAAGTAATCATTTAGGGGAAAATAATTTAGTAATAACATTTTGGTTGGTATTGGTTATACAAAATGTAAAAATGAACAATTGGGTAATGATTTCCCAGCACCTATGTCCAACAAGTTTTTCTTTTTCCCAGTTTATTATAAATTTATATAGATATATATATAGTAGTATACTAAATATAATTTTGGTTTGCAAAACATTTGGAATTGATTTGTTGAATAAACATACCTACCCTATATCTCTGCATCTTTTCTGTCCAGTCAGCAGGCTGGGTTGGATTCTCAGTCTTTGTCGTTATCTAGCTGTGCTGCTGCATTCAAGGCTGAAGGCTATGTTTTCTGAAACTGGCTACTGGATTACAAAACTGACCACACTTAATTCATAATCCTTTGACAAGTTAAACAAAGTCCACATATACTTTAGGTATGCATTGATGTGCTTTACTGGAGTTCTGAAAGTATGTTAATCAAAATCTTGCATATGTATGTACAAGCCTTCCGTCCTATTGTGAGTAGAACTAAAGGTTCATATATTTCTCATTGTATATAGCAAAGTACTATGTAGCTAAGCAGGTAAAAAAAATGTGTGCTATGGGGGAGGGTGGTGAAGCCAATCTGTTGCTTTTTCAAAGTAGGGTACTTAAAGCCAAAGCAATTTATTTTTATATTTAGTTTAATAATGTTTTTTATTGCTGTGTTTCCATCTAAGTGATTCAGTCTTCCTATTCGTCTTGGTAACCCCTGTCACCAAGATTGAAAGTGAGAGGAAATGCAACATTTTAAGTTGTTTCCAGAACAGGAACAGAAGGCAAATCTTCTAATAAGGGCATTTGTTTAACTGACAACTTTTATGAGGCATCCACTGACTTTTTGTGGAGTATGTAGCATGTGAAGAATAATACAAATGTGATACAGAAAGCTAAAACATTTATTTTAACTATTGCCTGCTCTATCCACAATGTAGTATAGGGCATATCAATGAATTGTAATTGTCTTTTATTATCAGCCCCAGCACATATATTATTATAAAATAGCCTCCTTTCATATTAGGACCAGAAACACTGAGAGTTATTCATGGCACTTACAGACTCTTTTGGGTTTAATGCATTTAAAGCTATTTTCTTTTATTGTAAAAAATAAGTATTATTACATTTGAAACTGTCTATAATTTTCCCCATTTCATTTAACACATACATCTTTAATATGTTTGGTTCATTTTCAGTTCTGTAGCTACTACCAGTGCCTTTTATAATACTGGAAATCTAATAATGTTAATGGCATGCGTAATTGGCAGAGTGATTATGTTAAAATGATGCTGGTATTATCGGGCTTTAAGGCTTTAGTAGGAATGTGCTGCAAACCAAGTGAAAATCCCATGAATTTACCACATTGTTCTGTAAGGAAGAAACCTTGAGAAACTGCAGATTAAGCAGTAACTGCAGAAACATACAGGAATATGAATGTATATATCCTGTTGAATGCTTGAATATGGGTATTGTCATGTACAAGTACCCCAGTATGTATATGCTACTCAAACATAAGTTGGGGGGGGGTGTAGATCAGTTTTAGTTACCTTTCAGTTTTACACCTATTCTCTTTTGCCACTGAACCCACCTGTAGCATAGTAATGATATACTGGTGCTTTTTTGGGAGATTTTAATTATTTAGGACCTGATTGCTATGCATGTAATAAATCCTACACTCCTTTATGCCAGTATGCAGCTAAATACTTCAGGAAAAGCTTTAATGCCCTTTTCTCAGGGAAATTAAAGTGTAAGTTGCAATTGTTTTGCCCAATAACTTACGTTGGCATCTAAGTTTCTCTGATATTAGCTAATATGTACAAAAAATATTGTGAGCTCTTTGAATTTTGGTTTGGTCCTCATGATTCTTCATGTGGACTGCATTGTCTAGCTCCCCTGGTAAAGCAGTTCAGCGTGCTTTTGTTTGGAGAATCCTCATCGGAGTAATTATACTTTGTGACATTTTAACTGTTGTATGGAAACCAACAAATTGCGTTCCAGTGTTTCTGATATATGTCTGTCATCTGTCTGCCTTTTGTCTTCCTATGTAATCTTTTTTATGTTTATGGACTAAATTCCACAGATGGAGTTTTTTGGATGCTATATAACAGAATTCTAGTTCATCTGAAATAGTTCATGGATGAAGTGCACCAGTTTACAGAACTGGCTGTGTTTGCCATTTAGCAAAGAGCACTCTATTTGGAGAATTTGGAGTATAAAATGTTGAGGCTATAAATGCTGAATTGTATACAAAATACTATTTTGTTTATGCTTTATGTGAAATAACCCCCATGGGTTCATGTTGATAGGATTTCTAGGTAAATGCAGCATTTTCTATGCCATATACAAACAAAAAGGCTGCCTTTTACTTACTTGTTTCTTTTTCTTACCTTTAAAACACAGTCTTGTAAACAGTGCGTGTTGTTGTATATTTTGGCTTAGCCATTACTGGGTTATCAATATTTTCTTAGGGCTACCTGTGTGTGAGTTTCTTAGAGCTTAAAGGTGTACAAGGAAGTTCACTAGTGCATTCTTTACTGTGTCTGCTATAACATGATCCTGTTACTTTTCCTGCTCTAGGCAATTAACAGATTTGTATCTTTTGTAAGGGAGACTTTTCAGCACCAATCCTGTAACTTTTATTGTCCCTTCAGGCTGCACAAAAGGCAAATTAAGACAACACACTTGAAGTGAACAGTGTGCTTCCCCACCATGGCTTGCAGTCATCTATTGATGAAGACTCCACTCCCGGCCACTGGGAGGGCAGAAAGGAGAGAGGGGCTATTTAGGCCCAATCTGGCTACTGAGCAGGAGCCGGCAGCACACTGGTAGCTTGATCAGACACACATAAACCAAATCTAAATAGAGTTAAGGTTCCAGACAGGTAGACAGGGAAATAGGCTGATAATCACAAAAACATGGTGTAAACACTATCCAAACAATTTGCAGAAGTGATTCAAAGCACGTTAGAATTCAGACAGTTCAGAATCTAGGACATTAGCAGATGGACTAAGATGATGATCAGACACAGGCTGCATGTCCAGCAGTCTATTTAAGAACTAATAAATTAAGACAGTTGTGTACAGCAGAGACCTAACATGCAGTGCTAAAAAATGGCCATCAGATGGTAAAGGCACAAGACTAATTGTTATACAAAAATAAGTATTGCTAAAGGAAATGCAATGCATATTTCCTTACAAGTTTTTTTATAGTCTTTAGGTAGTGGACGATTTAAAATATCCATTAAGCTCTTATTGTCATCATGTCTCCATTGAAGATTTTCTGTTTGCCCTGGTAACATTTTCTTCAGTACACAATGTGAAAAATAACTGTTGTTAATGGAACAGGAGTAGGGGGGTAATCTACCAATATGGCCACTGCTATCTAAGGCTAGGGTGCATTTGATACATAGATTACATAGGTGCATTTTCTTGCTAAACAGAATAAAGTCATTTTAGGTTATGTTTGATGCACAGATTCCAAATATGGTATTGGTTTTGATAGATTAGCTCTAGTTTTTGAAATAATTACCTCAATAAAAACCTCAAAGAAAACTAATGAAACATGAAAATTAGGCAAAATAAACTAGATATGCCTACGTATACAAAAAAAAAAAAGGATCAAATCTGCAAAGGGTCTGGTCAAGGTCTGAAAACATTTATCAGCTAATAACAATTGATGCTTAGTAAATCAATTCCAGGTTTGCTTGATCTCCCAGGTTCCCCTATGATAGTTTATCTTTTTTCCAGTCTTGGAGACCTTTATTAAATCAGACCCTTTGTCTTGTGTTTCTGGGATAGTACTTAGGAAAATTTTCCCAAATAGACACAGACAAAAGCAAAAAAAAAAAAAAAAAAGTACTTGCACTAATAAAAATCTTTTTATTATAAAGTGGTTAGACACATGCTGTAAGCAGAAATCATGAGATGTTAATTCTAATCAATCAGTAAAATATTTCACCTCTTGACCAGAAGAAAGCAGAAGGAACTAGCTGACTTGAACTTTAGAGATACTTGTACTTTCTCCCCATAGTCCACACTTACTATCTAATAAACACAGTGAATCTAGGTACTATCTTATTTCTTTTATTGGTGTAGTTACTATGTAACTTATATTGTATACAAGGTTTGCTTTTACCATCCTCATTTGTTTGACCTGACTTGATCTATAATCTGTTTAGCCTTCATGGTACATTTCCACCTACCTGATAAAACTCAGTCTTCAGCCTATAAGTTTATTGTTTATACTTCAGTCCTGAGTTCCCAAGCCTTGCCTATGGCGGGAAAACAGCAGTGTTGCATAATCATGTCATCAGCCCACATCTATTTCAATACTGCAGTTTATGGGTTTGTGACAGTGTCATACACTTGTCAAACATTAATGAAGAGTGTGTCAAGGGATGGTATATATATAATAGACTTGGCACAATTTCACAGACATCAGCTATGCAAGTGCATCTTTGCACGTCCTGTACAGTATGCTTTACTGCTGTAAAAACAACGCCATCTGTTTATTTATGAACTACGTACAGTTGGTACCTTTTAAAGGTATTGGAATGTGAAAAGTCAGTGATAATTTATGTAATATGATAGCTACAAATACATTCAGCAAGGTTAATCAGTTTAGGAAACATAGTAGGTCTTAGGTAGAGTTTCTATATGACACAGTAGTGACCAGCACATTAGGTGCCCATGGGACCAGCATCCTAGCTGAAATGAGTGGAGTATGCAATTCATTCGATTTTTTTTTTGTCTAAGGTCACCTTTAGTTTGTGTGTTGATTAGAATGTTAGATTTGGTTTAAATTCTTTGTGGTTAGTAAAGTATGCTGAAAAGTCGAACTATGAAAAATGTGGCATATAGCCATAAACCATAAAATATACACCGTAAAATGCCCAAATGTGCCCAAAGATGGAAAATTACAAGAAGGCTACACAACTTCATTCCTAGGCTGGCCTAAGATGGGCTTACTATGAAAGCACATTGTAAATGTCAGTTTTGATTGGTAAGATTGTGCAGGAGCCCATACTAGTAGCATTGGTAAGGGCTTAGGGCAGTCCTCTTAGGCTTTGTACACAAGCTAGATTTTTTTTGTTGGAAAAGATCTTTAAAAATCCTTTCCAACGACAAAAATCCGCAGGTTTGCATGAACGAGTGCTGTATGCACTTGCATTGCCTTCGTTCTCCGCCAGGAGGGATCCATGAACGACATCAGACGGCCACTGTACACATCAGATTCTTGTCCGATATCAGCCCTGAATCGAGAATCGGATTAGAATCATCTGACGTGTGTACATAGCCTTAGTTTCTAAGCTTTTATGGACCCTTCCCATTGTCTTGAACTGCCAGTCTCTCTTTTTATGCTGTCTGTCCAAATTAAAAAAATAAAATGAATGCATTCTAATTGCTATGACCATTAGTCAGTATAATACAAGCAGTAACATTACCATTTAGGTTTATATTTCTACACTGGAATTCAAAAGCATGAGGAACATTATCACATTACTTTTCTGCCTGTCTTGGTCCAAGTTAATAAATACCAAGAATCATGACTTATGTTCTTTGTCTGGGTGTTTTTATTTTGCAATTGCTCACCTTTATCTTCATTTCCTTTCCCGTGTACAGACCTTTGGATAGAAGCAGCAGGTGCATCTAGACAGCCAAACTATTTTATAGGAGCCAGTTGTGCTAAAGTCTGTTGATAAGAGGCATAGCTAACTACAGGTATCAGCCAAGAGGGAAGGTGTGTCAGAAAAAGAACACAGACCTTATTCTACTATCATAGCAATTAGTCATTTTACCTAAACATATTCTTACACAGCTGCATTCAGGTCACAACAAATTACTAGTGTTGTAGATAAGATTTGATTGATATAGGTTTAACTGTTCACACCTACGAATAACGAAAAGAAACCTACATAACTATCCTTTTGTTTATTGGCTAAAATATCCAGGAGTGCCTTAAATTATACATTTTTATTGTCTAGTGTTCTGTATTCCTAAAAAAATTACCAGCCTTTAAACACTAAAGTGGGTACCTAAGAAAAGGGTTAAAGTCAAAAATAACAATAAAATAATGAAAAGCCCAATAAAAAAAAAAAAACCTGGATGTGCTATCTGAATCTCTATTACATATGGAGGGGGGATCTTGTATTTCACACAAGGAAGCTGAAAGAACGGATAATATTTTAAATTCCATTGCACAAGAAGTTAAGAGTGTTTTTCTGTACTTGCCTAAAAAGAAAAACTGATTCTCTATTCACTGCAACTAAGAACAGAATTGATTAGCTTTAATTGTATATCATTGTTTTTGTTTTACGATTTTGCATTTGATTGACAGAGCAACTCGATATTCCAATTGGTAATCCATAGTTTGGAAGTCAAAAAATACTTCATACAGCTATACAAGTTTCTGCCCTATCAATGATTTTTCTACTCAGTTTCTTAAACTCATAATACAATTTACTCAATTGTAATTTATCATCAATAATACCCACAACTGATTGAAACCCCTCAATAAACAAGTTCTTAGGCTACATACACGTTAGATTTGTGTCGATGAAAACAAACTTTTTTTATGATCCGTCCCCACGACAGACAACCAAAAGATGACTGAATGAGTGCTGTACATACAACATCATTCTGTTCTATGGAGAGGGGAGTGGGGAGAACGAGCCAGCTGCACCCCGCTGTGCTCACCTCTCTTTGCATTTTTGGTGGTCGTTGGACTTCTGATGTTCATGGTTCCGCCAGGACGGATCCATGAACGACGTCGGAAGGCTTCTGTACACATGTCAGATTCTGGCCCGACACAAGCTTTAAGGCTCATATCAGCAGAATCATCTGACGTGTGAACATAGCATTATTCCCACTAGGCTGCAAAATACCATTCATATTAATTTTAGGTGTAATTGTTTTATCAGATCGAATCAAAGTGAAAATTTGGCCATGGGTACTAGCCCTAACACTACTCTTCACCTAAAATGTAACCTTATATCTTCAATACCCCCTGCACACACACACACACACATATACAAGTGGAAAGCATTGGTAAAACAAAATAATGTGTAATATTCTCTAGCTAAAATAATAAAAAAATGTAGTTTTTCTTTATTGTATTTTTTACTGTTGATCCTTATAAATAAAAAGAACATGTAAACAAAACCTCTCTACATCCCCCTTGTTTGTTTTGATTGCAGTGGGATTTTGCACTTTGCCCATCATAATTGCATGGTGGCCTGTAGATAGCACACAAGTTTAAAATATAGACTATTTTTATTAAATTTAGTGGTTACCCTCACTGAAGCAGAATTACACAAGCGCAATAAAGTTTATCAGTTCATTTAGCAAAAATTGCCAAGAACACACAACATTCAATGCACTTTACTTTTGTCATTCACAAGGGTGCTGTAAAATTACACCTTGATTGTGGTCAAATTACCTCAATTATAGGAATCCATCGCTTATCTTTGAACTGGAGAGCTTGAATGTTTACATGTTTTGACTGCTGTCTTGCAGTGTCTCAATTCCAAAGAACTGTTATCTATTTCTAGTTTGTTGGAGGTAATAGACCAAGATGAAGACTGGGTACTATTAAATCCAGTGGAGCAAATTGATGGCTATTTGGTTTCCATTAAACTCTGTCCTGACACAAGCCAAAGTCTATTTACTTTACATTATACAAAATAGAGCCAATTAGCAGCTATTTACTGTCCATCAGGCCTTGTGGAACAATTTCAGCTATATTTGCACTGCTTTATACAACAGCCAACATGGCATTAGCTCTGGCAGTATTTAGGTCATTTGTTGGGTTCCTGTGATGTGAAAGGACTAATTTTGTTTTGTTCAAAAAGCCATTGTGTGTGTTTGGTACATTTAAGGTAATAGGAGAAAATTAACACCGTACATAGCAGTAGCCAGGTTCACAGCCAGCTAAAGGGAAGTCAGTAATCAGTGAGATTGTTTTACGTACTTTGTCTTATTTATTTTAGATCTGCGATGCTGTGTTTTGGCCCTTGTTTTGGCACTGTTTATATTATTTTTAGGACTTTTCTTTATTGTAAAATCTGTATTTTTTAACCTACTAGTATCCATGGCCATTGCTGACCTTCTTCTGAAAATACTACTTGTTTTGTTGTCATGCTTATCCAAAGTTCATAGTTTTTTTTCTTTCTTTTTGGTCACTAACTTGGAACAAGAATATGGCAAGTGCAGTCAGAATACCTGGTATTCATTCCTAGGTTCCTTCCGAAAAGGGACCTGCAGATTTAATTTTTTTGTGACAATTTTTGTCATACTAGAAACAAGGTGGTGCCTTTATAAATTGCTAACCTGTAGCAGAGAGAAGGCAGGCCAACCAAGACTGATAGAACTCCTTTGGCTAATCAGAAAAGTCCCCACATATGTATTTCAACTATTCATTCACCTGTTTGATTTTTGCTTGTACATGATTGGATGAATTAAATTGGCAGAGATTCACCTCGTTGTGTAAACAAAGGGAATAATTCCTTTCCAAGTGTTAATTTACTTTGCCAAGTGAAGAACCTAAACTTTAGAAAATCAACTCCTATAGTTCTTGAAGATAAACGTCATTTATTTACCATTTTCTTTTATTTCAGGTGTGAAAATTGTAGCGCAGTGTACCACACTGACTGCAAAGTGAAGACTGTTCCCTGCCCAAGATGTGTGCGCAAGGAGCTACAGAAGAAGCAAAAGTCATTCTGGAAAAGGCTGAATGTGGATGATAGCTTGGAAGAGTCCTGCAATATGTTTGATCTGTCTTACCAGAGCACGTGACTGGTGCAGTCCCAAGCCATTGCAGTTGTTCTGCCTTCCCTGCTGCTAGCCAAGCCAGTGTCCCAAGTAGAAATCATGTAGAAAGTAATAGTTGGTACTTGGTAAAATGTTGCAAAGAAAACCCCCAGCTAGCTATTAGTTTTCTCTTTACCCTTTCCCATTAACTGATGTTCTAAGTACTATAATGGCAGTTTTACCTTACCCCAGCTCTAAACTAAGAACGTGTACTTTACTAGGAGATACCCCTATTATCCTGCATGTGCTCATTATTTATACTGATTCTATCTTACGCAGTTGGAATCATCTACAATGGGCAGGTGCAATGGGTTTATTTTATAATGCATGCACGAATGGGGATACCTGTCTCCATGTGTACACTTGTCCACTGCCACTTCTAAAACTCTCTCATGTATCCATTTGCTAGGATCTTTGTACTTGAGATTTAGGAAATCTCAACTATTGCTTTATGGTGTCTGCTTATCAATATTGATCCTCCATGTTTGATAGAGGATTGTACTAAGGGAAAAATGGGTGCTGCCATTGGTGCCCTTTTTAAAGAAAAATCTAGTTCTCTAGCTGTCTAGAATAATATCTAGTAAAATAAAAAGTCCACTAAAGGTCTGATTTTCATGCTTCTTCCAAGTTGAATATTTAAAGAATGTTCAAAGGTATATATAGCCAAAACATTTTTTTTTTTGTTTGGGATAGAGGGGGTTTGGAACCTCTGGTGGTTTGTTACTGCTGTCTAAGGCTCAATAGGATTATTTATCCTCGTGTCCGGTTGTGGTAAATAGAATAGGCCACCCCCAAGGGGACTTAACAAAAACCACTGGTTAACTACAGTTACTGCTCCTGGGCACCTAGTGGATTCCCAGGAAAGCTTAACATGGCTTTTTTAACCACTAGGTAATCATGCCCACGTAAAGTAGCAAAGACACAAAGTTAGGCTAAAGGTAATTTTTGCAATTCGTAAAAAAAAAACTAGAGTTTGTTAACATTTAAGATAGAAAGTAAGCAATATTTATGACCTATTTGCAACAATATAATCACAATAAAAGTGCACCAACGTGGTAAAATATTATCTTTTAATTGAAGAATCTGT
The DNA here is from genome assembly GCF_032062135.1 of Pyxicephalus adspersus. Classification (NCBI taxonomy): domain Eukaryota; kingdom Metazoa; phylum Chordata; class Amphibia; order Anura; family Pyxicephalidae; genus Pyxicephalus; species Pyxicephalus adspersus. The sequence continues at coordinate 60,618,652 of NC_092864.1, forward strand.
AAATACAAGTTGAACTCACAGTATGGAATGCAGTTTGGAACATGTAACAGCATTAGCCTGACATTGATATTTCTGTGCTTGGCCGCCAACATGTATCCTGGTCAGGGTAGTCAACTGGAACTGTGAAGGGTGCCTGGGTCTGATCAACATTAACGATATGTTGGTTTCCTCCTCTCTTAATAGATGTCAGCTTGCTATGCCACTCCAGGTCAAACGTGATGGTAACTACTTGGTTACAATCTCAGCATTTGGTACTTGTTTAGACTGTTAAACAGGAGCCTTTAGTTGCACTTAAAAACTAGTAGGTGATGGCTGGAATCTCCCTTTAAAACAAATGGATTAAAATAATAGCAAAGCAAATACCACTTTAAGAGGACAGGTCAACGGGGTCCAAAAAACACCATCTAAGCCAATAAAACAAAATTAGGTGAAAAATTCAGCCCTGTAGGTTTGTTTTCTTGGTATGTTACCAGTTCTGTTGGATTGATGCATGTCATATTCCTCCTATAGAATATTAATAACAGGAAAATTTGAACTTCTACCAAAGCAACACTGTAGTAATTAGTAAATACTAATAATGTTTTACTGAATTCCAATGGAAGTAGAATGTTACACCCAATGCGTTTTCATTAGAAAATCTCTCTTCTTCCAGGTTTAAATGCATAGTTTAGAAATGTATTCAGATGACAGTTGGTCTCTTACTTTAATTACAATAAAAAAAGCTGACCTATCTGCCTAATTCAACCCTAGACTAGGCTTTCTAGTATATTCCACTCAGAAACATTTAGGCCTTAAAAAAGGAAAAATGCCTTTAACCCAAAATAAAATGACTATATATGATATATCCAGCAATAAATATTGAATCACCAAGTCATTTCACCATGTTTATGCTAGATGTTCCTAACCCCACATCAAGTGTAATAAAGACCAGACCTTGCTGAATTCTCTCCTTTAGCAGGTAGATTGGTCTTTTATCCACCCCACTCTGTAGTTTTCTGGAAGAAGTCTGTAGTAGGTGGACATGCTGGGTCCTACAGCTCTGCTTCTAAATAGGCCTTGTGTATCTCAATGATGGTGTTACCAATACTTGTACAAGTTAACATTGGGGTTTCAAAACTAATTTGTGCACACAAAGTGAATTGATATATTTTGTGACTTGAGGAATATTGGAGGAAATTGTTTGTGCCTGGAATTCAGCTTTATCTTTTTGTACTTGTTTAAGTAAACCTGTAGGAAGATATTGTAGATCAGTGTTACTCAACCAGAAGTAGCTAAGGGATCCTTGGGCAATGAACAATTTGCGCTTCTCTGATCAGTTTAAGTCAGCAGCTCTGGCCCAGACCCTTCTGGGGACCATGTATCCCGTAAGGATTATAGGCTCAGAGCGGTGGGCGGGTTGTGTCTCTGACCTACGATGGCAGAGTTGGCGGGTTCAGGCATCATGACGTCACCCCTTTGAGTGACACACGGCTCCCTGCGCATGCGCACTCCGGAGACTGTGAAATTAGTGATCTGTGTTGTCCAAAGGGTTGGCGACCACTGGTTTAAGTGACACCATTAATCATTTTTGGCTATCTGTAAAGCTGACATTCTTCCCACTAGCCAGCAATGTAAGATTCATTCTTCCCAATGACCACCACACTAATGTACTGTGAGCTGTGGATATAATAATTATAGTAGGGGTTCTCTGAAGACCTAAAAGTTATCTCCAGGGTTCCCCATTTTGAGAAAGGCTGATGTAGAAGAAATCGGTAGAGCTACAATATAGTACTCCCTCTATCCTGATGCATAACGTAGCCTCTCAAAGGAGCCTTCATAATTGTATAAGTTATTTGCTAGGGTTCAGGTTACAGTGTTTTGGATGAGAAGGGTTGCAGGTGTTCCACACACAGTCACTTAGATTTTCTTTTCTTTGCAAACCATCAAGGCGGCAGTATTTATGGACAGAAACAATACACTGCTCTTTTCTGTGTTTTTTTTTTTTCTTACTTTGTAAAGACACAAATCAAGGGCAAGCTTTGAACAATGAGTTAATCAGGACAATTTATACTGAAATGTATTTGATGTTTTGTTTACAGGTACAGAGCATTTCAGAATGCCGCATGTATGCTTCAGTCTGCACGGTGCAAAAAGTTAGAACTCTGGGGTGGCAAAACCTACAACAGATGACTCTGAACTAGTGTTTTGTTTAGTGATGGCCTTTTAAAAGCCCACATGCAAGGTTGAAAGATTTTGTTTTATGTGATGTGTTTAACAAAATGGTGCCTTTAATCTTACAAGTGGAAAATCAAATCTCATAATTCGTATGCCATGATTATTCTACTATTCTTCATTTGTCTCATTTATTGTCTTCAAAAAAACATAAGGAGGAGGCCTTGAGTTTATACGGTCACCCTACATATGAGAGGGTGTGAATTTTGTCCTGTAGAATTGAATTATCTTTGAACGCAAGCTTTTAATAATCTGAATTTTACAGAATATCTGTTACCTTAAAACAGAAACCTTTTCTCTGATAAAAGTGTAAATATTATTTCCTGGATGTATAGGATTCATGCGTTGGTACATGGAGTTTCATAATGTCATAGACCTGTTATCACCACCAATACAAATTAGCTACTTTGTCGGTCTAGAAAACTCTTACAATGAGTTACCTGTAAAATTAGTTCTAAATAAATCACAAAACTCCTATAATCTTTGATGGGGAAAAATCAACTTATTGAAAACATTCCTAAAGTGCATATATTCAACAACTCAAATGGTTTTGAAGTTTAGGTGGTTTTTTGCAACTGAATTATTACCAGTTGTATTCATCAATGTAGAATGTCAATTATGTAATCGATGAACAATTTGAAACTTTTGTGCGTTGTACTACTTGCTCAGACGGCTTTATTTATCTATTTATTGTTTGACCTCTCATGTGAAATATGCACTAGAACACTTGCATAGCATTGCTTGCAGAAATGCCATGGAATAGTTTCCCATTATAAACTCATCAAATAAAGTATAAAATAATGAAAGAACTTTGTACTGAGATCTTGCTGTATTGCTGAACATTATCTGCTATATACCACTTAAAGCCTGTGCTATACATTGTATGGCAATCACTCTATAGGTGTGTGCTATCTACATTTTACTCCATTGTGTTACTGATAATACCTAATCTGTGTTCATCTATCTGTTTCCATAGAGGAGATCTAATACAGGCTTGAAGGGGTATGAAGTGGATTATGCAGAAACGTGATTTTTCTTAGGCAGCACTGAATGCTCACAATCACATTAAGACCATTCTTCTGAACTATTCAGCTATTATGAATACTGAAATATTGCCTTAGTAATGCAGCATCTTTTAGATTTAACTTCTTATTCAATGAATGATCTCAACCAACCGAAGAATTAACTTATTCTAAAATACATTCTTGGTGTTTCAATAAAAGCATGGAATATCTGAATGGTGTTTTATGTGCCTTTATTTCAGCAAATTCAAACAAAATATTTTCCAACTGGCTGCTATGTTTCCTAATGTGTACAGGATCAGCACTGTGGAATTTCTTCAAAGGTAAGTTTCATTAAAAGCAGGATAAAATACAAACAGTAACATGAACTGATCATTCACCATGACATTCATATTGTTGTTTCAAGGATGAAAGATTGAGGTTTAGATTAAACATTTTAGGTTGTATCTTAATCTTCTGCAGTTAGCAGGGATATCACATATTGCAAATCCAGTGGAAAGCATACATTATTGAAGGAAATGTGCTTCTGCGCAGGGCCAATCAGCCATTTTTTCAGTTTGTGTACCATTAGGTAAATGTACCTTCACTTACTGTCAATATCAAATTGAGATATATCCCCCTCTTGACAGTTGTCATAAAAAGGTGCCCTGATTGATGTTTTGGCAATAACCTTAAAATATTACATTTTCCATCACTTGATGTGCAAAAAAATAATAATTAGAGAAGACAAACAGACATCATAAAACCTTTTTAATGCTTCCACATTGTATCCAAGTCTAAAAATAAAGTTTTGGCTTTATATACAATTTAAATGTTTGTGAACTGCACCCAGTTTATAAAGAGAGAAAACAAATGCCTTTTACCCAGGAAAAGTGCAGCTATTTGTTCAAAATCATAGCAGTCATCTAAAATGATTGCAACTTTTTAGCCTGATCACCACTTTTAAAGCATTTCTCTACAGATCCTGTCTGAAAGTACAAACTGCATCCACACAGATGTAGATACAATACTGTATATATTATAACCATAAGTTTGTGGATTACTGACTCTTACAGCCAAAATTTTTGAACAGTCCTCCAACTTATCAATTACAGGCATTTTCATTGAATGTTACTGGTAATACTACACCATACAAAGACAATTTAGATAATTCTGAGCTTCCATCTTGTGGCAATAGTTTGGAGAATGCTCTTTTCTGTTCAAGCCTCTGTTCAAGAAGCCAAATCCGTAAAGACATAGTCTGGCAAAGTTGATGTGGAGGATGGCACAGAGACCTGAATCTCAACTCTGTTAAACACGTACGGGCTAATATAGAACACTGGTTGCATGGCAATACCTGATCATTTGCATGCAAATTTCTATGGTTGCACATTTCAAGATCTTGTGGGAAGTCTACAGCCACAGAAAGGGTCAACTTGATGTTAATGCCAATCGTTTTGCAATTGAAAGTTCAACAGGCTCAAACAAGTGTCACGTGTACAAACTTTTGGACATACAGTCTATTGCAGAATGCACCATTTATTACAATTTATAACACCACAGATTGTTTATCCAAGGAATATCTGCTTGCTTTACCAGGAAATATTTTTTTCCTTTTGAAGCAAATTGGACCATGCTTTAAGGGTGTTTTGTCACCATCTGGAACAAGGAATCTCAGCCAATTCCTCTGGAGGTTGCTAGGGGTTCCTTGAACTATGGCTAATAGATCTCAAGTTTGATGATGCCTGCATAGTTTGTGGACCAACACCACTTGGCAAAGCCAGCTACATGGCTCCAATGACATTTTAGGTTTCTATAGATGTGTTGTTCTATCCATCAATGTATGCGGGAATTGTTTATACTGGCAACCAATTTAGGAAACATTTTTTTCTACAGACCCCCCAAAAAATTGGTTTTGCAGTTTACCCAAAATCTGAAAATGATTTCAAGGGTTCCTCAAAAGTAAAACATTGAGAAAAACTGCCCTGGGCATATCCTTTATTTTCTAATTTTTTTGTAAATGCCATCTTGATCACTATTCACACAATTTTTAGCTCCTCAGTGCCTTATATACTCACAGATTATCTGCTACATGCTGAATACAGCACAGAACATACAGGAAAAGAAAATATAGTTCCTATTGTATTTTCTTAAACTATATTGTGGTGATGTCATGTGGCTTTTTAGATACAAATCAAAGGTTTTCCTTTACTAACGTATGATGTACTGTCATATCTTCAGTATAAAATTTTACACAACATAACAGGAAGAATAAAAACAGACATTTTTTACAACAGTTTACACATAATTATATGTGACATGCCAACTCCTGTTTCTGCAGGGAAACCAATGACCGTTATACATTCTTTCCCTATATTTTGTGGGCTGAAGGGACTAAAATAAGGAATGCACAGCAAAAATAACTGCTAAAATTATGTGGGCTTTGTGATTTCACCATAAAATATGTTTTATAGCCTCAGTTTCATGACTCAGCACTCCTACCACCCTTAATGAATGGGTAGAACATTTTGGGCATTGTGCTTTGGCAGAACGTTTAATCAAGCCAATTCTAAACACTGGAGATAGCTTTTGTAATCAGGTTTTATTTTTAAAGGGGTGAAGACACATTTAACTTTTAGATGTGCTTGCTTTCTAGTCCAATGAAGGTACCTTTAAAACTGCTAAGGTTCTCTTTATATTTCATGATGGCTATTAGTCTGAAAAAGTAATTTTCCAAAAAAAGATTTAAACTTTGCTATTAGTAAAGAGCAAATAAATCAAAAGCTGCTACTCAAGAAAATCCAAGGTCCTGATCCATTTCCACCTATTTCTAGGTTTATTGTTCTAACATTGGGAATTCAGTAAAATCAGGTTTCATTAGAAGTAGGGGATGCCATTGCTGGCCTCCTGAAAATGCTAATTGCCTATTCTGCATAAAAGTTTATGTAAATCCCTAATAACCTTCTCCTATTTGGAGTGGTACGTATACCATTGTGACCATTTTGTTATATATCTTTGCATGAAAATATCTGTTGTCCCTGCCAAAGATCGGGTAAGCTCCTGACATCCTGTGCAGTGTTATCTTGCATAGTGTGCAGCCCCAGAGCAGGAAATTGACATTAAAAGTGCCGTTTCTAAAAATGTTTTTGTATTGGAGTAAAGAAAACACTCAGCCCAGGCAGAAGGTGAGGAGAACTTTTAGTAGAGGCAATTTGTAGGTAAAAATGTTTTTAGGTAAGGGGAAAATAGAGAGTCTCTCTGAATGACTACCCTACTTGCACATGTAATGGTCTTACATATGGGTATATATAAAAATAAAGGCAGAGAACAAATTTTGGTATTGGGACATCACCTATTAAAATTTATTTCCAGGTCCAAATGCTTTTTCTAGGCATATTATTATGCATCCAGTACTGGTCCGTATCCGGCACTAATGTAATCTGGTACTGTTTTTTTTACAAGCTGTTACATTAGGCAATGCCAAACTCAAATGTTCAGTGGTCCCCAACCTTTTGGAGCTCGCGGACCATTAAATCTACGGACTCTGTTTGCGCATGCGTCACTCAAAGGGGAAAAAATTCCCCCAGAGTGACATCATGATGCCAGAACCTGCTCAAACCTGCTCATGTGTCTAGAGACCGCTCAAACCAGCAATAGGTGAGACATGGTCCGTGGCGCTGGTCAGTGTGCCCCCTCCCAAGCGGGGTCCCTCTTCTGACCCCGCTGGGGGGTGCACCAGCCAAAGCCGTGGACCACTGCTCTCGCGGCCCAACCCGTGCTCTCGCGGCCCAACTGTCAGACGGGTCCCTGGGCTACCTAACACAACACACCACAATAAGCCTTAATGCAATAAAGCATTTTGAAACTGCATTCTTGTAAAAATAAGAGCCAAGAAATAAAAAAAATAAAAAAATCACAGTCATCATTAAGGTTTATTTAGGGGAGGGGAAGCAAAACAACTGCAGGTCCAAAGGGTGACACCAATGCAAAGCTTTTCTCCCCAGTGTTTGCGGTCATTGCTGTATCCTAGCTTCTGTATACTGTGTAAAGACCTGCTAGGCTACTGTGTCCAACAATACATTTGTGTGAGAGCTCTGTACCTGGTAACTGAGTAACTCCGCACTCCATAATAGCTGAATCAGGACTCTTGTAAGGATTAACCAACCCAACACTTTTTTACCCCTATTCTTGTTTCTTAACCAATAATAAAACAGTAAAAGGTGCTACATTTTTCAGTAAGCTTTTCATTTATATTATATATTTACTTACTCAAGAAATCTCTGAGGTGTTTCTGCCAATTATAGCCTCATATTTGAATAAGGTTAATTTGCATTCCAGTCAAATAAAGTCAAAGTACAATTTCATTGATCACCTAAGAGATAGCAGTGTCTTAAGGCGTGGGCCCATACAACTGCATTTCTGTGAGCATTGCAGAGGTAATATATAATCCAGAGTTTACTGGTGGTAACATTCTTTCAAAATAAAGTAATTAGAATTTCAGATTGAGGAAAATCTATTTCATTTTTAGTGTGTATTTTTTTATTGTACTGTTCAATATATTTATGTTGTGTCCACAATACAAATTTGGGGAATATTTATAATTGCTGTGACTCCTAAATATTGAGACAAAGATTCTCTAGTTGAGATGGAAAAGAACTCCTGGCAGAAAATAAAAAAGGTATTTTTACTAAAACAATATTGCATTAACTAATGCTAATATTTAATAGGAAAAAAATTCCCATTTATGCATTTAAGTGCATTTTGCTGCTTTAAATTATTTTTTAAATCTGAACATGTTCATCTAGCACTTCATAAACTCATGTTGATTTATTGTTTGTACCTAATATAAATTTAGTAAATATTTTTTTCAGCAGCCATGGATCGAAATAACTGTAAATACCTAATTTGTAGATTTTGCTGCCATCTCCTCCCTGTGCTTTGTTAGAAAACAATTTAAAATTAAAAAAAATTAAAAATCAGATGCTACCTGTGATTGGTTTAAAATCCCGAAAGATCTTTTTTTTTAAATTGTGAAATCATCAAAAATATTTGTATCATGTTTAGGTGATTTAACCCAATGTGTTGTAAAGAGTACTTGTGAAAAGTGTTCCCGCTGGGAATGTCATACAAAGATATAAACTGCATAAATGAACATTTATATAATAGTGACTAAGGTGCCCTATAGGTGATTAAAGGAGAAGCCCCTTGGAAAGCCATGCTAGTTCTACCTGCTATACTACATTACAGGTACACTTTGACCTGTTATGTATACAACAGAAAAAGGGGCTTATTTCTAAAACTTTAAAAAGTGAAAAAATTACTAATACCTTTGATGATCTTAATATCTTTTGTCTAAAGCAATGTTCCATGAACCCTAGGGTACCTGCAGAGATTGCTAGGGGTTCCTTGAGCTGTGGCTGATTGTGACCTCCTATCTGATGGTACAAAGCCATTTACCGGGCCAGAAAAATGACAGCAAAGATTTTTTAGCTGTAAGGGTGATATTGTGACCCCGGCCTATAGGGACATTCTACTGACTCCCAATGAATTCATTTTATCGGGTTCTTTGAGACCTCAAAATCCTTTCAAGGGTTCCACTGGGGTTACAGTGGTGAAGAAAGGTTACTCTAAATCCTTAATAGAAATGTTATTAACTACAGAAAAATGAATTATTTTACATATACTTTAAAAAATAGGACTACCAATAAATATGCATTGAAGGCCCCAAGAATGGCAGCACATAAAAATGTAACGTGTTTGCAATACATTTTAGCATTTCAACCAGCCTCTCCACTACCAACCTCTGATTTCATTGGCTGACAAAACCCAACAAAAAAAAATATTTTTCAAAAAGCACACAAAATACACCTAAAAAAGTAATAACCCTTATGGAGCCTACTCACACTGATGCATTGTATTAACCTCCCTAGCGGTTCATTTCTTTCTGGTTTTATATGTCTAAAAGCGGTACATTGTTTTTCATGAAAATGTATTTTACAGTATAATAGTATGAGTATAATAAAGTTTGAAACACAAAATCATGTAAAAACAATAAATTGAATAAATTAAAAAATCTATATATATAAAAAAAATGATTTTTTAATTTTTTTTAATTAAAAAAAAACATATTATACTTATACTTTTATATTATACTGTAAAATAAATGTTCTTGAAAACAATGTACTGCTTTTACACATATAAATCCAATGTATTGCATTCAGTACAGTTATTTTGTATTGAATGCAATACAAATGTATTTTGAATTTTCCGCCCCGCCAGCAACGTACACACGCACCAACGTCACCGGGAAGTCATTGGATGCAGAAGCAGGAAGAAGGAAGAAGAAAAGACGGAGATCGCGGCGCTGGACGGCGCGGGACGCAGGCAGATCAGGTAAGCGCTCTATTTACTAACCTTCCCATAGGATTACCTACCCCGAGTGTGACTCGGGGTTACCACTTTTGGCAACTTTTTTCTACCCCGAGTCACACTCTGGGTTACCTCTAGGGAGGTTAAAGTAGTATTTGACAGCATAAAGGTTGGTGTGCTGCGAAGTCCAGGCAATCCTCTGCAATGCACTTCAAAATATGCAGCAAACACTAAAAAAATCTGTGTAAAGCATTGTGTAATATGTTGGTGCTATATAAATCCTATCTATTAATAATAATAATTGTGCAGTCTATTTAAATAAATAGGCTGCCTTAATACAATGGGCCTGATTTAATGAAGCTCCCCAAGGCTGGAGAGCATACATTTTTATCAGTAAGCTGAGTAATACAGCAAACCTGGAATGGGTCTGGTCTAGGATTGAAATCATTAGTTAACAAATTGTAAACTACTTTTAGGAAATCCATTTCAGGTTTGCTGGATCACCCAGCTTCACTGATAAAGCTCCCCAAGACTGAAGAGGATACACGTTTATTAAATCAGGCCAATGTGGTCAGGCAGATTCATTGATCCCCCTGGAGCTGTCTTCTATATGGCCTTGTGCCATTTCAGTTTCTTGCTTGGTTACGACGCAGAGGAAAAGTTAGGTGCCACCATCTTCTTCCTTTATCAGTGCACATGCCTGAGATCAGCATCTTCTGTGTATGCCTGATTTGGGGCATGCGGGAAGGAGCAGCCCAAGCCTCCCATGACATGTATCCCATGAGGCTCTCTGCGCTCCCATTCAGCCATCATGGTGGTAAGGACAGAAGGGGAGGGGCTTTGCCATTTTTACTTTATATGGAAGGGTTTTATATATAAATTATATATATATATATATATATATATATATATATGCACACAATGCAATTTTGATGATTCTTTGGAGGAATAATCTCTTCTCTTTAAAATCAAACACAAATGGATACAAAAATTATATATAAATTTCTTAAGAATGCAGCTCAAACTTATAATATGTTAGTGCAGGAAAACAGAAACTCCTTCTATAGGAATGGATGGGTGAGGCTGACAAAGCAAACAAAGCAGAAAAAACATTTTTGGTCAAACAAATGTGAGCAGCTTTTCCAACATTAGTTCTGAATGTGTTGTCATCTCAGCTTCTAACTAAGCAGAACAACTTCAAATTCACAGATTAGAATCCCCTTTGTATGAGTATTGTGTCTCTTCAACTTTACTATTTAGTGTTAGAGCTTCATATAAAGTTGATACAAACTTCTGAATTTATTTTGTTTTATGGATTTGCATTGTATTCTTCAGGTCAGGGCTGTCCAACATGCATTGCCAGACCACTTGTTGCAGCTCCCCCATCCTTTCCCTGATTACTGCAGAGCTGAGATCCAAGATAAGATTGGCTTTATCAGAGAACATTCTACACAAAATAACACTCAGGGGTTTTCAGGCGTTTGGTCTCTCGAATCTCAGGTCTGCAATAATCAGGGAAGCGATGGCAGGCTGTAACAAGTGGTCTGGATTTTGTCATGAGCTGCACTACTATCTATGCACCTGCTATACAGCAATATGCTTAAACACAGAGATGACCCATCATGGCTCTATAGGCTTGGACAATTTTGTAGAGGTGTCAGAAAAGCCATGTCAAAGAAAAGAGAGTATGGCTTGTAGATCCTCTCATATAAAACTATCCGTATTTTGGTTACTAACAGAAAGCTATCTTTATGGACCAATAACCCACAAAGAAGAATTGTAGACATTCATAATGTAAAAGGCCACAAAAACATTTACAAAAGTATAGGTGTTCATCAGTCAATATTGCTCTGTTTTCTGGAAAGCCTGCTATCAGGCAAGATTAACAAAGGCAGCTCCCATATTCCTCTGAGTACAGGTTTCCTAGGCATAATAAAAGTTGGATGATGCTCTAAAATAACAGTAAAAACAATGTAATGAACAAATAAAAGCCCAGATCTCAAGCCAACTGAAATGCTTTGATATCACCTGAAGGAGGTGTCATCTACAATTCCAACAACTTTGTTTTGCAGATAGAATAGGGAAGGGTTAGGGCTGATACATGTGAGCTATGCTGCCAATTATGTCTGTATTGATCAATTTGGTAATCAAACTACCAGAAGCTCCAAATCCCAGTACACATATGAACAATACTCATAAATGAATATGATCCATAATGTGCTATGATATCACTCTGTACTATTTTGTGTCTGTATTACAGCTGGGGACACCCTTTGTAAAGGAAATTGGCTATGTTTACTATACAGTTGTTGGTGATGATTACTGTATGTATGAATAGTAACTAGTGTCCATATTGGATTGTTGCTGTGTACATGGCACCTGCCCTCCTATAGACTTTCATATACAGTAGTTTTATTTTAGATTGACTTCAGATCTGATTGTTTAACCTAATAGTGTGTACCAGCTCTTTGATCCTCCGTTGCTGTCTGTCCCCTCTGGGGAGGTGCACTCTCTATTTGACCCGGTAACCATTGGAAAATTTACTGATGTCACTGGAACAGGAGAAGAAGGGAAATCTGGTGATAACTATCTTAGATAGAGATTTGTTTGCATTGAGAGGTTTTAACCTTTCTATGCTCTTGGTCTTGGCTTTGGATCAAATCACTTTATAAGAACCATTCATGCAGAAATGTGGGCATCCCAAATTGTCTGCAGACGTTTTTTAAGCTCTACTATTAGAACTTAAATTTCAGAGAAATATTATGAAAACTGACAATTGTCAGGCAAGTATCGTTATCCTTATCTTTAATGAGAATGTTTATATTTTAAAGTGTCAGCATTTGGATCTGATAAGGACTGAAAAGGTCATGGGCAATACATAAGATTTAGAATGTAGGCCATAATTTGCAGGTAAGTCTAAACTGTATGTGGGCATATACCAAAAACACATTACTAGTGTAGACATTAGGGATGAGCGAGTAAATTTATTAAATTCGGTCTAGCGGCGAATTTGACTGTTCTCGCTTACCAAACATGTAGGCTAAAACGGCCTTTGTAAATTTGGCCAGTGAGACCGAATTTTTGGGACCTGCAAGACCAATCAGTGTAGCGGAGCTGTCAGCTCAGCCCTAGTGGACATCTCTCCTTAAAATAAGCCATGCATAGATTAGCAGTGCTTCAGACTACTCAAGGACCAAACAGTTAGTGGTAACTAAAAGTAAGACATCCCATGTGCTTCATTAAAAAAAATGATAAGCTGTGAATAATAAATAAAATGAAAGTATTAGCTTTCAATAATGCAGAGCAAGCCTTGCTAAATACAAATAATTTGCATGGACCCTATGTGTGCCTTTGTCCCTTAGTGAAACCATCATCAGAACAATTTACAGTGTGTTGCTTTATGGCTCTAAAACTTGGTCATTTGAGGTATCTGTAGCAACTATACTAATACCTTCTCCGGATTAAGTACACACTTCATGTAAAAATACTTAGCCCTGATGAAGGGGGACTTTGAACCCCCCAAACATGATCATTTATGATAGAAGATTCTATAAAAAGTTAAATGTGGACTTTAAATGTTCTGTATGTGACACTTTTCTACTTGCACACCTAGTGCCTACTTAGGAAAAGACCGAACCTTTGTCCTCAACTGGGAGATGGCCCTACGGGTAATCATTTTGTCTATATTGCTTAGAACTTGACTGAAAATACAGCGATCCAGAGCCTAACACTTTCCTTTTACTTTCAGCCATGAACAGGCATGAAGAATAACTAAATGAACAATTACATGTCAGGAAATGTTGGTCCGACCCATTTCTGATGGCCTCGGATTTTTCCTTCTACACTTAAATGATTGGCCACAGAAAAGTTAAGCCACTTCAGTGGTGAAATATCTGTGGACGGCTGCAAAGGCATGTATCCCAAGCCGTTGGAAACAAGTTGTGCCACTTTCCCTAGGCCTAGATACATAAGGTGAATGAAATTTAACTTTTAGAAGATCTGACTTTGGGGACTAACAATAAAGGTGAAAATTTTGGGCACCATGGATGTTCCAGGAGTGTCATGGTTATAGAAGTATTGTAAGAGGACCAAAAGGTCCAGACGAGCAACTATTCTAAACACAGGCTCCAACACACAACACAATATGGTTAACTGTGGAGGATATGTAGAAGATCTGGGAGCCCAGAACAGTCAATGGGTCCAAGTATCTTTATCTATGTGAATATAATAAAATTGGAAAGTTTATTCTAATTGATGGAGTTCTTTGATTTACATGCAGTATTTCTTTTCTATGTATCTGATTTATATTTGTAAATGATTATTGAGGAGCTGTGGTCCTATTACTGTTTTGATAACAATTGAACAATTTGTGTAAAAATCAATAAAAACAATGTTTAAAAAAATGAACAATTACACTTTGTCAAGTTGCCATATTCCATACAATGGACGCACTTTTACCGGTTCTACAGTGCAAGTACCATGTTGCTAAGTTTATCCAAATATCACGTTGCTAATGCCACATTGTCATAGACAGGCCTAATAAGCCATATACTATGATTGTAAAAAGATTTGTATTATCATGACACTCAAATCTATCCTTCTGTCTCTTAAAACCCTCACTACTTCCCACCATTACATATCCCCCCTCCTATTGTTTACCACTTCTATACCTCTTAGATTGTAAGCTCTTTAGGGCAGGGTCCTCTCCTCCTCCTACTGTCTGTATCTGTCTGTCATTTACAACCCCTATTTAATGTACAGCGCTGTGTAATATGTTGGCGCTATATAAATACTGTTTAATAACAATAATATACACTTGCCATGTTGCATTCGCATACAAAAAATGTCCGCATTACATGTATGGCCCACTGTAACAAGGATGCCTATTACTGTATTAGAGATTTGGTATACAGTATTTGTGTGATATAAACTAATAGATGACACACATAAATTCAATAATAGTATAACAGCTGGGCATTGGGGTGCTGCAGTTTTAATCCTCAGTACTCATTGAAACATTTATCCACAGAAGGATAGCTGATAAATGAAAAAAATGGGAAAAAATGAAGTTTTGCATTCACCTAATCAGACAAATAGGCCAGGTAACAGGCAGCTATGTAATATGCCCGCTCCTTTGGCTTTGTGAAATGCCAAATATCAACTTGCTGAGCCCCCCTGCTTCTCCTGATTACCTCTTACATTGGACTTGATGACCCAGGGTCCCCCGACTTGCTTTTTTTATATATATATTTCATGCTGCATATTTTCATAACATTATGAACACTATAATGCTATGGATAGCACATTTCACAATCCACATATCAAATTGCTGCCGTTATCAGGGTGACACCCTATTACTACTGAGTTAAAATAACACAGGATATCAGTTATGAGTTAGGGGTTAAAAGAAACTGAAACAGCCAAGTCAAGACTGGCTAAATAAATATCACACCCTCAGCAGTAGAATAATCCTATTTTAATCCCTTTCCTGTGCTGATGTATGAGCACTTCTTGAAAACTCCATGAATGGAACCTTTCCTGCAGATATTGAACTTGTAATAAAAACAATTAGCAGGATTCAGACATTAGTGCAAATGTTAAGTAAGCACAAATGGAAAAGTAAATATACAAGGTATTGTGTGCTCTATATACTGTACATCCACCATATAAAGTGGATTACTATTGTTAGAAATCACATTTGTTAGGAATCACATTGTGTGCCATGCCTAGATCTGTAAATATGAAGCCCTGGAACAGAACATAAAACAATGTGTTCAGTATTCTAGGAACTATGAAGTCTGGAGATAAACATATGAGGTTGCCTCAAAAATTGAACATCTCTACAGCTGTCGCCCTCTTACCAGCCCTAAAATGCTGAAAATTATTTTTCACCTGGTGAGCCTGCCAATAACACACCTTTTGGTGGTCACAACATTCACTAACTGTATCAATGGAGGATTCACATAGCCACCCTAAGAAATGAAGAACACCTCCCTCTCTCATCACGTTCTGTAGACAGAGGCAAACTGGGCAAATCTGAAAACAATGGGCCTTATTTATTAAAGCTCTCCCAGCCTGGAAGGGATAAACTTTCATTAATGAATGGATGTAGCTATCAATCCATCTTGACCTTTATCTTCATGCTAGGACTTATCTCTAACTGCACCATATCCTAAACACGTTTCAGTTCAGTTTTAAGTTCCCCCTGGACCAAAAAGCGCTAGTTCAAGTGCCAATCATTGGCTATAATTTCACTACCCTGGAATGGATACAATGGGCCTAATATAACAAAGCTCTTAAAGGCTGGAGAAGAAGACTATAATGTAAGAACCTAGGTGATCCAGCATACCTGAATTGCATTTCTTAAAACCCATCAATTCGGGACCAGAACAATTCCAGGTTTTCTGGATCACCCATTTTCTCCCATGGTAGTCTATTGTCTCCCATCTTAGAGAGCTTTATTAAATCAGGTCCAGTATATTGTGGTGGAGGGTATTTATACGACCTTGTGCTGGGTATTTAAACACCCACAGCCATTGGTTTGTTTATTTCCTGTGATTCTTCCCCTATCAAGTGGCCATTTTCAGGCTCAGCTCAGGTCCTCAGCCAGAGAAAAAGGGTTGCCTTTTATTATTATTACACAGTATTTATATAGCGCCATCATATTACACAGCGCTGTACAAAGTCCTTAGTTGTGTCACTAACTGTCCCTCAAAGGGGCTCACAATCTAATGTCTCTACAGTGGTCATATATGTCATTTATTCAGTCTAAGGCCTATTTTAGAGGGAAGCTAATTAACCTCACTGCATGTTTTTGGGATGTGGGAGGAAACCGGAGAACCCGGAGAAAACCCACGCAGACACAGGGAGAACCTGCAAACTCCATGTGGATAGTGTCCTGGCAGAGATTCAAACCTGGGACCTAGCGCTGCAAAGGCAATAGTGCTACCTCTGAGCCACCATGCTGCCTGTGGATGACTGACAGTTATCTGCATTGACTGCGAGAGCCTAGGGTGAATGTGGTGGCAGGGATAAAAAAGGACATGGTGAGCCAGGAGACTCAGGGAATATGACCCGATCATCTGAAACTTTGTGGGCTAACAGGGAATAGGAAGAGAGGCCAGGGTTTCTGTTCCTTGTGATATCCTTGCAGCTAAAGGAGCACTGTGACAAATTATAGCGTAATTATAGAATCAGTGTAATTTTGGGTCAGCTCAAAGTGTGGGTCCCTACTGGTATGGTAGATGAAACCCAAAACAATCCTGCAATTCCTGTGGAGGTGGTGCTGTACCAGGCTCAACTGATATAACTTTGTACAAGACAGAGACACCTATGACCATTCCAAGCAGGTTTGTTTTATTTTTTCACTTATATTTGGCAAACCATCACTTAATAACAGTTTTAATGCAAGAGAGATTTTTACCCACCAGCAGGCTCCCACAGCAGAGAGAGTCCTAAGCATCGATCAACTCACATATTTTTAGGTCTATGAACAGAGGAGATTAGCAAACTAACATTTTTGTTACACAACAGGGTCAATAGGCTTCGGACTTTGCAGGCATATATTCATTCACAATCCAATATGTATCTTTTGTTAATACAGATGTTTATTAAACAAATAAAAATATAAAAACATTTACATGCTCCAATTATCAATCTGTGGTTTATAACAGTTCAACACGTTTCTCGGAGCATAGTCCGAGCACATGCTAAGATTGGAGGTGATTGTATGGAGGAGAATATCAGGATGGGACATAGAACAAAGACTATTTAAATGGCTGGATGCATGAAACTATCCTAATGCTTATCCTAAGAGTGTAAAGCTACATACACACGTCAGATTTTTATCGCCCGATAATCGGCATCGGCCAATTATCGGGCGAAAATCTGCCGTGTGTACAGTCGGTGTCGTCCATCGTCCGGACGACCGACCTGCCGGATCCACGGACGATGGACGACAGACGATCCTAATGAAAGGGAAGGGGAGAGCGCGCAGCAGGGTGCCGCTCCGTCGCTCTCCCCCTCCCCTCTCCATAGAGCATGAAGGGTGCTGTATGTACAGCATCGTTCATGCATCGTGCACTCCCTTGTCGTTGGAAAGGATCGTGAAAGATCCTTTCCAACGACAAAACTTGGAAGTGTGTACGCAGCTTTACACTGGAACAGGATAGAGCTCAGCCAATGATCTATATCAACCTATTCATATGTTCCAATAAAGAACTGACCCCTTGATCTATCTGTCCAATCGAGGAATTAAATGTGGAAACAGAAGCTAATATTTTCCTGAGGAAGCGGACTATGTTCCAAGAAACGTGTTGAACTGTTATAAGCCTATTTGTAACAACCACAGATTGATTATTGGAGCATGTAAATGTTTTCTTTTATTTTTATTTCTTTAATAAACATTTGTATTAACAAAAGATACATACTGGATTGTGAACGAATATATGCCTGCAAAGTCAGTGTAAAAAAATGTTTGTTTGCAAACTAATATTAAGGGATGTGGCATATGTTTACACAAGTTTAGAACAAGTTTTAAAATTAGAGGAGCGCCTTTCTGTTTTTAAATAACAGAGGAGATTAAAATATAGGTCAGGGCACCACATAAGATGTGGCCCTAGAAATGAAAGCTTACTCTCACCCAAAGCTCTACAAAGCATTTGGGCTCCAGGAACCAGAACAGAACTTTAGGAAATTTGTGTTTTCTCCTTATCAGCCATAAACTCTGGAGCCCATCACCATGTGGAATATCTCCTAGATTGTAAGCTCTTCGGGCGAGGGTCCTCTCCGCCTGTTTCACTGTCTGTCATTTGCAACCCCTATTAATTGTAAAACGCTAGATTATTTGTTGGTGCTATATAAATCCTGTTTATTATTAATAATAAAAGAAAATATATACTTTGAATATTTTTTAAAAGGTAGGTAAGTAGAGCTTGAGTTTCAAGTCACTAGGTGAAAAAATCCTGTTTTAGAAGACATTTTACTGCTAAGATGCAGACCAATAAACATCTAAATGTGCAGTAATGCCATTATTCTAACTTCAAAGTTTTTGTGCTTAAAAGCCAAGTACAGATGGATCTTCATAAATAAAAGAGAGGCACAGTACCAGCTAGCTCCTGGTTTTTGTTTGTGTTCCTTTCCCATGAGCATATAAGTGCTACCCTCAGCCATACTCTAGCTCTTCACTTGGAGAAAGGTTGGCACATCTAAAAAGACCTTGTTCAGTGTCCATTCATCCTGAGCATTCTGCTATATTCATCAGAATCCCATACCAAGCAATCAGTTTTTAAATTGATTTCTTAACAGTTATGCAAGATCCAATTTATGACGATTCTCGTTTGTCAATTTCATTTCTCCTATCCCATTTAAGGCTCTGCCTATTAAAAAGCTAAAGTCCCCCTCCTCTTCTTTCCTCTTGCAAGTTTCCTTCACAAACTCCCAATTGTCACTGCCAATTAGTGCATTGTTAGCATACACAATGGCGTTACTGTAGCTAGTAGATGGTCTGCTTTTGTGCTTCTCCAGTCGGCCGTGGGGGCAGTCAAGTTTCATTTAGGGCTGAGCATAACATGGACAGAAAATGCCATCAGAAAACCAAAAGAAAGAATGAGAAAAGAAGGAGGAGGTAGATGGGTGTTTGAGGAGAACCAGGGCAAGAGCATGAATGCTATTCAAGTGTTAGCCCAGCCTGGTGAAAGGGCCAATGTGCAGGCCTTACATTGAAAACTCCTCTTGCAAACACAAAGGCAAGCTAGGCCTTAGCAGTAATTAGTGCTCTAAACTGTGTTATGTCGCTGTGCCTGTAATACCAATTGTCCCTATGTTTACACTCCCTCCCGCCAATCAAGCAAGGAGTATGGGGCCACTCTTCTCTGTCCCCAGCAGTGTGCAGCCTTTCATTCAGATACTTTATGTTTGCTTCACTATTCTGGATGTTAACCCCTTGTTGCTTTTCTGGATGCGTGACATTTATTTAACTTGTTTAAAATCTTTGCACCGATGAGCGTGTGCACATTGCAGTGTACTATAGCTAATTTTCAGTACAAACATAAACTCAGGGGTTCTACAAGATAGCAAAAGTTAAGTGACAGATAGCACCCGCTTTTTATTGTTTTATAGGTGCTGTCAGCTCTTGCTTGTGACATTTTGCCCTTTTAGGGGCTATACATAATAAGTACAACTCTACTTTTACAGTTTCTGCATATGACAAAACTATTCACCTAATATTTACTGTACATTAGTGTGGTGGTCAGCAGGAAAAGTGCCTTCTAATTGCCAGCCAGTGGGAAGAATGACGTCCTTACAGATACCTAGAAAGATTATTGGTGCCATATAAACTTACCTGAGCGCACAAATTGCTCATAGAACCCCTATCAATCTCTGGTTGAGTAACACTGATCTAGACTGGTGATTCTCAATCCCAGTCCTCAGGGTCCTCCAGCAATACATATGTATTAGACTGCATGGCATAAACACAGTTTCTGATATGTGGTAACAAATAAAGGAAAAACACTAATTATCTCACCCTTGATTCTCTGATTAGAAGACTTCTCAGCAGGGGTGTAGTCATTAAAAAAGACGAAGGGCACGGTACGTGCCCGCCCCACTACACCCCTGCCACTCAATGGGGATGTGTCACTCAATGGGGAAGAAACTTCCATCAGAGTGACGTCATTATACCAGAACCCACTCATTCTCCCATCGTAGGTCTGGGCCTGTGATGGGAGAGTGGGTGAGTTGTGTTCAGAGAGAAAACCTGCCCACCGTCCTGAGCCTACAATTCCAAATGGGAGACGTGGTCTGCAGCTCTGGCTGGTGCACCCCCCCCCCAGTGGGGTTCTTCCCTAGACACCAAAGAATCCTTTGCAAAAAAAAAGTGGATACGCGTGCCCATTCCCTAAAGTGTGAAGTAATGGCATCTCCACTGTGCCTGCTCCACTACACCCCTGCTTCTCGGTGGCCACTGAGGACCAGAGTTTGAGTAGCATTGGGTAACAATGACCGTGTTCTAGCATGATTCTGTACAAAGAAACTATTTTAATTTAACGATGCCAAACAATTTCTCTAGGGGGACACTCAAGACTGGAATTATACTTCCTGCCCCCCTAAATCCAAGTCATTGCTTGGCCAATCTCCTACCCAAGTCAACTAGTTAGCTCCACTAATATGGTCCAACATCCTAAGAAAGGCTGTATGGGGGCTCAGGTTGGTACTCTGGGCTTGCAGCACAAGGTTTGCTTCTCGGGCAGGACGCTGCATGGAGTTTGCAGGTTCTCCCCGTGTTTGTGTGGGTTTTCTTCAGTACTCCGGTAACCTTGCCCCAAAAAAATGATCCTTGGCTATATTAATGACTATGGTAGGAACATTAGATTGTGGGCTCTTTTGAAGGACAGTTAGTGATATGACTACAGACCTTGTAATGTGCTGTGTAATATATTTTTATTATATAAATACTGGATAATATTACTAAGCCAGAAATATTGGGGTAGAAGAGGCTGAAAGAGACAGTTTTTCCTCTTGGTGTCACCACACTTAGAACCAACAACTAGCAGGGTGAGCAAGCAAGGCCGGATCTTTTTCTGGCAGTCAGCAATATGAGCTGTTGGTTTACCTAAACTATGGCTTATATTATCTATTCCCTGCTGACATCTTCAAACAGTTTAATGAGTTTTTCCCTACTCTAAAGGTGAGCAAATGTAATTTCATTAAACAGTCCACTTTTCCTCAATAGGAGAAATGTAAAAGGTAAACATTGCTTAGCAGTACCCAGGAAGTACACAGACAGGTGGTTCTATTTAATGAATGACAACATGGCCCAAATGCTGACAGTGTGCGTCATAAGCTGACACTGGAGCCCGGTAGCTATAGCACTTGGTTATCTGTACTTTGGACTTCCACTTGAGAACTTTCAGTACGCATTGTTAAAGGTTAGAGCTTTAAGTTGTCCGTATAGCAAAGCAATTGATTCATGCATCTCATTGCATTAAACAACTTTGTTAAGGGCATATATATATATATATATATATATATATATATATAAATCAGCTTTAGGAAAATAATTACCATATGCCAGTGTTTTCAAAGACTTTATTTGCATTTACTATTGCTGTATATTGAACAGAATTACTACAACATTTTGTTAATTAATTACTAGCAGGCAGAGAGTGAAAAGACATTTTGTGTTTATAGTAAAAGGTGTGCACCTATATCCACCCATCCATGTTCATTTTGGCACCATCCCCATCTCCAAGGATGGGTGGAGATTCTATGCCAGCTCTAATTTGGATTTGCAGGGCACCCGTTTAAATAAAAACAGTAAAAGGTTGACTTTCCTTTCTCTTGGTCATGGACACAAAGCACTACAAACCTAACTGATCCTAACCATAGTCTGTGTGGTCATTGGAGTTCAACTGTTTCCCAATGTATTTAGAAAAAAATATTCATACTTGTATCTGTATAGTACAGAAATAAACTAAGTTAATTTTTATGTATAAAGGATACACAAAAGAGAAAGGTTTTTAGGCTACAAATATTCAACGTGCACTAAAGTATAAGATACAGTGTAACAATTTGAAATCATCCAGTCATACAGTTGCAAACTTTTTTGAACCCTTCCTTTAACTGCATTAAAATCATGCAGCAAGGAGGGGTCTTAGATTCTTCAAATCTAGACAGTGGTTTCTATTATTGAGAAGCAATTTTTTCCAAAATAATATTGACCTTTTCCCATCCTTTATTTCCCATCACGTTTCGCTATACCGGCTTCCTCAGGGGAATTTTTTTTTAAACCAATACTAAAAAATGACATTTAATGTTCTTGACGTGATGACATATAATGTTACAAAACATATATGAAAATATAGATAAAATATGTATATATCAAAAAGGTCAAATAGTACATAGTAGTTGTGCATACTCATATCTATATGTAATATTACCATCAAAATATTTTTCATGTTAGATTGTTGGATTACTTATTTATTTTCTGGTGATAACTTTGTTTGAAGAAAATAAAGGACTAGGATGAGGGTTAAATCAGTTTTTTGCCAGAAAATTATACTGCAGAGTGTAAAAACTCTAGATGAAAAAATAGGCATGTATTAGGAATATATATATATGTAGCAAATTGCATTATAAGTTCCCAAAATAGAAAGGGAAGGAGATGTAAAGAAAAAAATAGTGAACATGTGATGTCAGGATCACTTACTATTCATGTAACTATTACTATTCATGCTGCTTGATGGTTGTTTATACCCAGTTGTTTTATTGTAGTGTTATCCAATCAATTCTGGGAGGGAAAAAATTAGTCCGTATCCGAGAGGTGACTAAAGATAGTAAATATGTGTATAGAAGTTTTACAACTTAGACCCTTTAGTAGTATCTATTTATTACATATTGTCATTTAAAAGGGTTGGTAGAGAAATAAAACCTTAATATGCAAAAAAGTGCTGCTAAGGTCATGTTTGTGCTGCCAACAGAATACCTTTTCTTGCTCTGAAATCCCAGCCAGGGTTGTCTGTTGGATTTACCGCACTCCTTTTTTTCCCTCACTTCTCTCTGTCCCATTGTACATACATATGTTTCCTGGGAAAATTATGCTGCAGTGCCTGTCCACACTGTATGTGTAGAGAAAGTGCTTTTGGGAGATTATTTTATTACATGCTCTTATTTTTTTAAACTTCTGGTGGGCTTTTTTTTGGCCCTGATTGTTAATAAAAAAAAAAATGTTCACATAATTTAAATATCCCGATTCACTGACATATAGATACTATAGATGTAGATGACTCATCTTTTCAGCTTTTCTGTCTCCACCTTCTGTGAGTTTGTTAGGACAAAGTTATTATAACACACCTTACAACTAAAAAATTAAGATCTACCTATGAAATGATACCCCCTAACCGTTGAGTCATTCTTTTAAAAAATCCAGAGAAATACTGAATAGCTGAAATCTTGCACTGTTCTACCATCTTCTTGCAAGATTTAGGATACTCAGCATTCCCAATAATCTTGTTGGCAAGATGACAATGTCACCCCCTGCAATATGGAAGCTGAGGGAAAGGTGGGAATATTATCTATTTTTTTTTCCCTAAAGGAGTATTGTTATCCCAGGTAAGGAATCAAGAATGATATGAAATTTACCACTGTACTATAGCATAAGAGAGTTTACTAGGAAGGTGGCACTGGACTTTGGGTACCCAATGAGGTGCTAACTATCTGTAAATACCTAAAATTATTTTCTTTTTCTAATTTTCAAGTTTAGATACAATAGGAAAGACATAAAACATCAACAGCAATCCATTTCTTTCTTCTATTTAATAATCTATTTCTTTAACATTGAGTAGAAAGCTTACCCTCAAACAAGGAGGATTCCTTCTTTGACCTTGTTACCAGAACCGGTTTATCCAATGAGGCTTCCTCTTTTACTCGCCCGGTGCCACATGTACCATTTTGGATTTCTTCTTTCTTTGGTCATCAGTCCAATCTACTAAAGAAAAGTACAACAATAAAAACCACTCAGACCACCTGCCCCTTTTCTACTCGAACTATTGATAGAAATAATATTGTTGGCTTTATTTTTAGGGTTTCTGTTCTATAAACACAAATATCTTCAAAACTAACCTCCACTAACCCAGAGCATCAGACAGCAGAGGAAAGTGCCGGCTGCCGGGAGCAGGGTAAGTGCTTTTCTCTTGTACTAAAGACAAAAACAAGCATTATGAAGGCAGCCCAATGCAAGGATTTTGTTATTATTACCTTTTCAGTCTGGTAAGTATACAATTGAAAGCTTTTTTTTTTTTTTTTTTGACATCTATATATACCTGTTGATCAGGCCAGAAATTTTGCAAGCTGATTCTTTCTCCCTGAATTTGCTGTACTGTCATTATTTCCAGCTATCTCTGCAAATTACATCATACATGTCATCATTACATGTGTTACTGGCAGGAATGCTGGGTAAAAATAAAGAGAAAAAAGTGTGAAGAAAGAACCAGTAAGCTGCAAACGTTTCCAGATCCTAGGTTTAGATACACTTTGATTGGTAAATTGTAACTACAGTCACACAGTGATAATCAAGCAGGTACGCCCAAACTGTAAATAGAATCTGATTTCTAAGAAAGTATTTCAGAAATATTTAATGAATAAATGACTCATGACTAATTCATAATCTCCTTAGTATGTGATAGCAATTGTGAATAGTTGTAGTAGGCGACCGGTTTATAATAGGTTTCTTCACATACAAATCATTCTAGTAATGCCTTGCAGTGTCATCAATGACAGCTAAAAACAACTAATGGGACTTTTAATGTTTTAATTTAATTATCACAAACTATAATTCCTAATGAAGGGATATGTACAGTCATTAAACTTTGTTGTCTAGATGTTAAAAAAGTCATTGGTTATGGTTAGACCTGGTTGTGGTTGGACCTGATTTGATCCTGACTTCTGAACTGGTGTATGTACAATGGAAGATGATCAATGGGGAATGGTTAATTCTTCCGACAGAGTTTTTTTTCCTGTTTGTCTTCAAGACTGTAATAATGGGGGCAATGGGCCTGATTTATTAAAGATCTCCAAGGCTGGAAAGAATACACTTTCATCAGTGAATCTGGTGATCCAGCAAACCTGGAACAGATCTGGTCCAGGATTGAAATAAAATGACTGAGGGAATGAAGAATCCATTTCAAGTTTGCTGGATCACCCAGCTTCACTGAATCATCTCCAGCCTTGGAGAGCTTTAATAATTCAGGTCCAATGAATGGGGAGAAATCTACCCAACGGTGACCCAACCCAAAATCTACCCAACCGTGACAGTATTACGCATTGCCAGTCCTGCACAACTTATCTTTTGCTGGTTATAAAATATTCCTACTTTTGATCATTGAAAGGAAAGAAGATTTCCTATCACTTCTTATTCCATAGACACCATAGAGAGATACTACTAATGGTGATGTAGACAGCATTATAAACCGGACAAAGGTTCTAAGGTGCCTCCGCTGATGCCCAGCAGTCGCATGCAGACCACTGGCCCATTTTTTAGTCTGGGTCCATCTACTAAAGCATGTTCCTGGTCTACAACCTCAATTTTCAGCCAATGTGGCTCATTTAAGGCAGTGGCATTGCTATTAGCAACAAGGACTTCAGCTCTGCCATTAAATGTGTTCAATAAGTCCGCCTTTTCTTTATCCCCGGTTATCAATCCATGGACTTCCTTTAAAGGGCCCACATGCTCAGATAGGA
>NC_092864.1:60645810-60650216 GCF_032062135.1 Pyxicephalus adspersus
CTAAACTTTTCCCATTCCATCAAAATTTACCAGTGGTTACAGCTGGACATTGAGGGGGTTTAATTAAAAAGGTTTTCGAAGCAAGATTCTATGAAACTTCACCAAAATTGTGTTTATCCTGTGTGAAAGCATATATAAATAGATCACTAAGTGCCCTCCGTTACATTGTGCTGCGCTACACCCACAGCTTCCGTCCCATTCATAAAGATCAGGATGGTGGTGTGCAGACAGTGAAGGACGGCAAAGGTCATCCTGCTCAATAGAGTCAGGTCAGGTATTGACAGGTCATATGACCAGGCTCTCCTCCAATCACAGAGCTCATTATACTCTAATTAGAAAGAACTCTGCGGGGCTTCTGGCTTTTTTTTTTCATTGAGTTCTACTGGTCTTCTCCAGCTTCAGCATCCCAAAGCCGGTCGCAATGAAGAGCACATTTTTTAACCACACGAGCAGTGTTCCTTTTTAGTTCTATCCTTTCTATTTCTATCCTTTTTATGCAAAGCCAAATGTCCGCTTTTTAACTGAGCCCATAAGTGATAGCATTTAATCATGCATACATTTGCACTTCTCAATGATTTTGATGACCTAGCTATCCCCAACCTTTATTATTACTGACATTCCAGGTCCACCAACCAATTGGCATGCAAATCTAAGGAGTCTGAAATGTGGGAAGCTCCAGAGAACTGCCAATTGCAATGAACTTTTTCCTTTATTGAAAAGCAACATTTGCAAGAAGTTAACTTTATGAACCTATAGCACTCAAATTTTCTGTTTTAACTGCTGTAAACTGAAATCTGATTGCTTTGTGTGATTGTGTTGCTTCATCCTGAAACAGCATCTTCTGATTGAGATATTGTTATCAGTCATACATTTATTTGTGTGGATAGAAAAAGTGATCGGATGATAAAAACTCTCTAAAGTAGACACAGGAACTTTAATAGAAGAAAGCAATGTCCTTGCAATGATGGTGCCTTACATTTCCTTAATTAGGAAAGCCACTAATTAGGTACAAGTAAATTATTAACAAGTATAATGTATGTAAAGTTAACAAAACTTTGACTGCAATCTCAGGCAATTTCCTGTGTTGTCTAGAACTGATTCATATAAAATATTACAGGAAGCAAAACAGAATGACAAATAAATCTTCTCTGATTTACATAAGGAAGAATTCCGTAGAACAGCTCACCTATCCTGGTCCTATGCATTGATCCCCAGTACTTCCAACACTATGCTAAAATCCTAAAAATCATACAAATAGTCCTTAATAAAATCTGTATAAACATTTGTATAATTTCACATTTTAATGTTGCTCAGGTAGGTGGATAATTGTGCTAACATACAAGATGCTGGAGAATTGTTTTATTCAATAACAAATGTTCTCAAAAAATAGTAGGCAACACTGGAGAGGAATACCACCAAACTTCTAACATTTAACAATTTTACTTTGTGTAACTGAATAACCAAACTTAGTAACAAACTTATAAAAGAATCCATAATGACATCATTGTTATAAATTTTGTTAAAGGGTTATTAAAGCTGTAGGATCCTCAGGGTCTAAGTACCAAAATTTGTGTTGCCAATGTTTATATAGTGGCCAAAGATCATTAAATATTTATACCAATAAATACATTGATAGCAACCAAATTTTATTTAGATGTTTTTGATGATGTTATGTTAAAAGATGTTTTTATAATATTTAAAATTGTATTATGTTTTGTTAGCATATGTTTTAGATATTTAAATTTAAAAAATCCAAATAGAAGTTTAGAATTTATTTGCAGTCAAAATCCCAGTATTTTTAATGGCCATTTATCCAAAAATTCCTTTGGAACGTGGCAACCTTTCAAACTTGTGTTTTTGGTGCTACATTCCTGTGCACGGATATTGTCATCACTATGTAAATGTGCTCAAACCACGAAAATCCTACAGATATCCCCCACCTCTTAGAGTGTAAGCTCTTCAGGGCAGGGTCCTCTCCTCCTCCTGTGTCACTGTCTGTATCTGTCTGTTATTTGCAACCTCCATTATTATTACTACACAGTATTTATATAGTGCCTTCATATTATGCAGCGCTGTACAAAGTCATGTCACTAGCTGTCCTTCGCAATCTAATGTCCCTACCTCAGTCATATGTCTTTAATACAGTCTAAGGGCAATTTTTGGGGGGTAGCCAATTAACCTACCTGCATGTTTTTGGAATGTGGGAAGAAACCCGAGTACCCGGAGGCAAACGCGGGGAGAACCTGCAAACTCTATGCAGATAATGTCCTGGCTGAGATTTGAGATGTTTGCGCTACATAAATCTAATTTATTAATAGTATTCAATCCAAATAATGATTACATTGTGGATCCCTTTATATTATTATGTTGCTAAGTTTGGTAATAAACTTTTTTTTTTTAAAAAATGTATACATATCCATAAAAAGTTCTGGTGGTGCACACTTTTCCTTAGTACTACTGTCACTACCATAACTACTCACATATTTAGGTTTTTTTTAACTCATATATAGCACAACGAAACTTTAATAATATAGATAATAATGGTAGATACATTCCAAAAGCCTCAAAACATACTATAGAGAAGAACACTCACTCCCTGTGTTGAAGCAGTGGTCTCTCTGCAGGGGCTGACACCCCCCTATAGGGTAAGTACCACAGCCCCCCTAATTAGCATGAACCATAAACTTTCCTGATTGCAGAGCTTTAGGTCTAATTCAGCAGGGAACATGATGGATCTCTATAGAGAGAGCCTTGCTTCCACACAATTAGCAAATTACTATTTCCGCAGCATGCTCACCACAGGAAAAGTTGTTTTTTTTTTATGCAGCCAAAGTCCCACATTGCATTAAGCTGCTGAAACTGAAAGCCTTTGGCTTTAAAGTCTAATCATTACAACAAACCAACAATAAAATCCTAAAAACCTCATTACACTACCCTTCAATTTTCAATTTTACAAGCCAAAGAGAGTCAATAAATTAGGCATTTATTAGCTATTGAGGTAAATGAACTGTGCCCCCGAGGGCAATATTACATATCACTGCCATATAGGAAACAAATCAAGTTCTAGATCCTAGGTCATGGAGCAGGGACATCCTGGACACACCAAGCATGTTTTACCCCCCCATAGTTTGACAGATAGGACTTTCAGGTCAACAGGCAAATTTGTCCTGAGAGCATTCTTCAATCTGACTCAGACAGACGCCACACCTATATAGAAATGCAGAAAAACAGCATTATACAGCCGCTCGGCTACTATAGCTCGCATTATGCTATGTTTATTTAAAATGACCATGCCTATTCACCCCTGATCTGTAAACAGCACCAAAAAAGGCTTAATGCTACATTAATCTACTTCTTCCAAACAATCAATGCATTAGGAAGAAGACCATCCCAGCAGCCTGAAAAGAAGTTCTACACAAAGTTAGTGAAGTAGAAAGGTCACAGCACAATGTAACCTATTAACCTCCAAGAAACCTGCTTTGGGTCTTTGTTAGGTTTTGGAATGTGCAGCTCTTGGCTTCCACCAATGATTTTATACCCGCAAAGCTCCATTATTTCATAGATCATTCTTGGGGCTGTCATAGCCTGGCAGGGAGCCCAATCAAGTCCCCCGCAAGCATCTTTCAACAATTTAACAACTTATATCATACGTTTATTCATATTTCTCACATTTTATAAAATATGCTTTTCTTTTTATAAAATACACATTGTTTATTAATTGGTATATTTGGGCTTTGAAAATATATCAAAGACTCAATTAGTTTTTAGTAGTCTTTTCCTAGTTCAGATAATTCTATTATTAAGTTATGGCTGGGTCTCATTATCTGTATCTTTGAAATCAGGAAAGTTTTACAGTGGATTTCATTGGGTTAGGGACTCATGTCAATGTTCTACACTATATAAAAGTGACACATGAATAATCTAACAGTTATTTTTAGATTTGGATAGAATGGGGATTAGCTATCAAGACAATAGATTTGTCAGCCCCTCCAAGGGACACGTCTATGGACTTTGTAAAGTGCTTCATATGAAGATGTTAGAGAAATACATAATGATAAATATAATAATATTTTGTTTCTGCCAAGTTTTTATTTATTTATTTTTTTAGATTGTTTTTTGGTTATGGCATCATATACATAAAGATAACTACATAAACAACAATACAGAAGTGCCAACAACCAAATTGTGCTGAATTATCCTTAGCATGCCGGAGTAAGTGGAATTACATCTATGGATTGATTTTGGTTTAAGGTTATACAAAGTAATAATGAGAAGAAGTACCAACACATGATCCCCTAAGCAGGACGAAGAGATGTATTTATAGGAGGAAAGAAAATATAAGACATAAATATTGAAAATAGAAACATCAATTCAGTTTGTTTCATGTTCACTATCAGACTAAAAAA
>NC_092864.1:60650292-60653806 GCF_032062135.1 Pyxicephalus adspersus
CTGCCAGATGATCATTTGTGAATTCTTTAATTTTAATGAGAAATTGGTGGACGTTAGCCAGCTGGAGAACAGTTTTTCAAAGTCACTGTGAACTTTTCACCAATTTCTATCCACCAGTGAAAAGTGGATCTATTACCATATGACGGAAATCAGGAGTTGCTGCTTAGGAAAAGCCATACCAGGATTTTTTTTTCTTAGCTGCTGTCCCTTCTGCAATAAAAAAAAAAACTTTATAATTTTTGGGGTTAAGTTCTGCTTAGCAGCTGAAATTCATTTTTCTACATGAGTTTTCCTGCACCATGCAGCATTTCCGGTTGGTTTAATTTTGAATTGCTTCCATAGACTTTAATAGGGTTGATTCTAAATGCAGCTCAAATGTGTACTATAGTACATTGGGAGAGCAAATATGTCACGATACATTGCAACCAATGCAACACAAATGCAAGAAAATACAATCACTGTCAGCCACATACAGCAAAAACCTGGGACTATCACTAGTTAACCCCTTCAGACACCTGATGAATAAAAGTGAGCATTTAGGAGGAATTAACCCCATGGTTTGCAAACATCATTGTGCTGAGGAAATTCGAAGCAGGAAAGATCAGGACACTTGTTTTTTGTACTTTTCCCTATTTGCATTCTTTAATTTTGTTCAAATGACAAAAAAATGTCAATATAAAATGAGTTTTTAATTAATAACTTAATATTAATTATAATAAATAATAAATTAATATAAAGGAATATAGAAGCAGTAAAGGAGAACACATTTTTTCTCCATGATCTTATAATTTACCTTGTCAAGTCACAATAACTGCCAGAAACTTTTGTATCAAATGACAAAACCTATTAGTATATGTTCATTTTTAACCCTCTGATGGTTTGGGCATTGTATGTTAGCACAAAGATTTTTCAAAGTAATATTGGTTTCATCATCTTCATAGGTAACTCTTGTTGTGTCATTCCTTTTACCTGTGATAATTATTAACTAAAGGCTCAGGGTTATGTAAATGACATTTGGTGTACTAAGTTATTGTGTATCATTAATAAATGATTACTATGATGCTTTGCTGCTGATCATCTCTTTTTGCAGCCACTCCCTGTCTATAGTGATGTTGCGTGGCATTTCTTGGGGTGGATTTCCTGATTTAGCAATAGTGGGCATTGCTTGTCTAATACAAGCTTAAACAACCACTTTAAGGCTAGGTACACACTTCCAATAATTATTGTTAGAAAACGAACAATTACGATCGATCAAGAATTATGCACGATTATATTTGAACGATCGTATAGTGCACAATTCTGTACATGCTGTAACAATACGATACAAAATATAATTCCACCAATTGTGTACACACGCTAGATACAATTGTTTGAATGATGCAGGGAGTGACATGTAAAGGAGAAAGTGTACTGCAGAACAATTCACGATCACTGAACGACTGTACACACGAAAGATAGAGAAAGATCCGCTGTGACAGTCATTAATTTCCAACAGCAATCCTCGTTCGTCGGCATCGTTGTGCACTTTTTTTGTGAAGGATTTTCGGCTGATCGGTCGTTCCTTTACAACGATAATTACTGGAAGTGTGCACGCAGCGTTAGTCTCTATTGATAGCTTGTCCAATACAAGCAGAGTTAGGACACAGAGTTCCAAATTGATCCAGGGGTCCGATTCCTCTGAATCGCATTGGCTCGGGTGTTATGTATTTATGGTGTCACCCACAGTGTTGGAGTTGGTTGGATATCATTACCAACACGCTAATAAAAAGACGCAGGCAGTCAGGAGAGTTGTGTTTGGTTCTACATGGGATCCTGATGGGGCCCCTGTGGTATTGATTGGTTAATCCCTTAGACATACACAGATTTGTTACAACAAGCCGCAGCTACAGCAAATACATCAGGTATGGTATGGTATTGTGTCAGCCTTGTCAGGAAATTCCAGCAGAAAGCTAAGAACAATGCTACGTACTAATCATGATCCTGAATGCTCCAGTTGTCCCATCTGTGATGTTTGTTGTACAGATTCTGTGCCAGACACTTTATTTATCATTGATGAGGCAAAGAGCGCACGTTGGCGTGATTACACACACATGGAGGGGATAAGGCTCGGATAGATGGGCTGTCTCTGTATTAGATGGGAAAACGCAGCATTCTACAAAAAGCTCAAACCCAACGCAACAGGACGAGCTCATACAGACAGGTCAGCCGCTGCCTCTGCAGCTCAATAAACGTCTAAGGCCATTGGCTGATCTCTTTGATAAGTGTGTATTATTATTATTAATAAATGGTATTTATATAGCACCAAAATATTACACAGCGCTGTACATTAAATAGGGGATGCAAATGACAGACAGATACAGACAGTGATACAGGAGGAGGGGAGGACCCTGCCCCGAAGAGCTTACAATCTAAATGCAGAAATGTACATTTATATGAACCCTGATTTCATGACTATCGCTGGAAATATCTTTAATAATCATTTCCAGTGACAGGTAAATAAATAAGCAGTATTCACACAGCATCATTCCATTCTTTGGAAAGGAGGGTGACTAGCGGCACCCTGTTGTTCGCTCCTTTACAGGAAATAACAGCCGTCATCCCTGCTTGGTCATTCATTGATCCCCTGGGATGCAATGATGAACAACCTCAGGGTAACTGCTGTACTCTATTTATAAAGCAGTGAATCTGACATTCCCTAGTGGGATCCAAATACTGTTATTGAAACACATGGAGCTGGAAAGATGCCCACCAGGGAATGTTTGAGAGAATGTCAGATTCACTGTTTCAATAAAGGAGCCCTCTGTGTATTGGCCCATCTTCTGTATCGGCCATCCAATGGTTTGTGCAATGAGGACTATGGGAGGACACAACAATGACATTCACTCAGATATGGTGGTGAGTATTAGAAACAAATTGCCATTTTTAAATAAAACATTCTTCATCCTATTTATTCTTCATTGCTGATCTCCTATGGCTGTTTGCAGGGTTTCCTAATGCTGACAACAGAACCATGCCAGAAAATGGCCCCGTAGTGTCCATCAGCAGCCTTTCTACTAAGACAATGCACACAACTGGGAGACAGAACACGGCATTGTCACCCTATAACAGGAAACGCTCACACAAGCACCTCCATGGCAGGATTACCAGATATTATTTTAATGAAAGCTGCAGATTTCATGGTGCAAAGAGACATAACAGAGTGAATTTATAAAGCAGTGACTCTGACATTCACCTAACATTCCCTAGTGGTGAATCTTCCAGATCAATATTCTTTTTAAATTGTGAGTGACTCACTTCTCATCAGAAAATGTTAGGTGAATGTCAGCTTGCTCTATAAATGGACCTCTAACAAATTATAAGGCTTTGATGAGATTTTAGTGATTGGCTTTCCAGTAACAATGACAGATTAATTATATTATTATTAATAATAAACAGGATTTATATAGCGCCAACATATTACGCAGCGCTGTACATTAAATAGGGGTTACAAATGACAGACTAATACAGACAGTGA
>NC_092864.1:60654244-60655952 GCF_032062135.1 Pyxicephalus adspersus
GAAGAGGAGCGGAGTATTGGGAACTCTAAGAGACAGCGCTGGTAATCCATTGCCTGGCCAGAGCTTCAATGTGAGATCTGTTAGAAATGAATATAAAATGTCTCCATACTATGCATCGGGGTGCTCACACTTTTTGGCATGTGAGCTACTTTTCAAATGACCTAGCAGCCACAAAACTTGGATTGATAACTGGCTGTGGAGTTTGTTTTGAAGGTCAGCGCTCTGCGATCTACTTATTGGGCCCCCAGGTATAGAGGATATAACATGACATGTTCCCTGTCATCTACATCATTTATAGCAGCATTAAATACAAATCAAAGTAACCCTAATACCAGTTTATCTCTTATCTCTAAGTGTTTCTTATTTAACACCTAATGTTGGGGGTCTCTGAAAACTTTTACAATGTCTATATGACAGTATATTAGTGTGCTGGTCAGTGGGAGGAATGTCTCTGACATTACTGGCCGGTTTGAGGATTGTCATTATTACAGACAGCCAACAAAAATAATGTCACTTAACTGACCTGAGAACAAAGTGCTCATTGCTTATGGAACCCATTCACCCTCTGGTTGGGAATCACTGATGGGATGCGGCCATGGTTTCCAGCAGCATACAAATCCCTGAGCCCCCATACAGGTGCAGCCATTGCCCCCATAGACAAGTATTAGGAGTGATCCCCTCCCCCTCCCCCGACTCTGGAGCCAGCTGAACGTTCCGCAATCAGCGCGGCCACCAATAAAGCGATGGAGCACCGGTGGGCGTGTCGAGGCAGGCTGCTTCTCCAATCACAACGTGTGGGCGGTCCATCTTTGACAAATGGGCGTGTCTGTCAGGGGTAGCCTTGCGCGCACAGGTAGGCAGATAAGCGGAGTGCGGGCGGTGACAGATCCCGGGATCTCCCATAGACACAGCCATGGATCTGTCTTCCTGTAACCAGCCGCTGACAGCTCACCCGGGACACCCGCTACTCAGCACAACTTTCCTGGCCGCCCATGTCACTGACCGGATCCTCTGAGCGACCACATCGCACCGATCACACCGCACCAATCACACCGCACCGATCACATCGCACCGATCACACCGCACCGAGCGCAGCCTCTCCCAGCAGATGTGTCCTGCACACACAAAGGTACATTCACCCACACTGCATGTATACATCACAACATTCACACTTGTGAAAGTTGTGACAAGCCTGGATTAAAGTTTGTGACCCATTGATAGTTTAAAATCTACAAGGATTCGCTAGTTATATTCTATACTTGCATGATTCACATGTGTGTTCATCTAGAAACTAATACAAATGTTCCCTTATCTTTATATAATGTCTCCCAGCTCTATGTAATCCAACTTTACATCTGACATTCCCTGCTGGGAATCCATTACTGCCCCTGGAACACATGGACCTGGAAGATTCCCATCAGAGAATGATTCCTTGCTTTATAAATCCAGCCATACATGTGTACCCATGTCTGCAATTATATTAACATTCCTTCTAATAAACCAGTGAATCTGACATTCAATGCAACATTCCCTGATGAAGAATACACACTGCTTGTGAAACACATGGGACAATTTCAGTGAATGTCCTATTCACTGTTTTAAAACCAGACCCCTGTAAGTGTATCCTTATATATGAATATATTCACTGTTTTATAACTGGACCCCGTAGGTGAATCCTATATATGAATATATTCACTGTTTTATAACT
>NC_092864.1:60656335-60676489 GCF_032062135.1 Pyxicephalus adspersus
ATATATTCCCTGTTCTATACCTGGCCCCCTGTAGGTGAATCCTTATATATTGATATATTCCCTGTTCTATACCTGGCCCCCTGTAGGTGAATCCCTATACATTGATATATATGGAAGATGCGGTCTATTGGGAAGGTTGGGTTCGGTGATATTGATGCGGGTGTATATGTGTACATGATCTGTGTGTGTGTTATTAGAAATATGATTTATATGAAACACAAATTCTCTCTTCCAGGATCCCCTGTCTGGATAATATCGGTTTCTCTGGATGATCCTTTGTTGAGTTATCGTATTGACTTGTTTCCGATGTAAAGTGAATCAGGAGGTGAAAGATGGCGGGCAGGAATGGTGTGATCCTTGTGGCCGGTGTGGTGCTCCTCCTGCAGCTCCCTGCCCCCGCGTTCCTGGCATCTAAGGCCATTGTGTGCCAGGAGATCACGGTGCCCATGTGTAAGGGCATCGGATATAATTACACCTACATGCCCAATCAGTTTAATCACGACACTCAGGATGAAGCCGGCTTGGAAGTTCACCAGTTTTGGCCTTTGGTGGAAATTCAATGCTCTCCTGACTTGAAGTTCTTCCTGTGTAGTATGTATACGCCGATTTGCCTGGCTGACTATAAGAAGCCTCTGCCGCCCTGCCGGTCGGTCTGTGAGAGGGCAAAGGCCGGCTGTTCCCCGCTGATGAGGCAGTATGGCTTTGCATGGCCGGAAAGAATGAATTGCGATAAACTTCCCCAGCATGGGGACCCTGAGAACCTTTGTATGGATTATAATAGGACGGAGACCACAACGCACCCACCTCTCTTTGCCAAACCTACATACCCACCACGGGGATCCAAACACTTGACTCCAAACAGACAGCCCAACTCTGATTGTGATGGAGTATGTAAATGCAGGGAGCCTTTCTACTCCATAACAAAAGAATCCCATCCACTGTATAACCGGGTCAAAACGGGCCAAGTGCCAAACTGTGCTGTGCCATGTTTCCAGCCCTACTTCACTCAGGATGAAAAGACCTTTGCTACCTTCTGGATAGGCTTGTGGTCCATCCTTTGCTTCATCTCAACCTTTACTACTGTGGCCACGTTCCTGATTGACATGGAGAGATTTCGATATCCGGAACGTCCTATCATCTTTTTATCCGCTTGTTATCTTTTTGTGTCCATGGGCTACATCATCAGACTTCTAGTGGGTCATGAACATGTTGCCTGCAACCGGGACTACATTCATTATGAGACAACGGGACCAGCTCTCTGCACCGTAGTATTTCTGCTTATTTACTTCTTTGGAATGGCCAGTTCTATCTGGTGGGTTATCTTGTCCTTCACCTGGTTCTTGGCGGCTGGCATGAAGTGGGGCAATGAGGCCATTGCCAGCTATTCTCAGTATTTCCATATGGCAGCGTGGTTAATACCGAGCGTCAAGTCCATAGCTGTCCTAGCTTTAAGCTCCGTGGATGGCGACCCGGTGGCCGGGATCTGCTATGTAGGCAACCAAAACTTGGACAATCTGCGTGGTTTTGTGTTGGCTCCGCTAGTGGTTTACCTTTTCACAGGAACCATGTTTCTCCTTGCAGGATTTGTATCGCTCTTTAGAATTAGGAGTGTAATAAAGCAAGGTGGCACCAAAACTGACAAACTGGAAAAACTGATGATCAGGATAGGTATATTCACCGTACTGTACACCGTACCTGCAACCATTGTTATTGCCTGCTATATATATGAACAGCACTACAGGGAATTCTGGGAAAAATCCCACAACTGCTCTTGTCCTGGAGACAAAAAGAGAGCCAGACCGGAGTATGCAGTTTTCATGTTAAAATACTTTATGTGCCTATTGGTGGGAATAACCTCGGGGGTATGGATCTGGTCTGGAAAAACATTGGAGTCTTGGAGGAGGGTGACGGGCAGATGCTGCAGAAGCAGTAAATCTATCAATGCCTTGGCATTCGGTGAAGCCAGCACAGCACTAACGGCAAGGACTGGCTTGCCAAGCTCCGCTTTATACCACAAGCAAGTGCCATTGTCCCATGTTTAATTGGGTGTACCGACTAAAAAAAAAAGATGGGTCCTACAGGCGCCCCCTTGTATGTCTCGGCCCTCGGTTATGTTGTGCTCTGACAATCTGTACATTTAATAGCAGTAGATATCTCGCCCCTTTGTGTTCTACCGGTGACACTGGGAGCCTTGGCAGGTTCTCCAGTGATGGCGCCGAATATAAATGGCATCAGCGGATCACGAGATACTGTAATGTACATTTGATTTAAAATATTGTCTAAAAAAAAAAAGGTTACCACTGACGAAAGGCAGAACTGTCATTCCCAGAAGTTTTTGTATATAGATACTTGGCAGGTTCCAGGTTAAATGAAGTTGAAAGAACTTGACGTTCTACATAGGAGCATATTGTACACTGAAATAAGATCTAACCCATAGTACGTTTTCTAGATCTGTGGTCTATATCCTCCCTTTATCATTTTTATACCAGATTTGTTTTAGATCGTGATGCAAAAATCACAACTTTTCAGGGACAAAATTCTATTCTTACAGGGAGATAATGAACTCATTTAGACATTGTGCAAATTGTACTTATTTCTTATGTCTATCTTCAGCATGTTAAGTTATACTTTCCTCAATCATTTGGATGTTGCCGTCACCATTGATGTGAATTTGGTTGGATGGAAGTTGTAATGTTTCATGGACAGTAGCAACAGTGACACCTAGAGGTTTTAGTGAGCACTACCCTACATACAACAAACAATTATGCATAACTCTGATCAGTGATCAGTATCCTTCAACAAATAGTTACATCATTTATAATGGGGCTTTTTTTGGTCATCTAGAATCTATAAGCCCATTAGCTGGATTTATTTTTAATTTTTACATATTTTTTTAATTTGGTTGATACCCCTAATAATAATAATTTTAAACATTTACTTTAAACCCCTTACTTTGCACAAAGCAGAGCTAGTATTTTAAAATGGGTTGACTTTTTGTTTTGCATGGAAAGCCATTGCAGTGAACCCTGTGACAATCTATTCAAGGCTGTGAATTTTACATGCTGAAAAACTGGTCACTGTGTCCTGTTCTAGTATTTGTTTTGTGATTCTTTGTGTAACAAGTGTCAGTCCCACAGCCTTTATGTATACAGTGTTAAAAGGCTCTTGTAAATTCCACGTGTTTTTTTTCTACTTTGCAGGACGGCTGTATAACAAACAGCATTCTGATGAAATGATCAGGCTCGTTAGTATACAGAGATTTGTGGATAAATGAGAATTTGTACTGTGGAGGCTTTTTACCATGGTGGCACAAAATGATGCTTTTTAATTTAACCCTAAATATACAAATGTAAATATATTTACATTTTGCAGTTGATTGACAATTCTTTACAGCACTTGTACTGTGGAGTTTAATATAGAAAAAATACAGAAAGCAGTGACAACCAATAATGTTTCATCAGACAACTGTTTTTTAATATAAATTATAAAATACATTGTAATAAGTAAATATAAATCTTAAGAAAGCAGTTTGCTTAGCTTTTTAAAATTTTATTTACAAATCTTTGACAATATATTTGACAATATCATGGTAGACCACTGCTACATTGTCTACCATGATATTGTCAAATATATTTTCATGGATTTGTAAATAAAATTTTAAAAAGCTAAGCATACTGCTTCTTACATATGTGACAGCGGAGGATATTTTATTTGTGTAGCCCATGTGCCACGGGTAAGGTCGTCTCATCATGTAGACTCATTTTTAGTACTTTGTTATTCATTCCCTCCAGACTATGTGCTGATCAAAAGTGTAGGGAATAACTTATAAGAGTTCACATGTCTGAGCTAAGATGTAAAGTAAAGCAAACAGATCCCAGCATTGAAGTGAACGTGAAATACTAAATGAATTGGCTGTTTCGGTCTTGCTTTCACATGCTCTGCTGAAGGAACTTGATAAGCTCCACAGGCTCTTCAGTCCTCTCCTGTTTGACAATGGCAAACAAGCAGAGCCTATTGTGAAAGATATATGGCATCTTTGTTTGATTTGCCAAAAAGGCCATTAACAGAGTGCAATGGTTTAAAACCTGTTCATAATAAATTAGGCAAAAAAAAAAAAAACATGGGTATGTAGTTAAAAGGATAAAGTATAATGTATGGTCTTTAGCCGGTCTGCTTTTCTGCACCTGTGGCAATGGTCGGTAAATAGTTCTGTTCAATACTATCCATATGTTGTCTGGATAGAAATATGGAAACTGCCATTGAAGCAATATAAGTCAGATGTCACCTGAAGTCTGAATCTTGTTGGTTGTCGACTGCTTGACCTTGTGCACGACTTTGGGTTGTGTAGTGTTTGAGACCATTGACAGGCAGCAACTATCAGACCTCAGAAAATCCTTTAGGTAAATTGTCAGGAATGGAGAAGCTTGCACAATTTTAATTAATATAGATTTCTCATCAGCCAAGTTGTGATTGCAATGACGTTCCCTTGATTTATAAAGCTTAGACTGCACCTGGCATAATCACAAAATGTTCAAAAATTGAACCCATAATCATATAGGAATGTTGGTTATTTATTTTCTGATCATATCGTATGAACCCGGTATAAGTTTACCGATGTCTGTATAATTCTCCAAGAATTAAGAAGGATGTTCACGTAATAGGCTGCTTTTCTTACAATCCTGGCTGATAGATAAAATGTTACTGGTTCACAATAATGTATTGTGTAAATGTAATAAATCTGTATTTATCAGGTTATTGGATTTAGAAGATATGTAGACCTATAGATCAATATCAACAGTTATTGTTTGCAACATGGACTCTGTTGTTAATTTGTTGTTGAGCCAAGCTCCCCCGACCCCCAGCCTAATGCATTTCATCAAAGAACACCGGTGTCTGCTTCAGACCTGTATAATAAAGGGACTTCAAACAATCCGCACTTCAGTGCCACCGATCCATTGATAAATACAGCACCAACCTACTGTAAGCAGCTGCGTCCATCTCTACCTAACCAAAGATAAAGGCAGTGGTATAAATTCCTAAATAAAATGTTAGTACATTTGTCACTCTATATCCTTTAGGTAGATCAGAAATACATTTTTGTTTTCTCCAAAAATATGGAATTATTATCACTGCTTTTTTCTGTCAGTATGGTTTCACCAGATTTATTTTTATTCTGGCTTGTGTTAAAGAACTTTCATACATTGTATATATACATAAACCATTACATAATATAAAGGGAATTTATCTTTACAAATGGTGGCAAAACTTATTTTCAAAAGCTGGTTACCTGAAAATGACCAAATGTGAATGGAAGGTGAAAGTGAGTTCTGTAGTTTGTCCAATCTATGGTATTGTAATTTTACTGTATATGGAAATAATTTGCTTTAAATATATTTTTTGTAACTTGTCAATAATAACAGCAAAATATTTGGCCTTCTACTAAAAAAAGCCAAGAGTGATGAGAATGCAAAAAGTATAATAGCTCATGGCAATCAATCCCAACTCATACGAGCAGTAATTGGAATCTGGAAGATATTGGTTACTGTACTCTGCATAGTAATGTTGTAGTTGGTACTGCATTGTAGAATGAAAAGTGTTGTGTTTTTTTTGTTTTTCCTTTTTTTGTTTGTTTTGTTTCTTTTTGCAAAATGGTGAAAAATGCAATGAAGTGATATAACCCACAGATTTGTTTTTAATGTTGTGCCAAAATGTACTATTGCTCCGTAGACTGTAAACCCGTACATTGCCATACACAATAACTGAAGAATATGGTTAGGACGAAAGTACCGTAAAGTGCCACACTTATGTTGTAAAGTTTAATTTCCCAGCCTAGGAAGAACAGGCACACCCCTTCTACCCCACAGCACAGTGATCTATGGCTAAGAAAACTTAAGTGGGGGTGGGAGGAGGCGTGCCTAGCATTACACAAATATTAACTTTCAGAAAGATATTTGCAAATGAACTTTAGGGAGGACAAAATTGGGAACTGATCTGGTATAATACAAATATTATGTGTATGGCTATGTACTGGTTTAAATATCATTGCTTTCAATTGTGAACAGGAACCATTACAAAACTACTGGATAAGTAATATGTAAAAAGTATACAATTGTAAAAATGTATCTGATAATTTACATTAACCATGCCACTTTGATGTATTAATATCAGATTGAGATGTTATAGTTTTATCTGAAACCTGTTTAATACAGTCTCAGAGTTTTAAATATTGTAGTGTATTTTCACATTGAAACAAAACTACAATTCCCCCCCATGTATCATGATAATCCCTGGCACTGGTATATTACCAGTGAAATCAGGTTTATTATTTTCAAGCCTCCCACCAAAGCATTTTTAGCCATTCCCAAGCACTTACCATTGTTATCCAGAGGCGGTACTGGGACCCATTTCAGGGCCAGTGTATAGCATGTTTCCTTCAAACACTGAAGGAGGTGGACATATTGTACATGCGACCCTTCTCTTTTAGTTCTAGTACATTATTTTGTATTATATTTTGTGTAAAGGTAAAGTTTGACATATTCAAAGAAAATGTATTAAAGACTGGTTATTTATGATGGGAGGCAAAAATTGTCTATTTTTGTTTGTTCAGCTGTTCCTAATAATTGTAGAAAAAATAAACCTTAAAATGATTTCAAATTGAATTCCTTTTTGTTCATTTTCTTTTTTTCTTTGCATATTCTTTTTCTGAAAATCTAACTGATTGAACCATGGTTACTTGGCAATGCCCTTGAAGAGGATGCTGGGGTAATTGCATTTGATAGAAGCTATTCATTTGTTTCATCTTGGTGCAGAAAGGACCGTCAGAATAAAACACATATAGTGCTATACATAAGTTTACATATAATATTAGCCTGTCCAGAAATGTGGATGTGTGTGCCAATTTCTGAATTGGATGTCTATCTGTCTTACATTTGTGATTCATTAGCTTGAAACAACCATGCACATCAACATATTAGAATAACGTCAGAACTCTGGATAATTGTTCATAGTGGTGAATTTTATCAGCATGATAACCAGTGAAATTGTATTTTTGGAAGAAGAAACCAATAGTGGCAGCCTCTAGACTTCTCCAGGGTTATGAAAGTGCTGCAGCAGCAGGGTTCATTCTGAATGATAAAGCACCTAGCCCTAGGAAGAGGACCATAGTACATGGAAATTCTCTGCCATGCATTATGAGTCACTCTAATGGTAAAGAAAAAAAAAACAGAGCAATAATTTTATTTTACTTTCCCCTCTCCTTTTTCCCCATATTCGGAACATTTCCAGGTCCTGTCACTTTACCTGCACATTTCCAAAATCCGCCCCTACCTGTCCCCAGAGGGGACCTATCCTATCCTATTATGAATGCTGCAACCAGACTCATTCATCCTTCACTTCGCTCCTCCTCTGCTGCATCTCTTTGTAGTTCTCTTCATTGGCTTCCATTTCACCTTAGAATCAAATTCAAGCTCCTGTGCTTTGCCTTCAAATCCCTACACGGTTCTTGTCCCACTTCACTTCTCAAATCTCCCCTAGCTGCTCCCTTCATTCCTCCAATGACCTACTAATGACTTCCTCAATTATAACCTCATCACACGCACGGATACAAGACTTCTCTAGAGCTGCCCCAACTCTCTGGAATGGTCTTCCTCGTCCTATTTGGCTTGCTCCTACTACCTGCTCATTTAAAAGAGCGCTCAAAACCCAGGCAAACTTGCCTACCCATCTTCTGTCTCTTAAAACCCTCAGTACTCACTCCCCATTCTATATCTCCCCTCTTATTGTGTGCTGCTTCCCCCACCTCCTAGATTGTGAGCTCTTCTGGGCAGGATCCTCTTCTCCTCCCATGTCAGTGTCTGTATCTGTCTGTCATTTGCATCACCCTATTTATTGTACAGCTCTATGTAATAAGTCGGTGCTATATAAATCCTGTTTAATATTAATATGAGGCAGATCTTTTAAATGAATGAGCTTGCCTTAAGGGAATGTATGGTATAAGGTTCATTCACAGCACTACAACGATTCAGACGGCCAATTACATTTTTGCCTGGCCTGCCTCGATTTACAAGGTTACATAAGTAAACAGTTAGATGTTGAGCGCTGCCTGGACCTAAAGCTTCCTAAAAGTGATGAATGCCTTGCTAATGTAGAAATGTGTTGGCCAGGTCACATATTCATACCAGTCCAATAGATCAGTGGGTACCTTTTGGACGTCACGGACCACTAATTTCACGAATTCTGGACTGCATATGCGCGGGGAGCCATGCAGAAACTTCCCCAGAGTGACGTCATAATGCCAGAACCCACCAACTCTCCCATCGCAGGTCTGAGCCTGAGACACAACCCGCCCGCCGCCCTGAGCCTGCGATCAATACGGGAGATGGGCTGCCTCTGGCCAGTTAGCCCCCCCTAGTGGGGTCAGGAGAAGGACAGAGCTGCGGACCACTGGTTGGTGACTGCTGCACTAGATAGCATAAATAAATAGTAAAGAGCAAAGTATAGAGCAAATCTTGTTTTTAGGCTTCGAAACAGTTAATTTTCAAGCAGCATATATCAATAAGATCCACAGTCCTTACAAATGTAACTAAGCCTATAAATGTTTCAGCGACCTTAATAATTGTATATGTCCAATGTCAAGCAACTTAAGTGTATTACAATATTGTGTATCTAAGCTCTGCACTCCACCATTTAGCAGCACTTATGATAATGATACAACACTGCAGGCAATATTACCAGTTACTCTGGAGTAGACCAGTTACTGCAATTTGTGACCAAAGCACGGAGAGCTTTCTTTACTTCATCAGAGTGGTGTCTAAAAAAACTGGATTAATTCACCTAATGTAATATATATACATTTACCTATTCGGAAATCAGTTATGAAATGGTTCTATAAAGCTAAAGCACTGAACCACCAATATGTACCAAAAATTCAACATAACAATGGTAATTTTTGTTTATGTATCAAAAATGTAAATTTCCCCTTTAAGCAAATAATCCACTAGGTCTTCCTAGATTTTGTTTCCAGAATTCCCATCTTGTTAATCGTTTTATTAAAAAAAAAAAAAAAAAAATTAAATATATATATATATATATATATATATTCAGTTCCTAACATAAATTTATTTAATTGTATTTAAGGCAAATATATAAATCCAATTCTTCTCAGACAAATCCTCTAGACTCCTTTCCTTGTTGTTAGTGTCTATGATCGAATGTCGTCCTCTGAGTCACTACAGATCAACGCACTTTGAAGGATCGAAAAAGGTGGTCCGACAAGATTGATGAACAAAAATGCTGAAATTGTCTTAGTCTTCAATGAAGCTTTTGTTGGGGT
Organism: Pyxicephalus adspersus; assembly: GCF_032062135.1. NCBI lineage: Eukaryota > Metazoa > Chordata > Amphibia > Anura > Pyxicephalidae > Pyxicephalus > Pyxicephalus adspersus. Next base: position 60,665,667 of record NC_092864.1, read on the forward strand.
GGCAATTAGATTCATCTGTGATTCATCTGCCACTGTCCAGTATTGAAGCATGCATGCATGCGCAGCCTGTATTCACTGACATTTTTACTGACAGCTGTTTCCCTTCATAGACTTTTACAAGCTTGGAAAAAAAGGTGCTGGAACTCCATTCCGGTGCATTCAATGAGAAAAAATGCCCCGGTATTATCATATCTAAACACCAATTTTTGCAGTCTGGAATTCAAACATTGGGCCTGATTTATAAAGCTCTGCAAGGCTGGAGAGGAAAGCTGGGTGGCCTGGTTTCATCAGTGAAGCTGGGTGATCCAGAAAACCTTAAATAGATCTGGTCCAGGATTCAAAACATTTGCTAGCAAATAGCTTTGAATAAATCCATTCCAGGTTTGCTGGATCACCCAGGTTCACTAATGAAAGTACATCCTCTCCAGTCTTGGAGAGCTTTAATAAATCAAGCCCATTGTTTCTTCAGGATAAACATCATATACTAGTCACATTTCATAATGTAGCATCCCAACTTTTTTTTATATCATGGAAACTGTAATGCCTTGTATAGAAGTATCTAGGACATATATGGGATATAGAAAACTCTTGTTCACCATGATTGGGCCAGGTTATTCGTCATCATTCTGTTATCTGCTTCCCCTGGCCTTGTGTCCCCAATTTTTACACGCCCGGGATGCAGATGCTCGGGGTTACCATTTTTGGTATGATACATTCACCCTGAGCCACACTCGGGAATACTGCCAGGAGGGTAAAGCCCTGCTATAAGCTTTAAAAATTTAGATGGAATGGGTTATTTTTCCCCCATCTGTTGGTCTGAATTTTACATATCATCAGGAGCTGATCTTGATCGCTGATTGTGACCACCAAATTACTCTAATTGTTTCATGAGGTTTGTGAAGAGCTGTCCAATGATACCTGAGGCATTCACTAACATAGTAGCCCCATATGGCAATATGATTAGGACGATGGGCAAAAGAACAGCAGAATTCCACTAAGTTATATCACATAACACTACTAAACTGCAATTTCTATTTAAATTTTCATTTACATCAGCACAAATGAATGTTTGCTTTTACGTTTAAAGCACTAGAGATATAAAAGAAGTTGAAAAGTTCACCTATCATATCTGTATATCCCCTAGTTTCTGTATTGTTGTTTCTGTTCCGTTTGTCAATAGCAGGTCACTACTTAAGATAACAAAATAGTACACAAATGTTTGTTTAAATGTATTGTTTTGCCAATGACTTTATTTTTTCAAAAGCAATCAAAGAAAACCCTTAACAGAAATAAAATAAAATAATAAAGCAAGATAAAAAAAATCAAGAAAATGAAAGTTAAGGGGAGAAGGGAAATAAATTGTTAATTATGCCTAATTAGAAAAAATAGATGTTAATATTGGGTTAAAGGGAGTGCTTTTTAAATGACTTCTGAAGACTAAGGCAGCGTACACACATTCAATTTTTGTTTTTATCTGGGTACTTTTTTAATTTAATCATAGGGTAAATTTGAAGCTTACTTTTAGTTATTACATATTGTAATAGCCGCTGACTCACTGCACTAGTCTGGCCAGAACCAATGTTTGGGTATTATGGGTTACATCAGGATATTAATAATTGTTATATCCCTATATAATCATAGGATTCCTGCATAATTATCTACACGTATAAAGTGTAATTAGAATTACCTGCATCAACAAATCATTTAATTATATCTAAAACAGATCAGGACACAACAAAAATATCATAGCAACTCTGCGCAAACAAGTATTACCCGAATGCTAAATTCATCACAACATATAATATATATAATATCCCTATTTAATGTACAGTGCTGCGTAATATGTTGGCGCTAGATAAATCCTGTTTATTAATAATAATAATATAATACGGCACTCCAGACATTCTGACCATTTTCTGTAATCCCACCTCGTCATATACACTCCTCTGTGGAGAGGGGCGCAGGCTGGACAACTTACCTTACAATGTGTAAATTCATTCCAGGGGGATCTCTCCTCCAACACCAAGGAAGAAGAAATTATAAATGGGTAGTGGTGTTGGTGGGGGTTGAATAAGATAAGATTTTGGTGAAAGGTCTGCCTTAATGAAATGCTGGTGTTTTATAAATTATAAGAGGAATGGAGAGTAAAGAGGATTACACATCTAACAAGCTTTTTTCCTGTATAGTTTTCCTGTCCTTGGTAACCTGACTGCTGATTTAAAGTGATCCAACATTAAATGTTCTATCTAGTACCCTCAAAATCTCAAAAACTACTTTGTAAAACATATCAAACTGCTCTTTGGAAATGCTGTTTATTTCTTGCAACTGATCAATGGTTACTAAAAAAAAATCCAACGACTCTATGCTATTATTTCCCCAAAGAAATTAGCATCTTGCAATATAATATATGCAACTTAAAGATATATTAAGATAACGTTGTGGCGCTCAAGGTTCAGAGTTAAGAACATTCCATCACTATTATAGCAACTAATGCCCGGTCTCTTCCATCTGAAATTGAGTTGCAGACTTATCAGATTGATCTCAGATAGCATACAAAGAGGTCAATATGCAATTATGGGAAATCTCTTGAGTAGAAAGTATTAAGTGACTTCACTGATCACACTGATGAGCCCAATGTGTCGAAAAAGTAAATTAATGCAATCAAAAAACTTTTGTATTAAGTACATAATCATTTTGATATTTATTATCAATTGTTCAAATTCCTATTAGTGTAATTGGTGGTAACTTTTAATGTTTTATTAACAATATTAGGTACTATGATTTTTCAAACCAAAAGCTCCTTCTCAAACACATATTTAATAAAACATATTTATTTTAAACATATTTAATAAAATATTTTTTTTTTTTGCCAGAACACCATCCCTCCTTATATTTATGTGCAGTCTGCTACTGCTTTTAATGCACAGGGAAAAGACAATAGGCAAAGTATTTTGCTTGCCTTAAAATAGGAAAAAGACATTCGTTTTTCACCAGCTGCTTTGCTGCCAACATCCAGTAATTGTTGCCATGCAGTGTGTGCTCCAGGGGAACACCACTGGAATGGTATAACCACAATTTGCTTTTTGGTGGCCTATTTTAAGGAGAAAAATGATGCATGTGTTCTAATTATGCATCCGCTGCCTGAGTAAGAGGAATCGCAGCTCCCCAGAGCCTGTGCTGTACCACACTCATACAAGTATGTACTATGAGTACTGCTGATGGTCAGGTTTAGGAGAGTAAGGGTGTAATTTGTTAGCAGACATTTGGTTTTGCTGCAGAATTTTGACTAGCCAATTTATTGTCAGGTATATTAGGCTAAAGTGGCCAGAGTGCTAGGAAATTCACACATGATGAATATATGATGTGGTAGTGCAGACCTTGTGGCTGAGTGGTCCGCATACATATTGCGTTGCACATCATGATGGAAATTAGGGATAATCTAAAATAGTTGCGACTGGGCATGAAGGACCCTCCACAACAATAGACTACTTCTTAGTAAGACATGGCCTGGTTCCTGAGGTTTTTTTCACTAGGAGTTCAGATAAACCCAACTGATTGCTGGAAGGAATCTTGCTTATAATTCGTCAGAACGACCACAATCAACACTTGATGTTCATTTGTGTTAGTTTTTTTTCTATAACCAGACCCAATTTTGTGGTGCAGAATTTTACCTGGACAGATCTTTGTTATTGAACATCTATTTTGACAAGCTATCACCTGCCAAGCCTACTTTCAGAACAAATTGCTTTTACGTAGAGGAAAGGTGTTGCAAATTAGCATATAGGTGTGACTGTAATTCTAGTATTCCAGACAAGACAAACATGTATAATTTTGATTACATGTTGGTTTGCAGGTAGCAGCATGCAATGCTTATCTAAGGACGTAGATATTGTACTAAAATCAACATCCTGCCCTGTATTTAAAACTGGGGTGGGGCACATTTTTCATGTTAAACCTAATGTAACCTGACTAGAAAAAGACAAGTAATACAATTTATTAGAATGTGAGGGCCATCATTTAAATATATGGAATGTTAGTGCCAGAGGGAATATAGATATATAGAATATAGGTATATAGACACACATTACATATAATATCTATGCATGGTTGGGAGGCTAAATTCAATCTAGATTTTTTATTTTTGAGGTATAAATACTGTCAGGATGCAAATGAAAGATGAAAAACATTACATGCTGTAAATCAGTATAATTTAGAGTTTTCTTCCCCAGCCCTATGGCCCCCCTGGACCATCTTTCTTTTGATTTCAATTTTAACCTAACATCAACACCAATTTCCAGAAAGCAGTGTGTAGCACTAGGATCTGCTGGAGAAGCACAAGGACTAAGTGATAATGTCACTGGACCTAAAACTTCATTATTACTTTGATTCGGAGGTGGAAGGGTAGGGAGACCAGGATAGGTAAAAGCTAAGCAAATTAAATATCAGCTTTAGCAAGTACAAAATCTGTAAATAATAGAAGACAGAGGAATTTACTTAAAATAGAGTTTATTAATATTAGCATTTCATTTTAATATAAACATAATGCAAACCCAACTGAAACGTTACATTAAGATATACTTGCAGTTAACCAATTTGCGTTTGGGAGTCCCTGTAATATAAAAAATCAAAACAGTGTGCCTCCTTCATCCAGGTGACAAGGTAAATAAAATACCGTTCTTAAATCATTTGATAGATCTTTTAAAAACTGCCACGGGTTCGACGCTGATGTGTTATTGCATTTTTGCCATTTTCAGTCAATACTTTGAGACAGATCTGCCAAAAACCTCCCATAACATAAAACTAAATGTTTCTTTATAAAACATCACATTCTTGCACACTTAAATCAAAGATTTTTACTTTTCTTTGACCTCCTAGAAGACCATCTTTTTCAAGGAACCCTGTCACCCAAACAATTTTATGACTGAAAGAAAATTGGAACTAATACTTTATTATATAAAACTGCCATGTGCATTTCTGCAGAGAAAACAAAAAACCTGGCATGGTTTGTAACATCAGAATAAAGTATATGTGAAGGCCTATGTGTAACAGTATTGAAGTATACAGAATTTGAAGATTAAATTGGCATACCAAACATAAGTAAAACTAAATAATAAAAAAAAAGAACTTGTTCTACAAAAGATGTAGCTCTACACATTTATGTATTGATACACTTACCACACAGTGAATCATTTATATTTTTCTATACACAAAAGTGTAAAGTCATCAATGCATTGTATAGAGCTTAACTGCACCACCAGATATTCAGAAATATGCATTGAAAAGTTAGAGGTTTGTCTGAAGCTTGAACCAACTTATTTTTAGGTTTCTAATAAAAGTATTCAAATCCCAATAGAAGAAAGAAAATTGATACCTCTGACAAATGCAAAATGTGTGAAGTGTATACAAGGGAAAGATCACATACAACTGGTAGTATGGCGCTATATAAATGGTGTTTAATATTATTAATAATATTAATAGTAGTAGTATGTATTGGCTTTAAAGTGCTGGTCTAATCATAGCTATACCACAGAGGTGGGAAAGAACAAAAACATTTAGGGTGTCAAGATCCAGAAAAACTCAAATGTTCTGAACTACCAATTTAGAAGCCAAAACAAAAAAAAGGCTGGATTTCTGGTAGTTTCTGGGATAATACACTTTACATAGAGATGGATAGTAACATGAATAAAATACACAGGATTCACCATGACTCTCGTCTTATTTANTGTGTAGCAAACACAGCTGTGTGATATTCATATCGAGCCACAAATGTGTATTAACTTCAGTTGTTCATTTATAAAATTATATAGGTGACAGGGTTACTTGCAAGTCAAAAGTCATAACCATAGACTGACAAATGGTAAAGTAGATTTCTGTATGTAGTTACCAATTTCCATAATACAAAAACATTTTCTAACAGACCATAAAAAAAGCACATTTCCATATTTTGCATGTCCGTACATTCATTTAAAACAGCTGCAACTTACTGCTTGTGGGCTATGGACAGTAAAATGTTCAAACACTTTCCAAAGCAGTTTAATCTTGCTCATTTATAACATGTCACGTGATATGGGTGCTGCGGGAGGTATAAATATGTCCTTGGGAAAATATGTTGTTACTGTGACTTTAAAAAGGAAAGGAACCTGACCTTTGCAGGTACTTAGATGGGTGCGAGTACTTCGAACGATTAGCTTTTTATTTTTAAAATACTGGTTTTAAGTTAAGAAAAAAAAAAATTTAAATCAGAGAAAGGAAGAACACCAATCAAATATAGTAAACATTTTCACGGTAATTTAAACTTTGATCTTTTATAAAGTTTTAGGTGATGTGCAATTTAGGTAAGTAAAAGAAAACAAAGTAAAAAACAAAACAAAAAAAAACACAATCCATGGAGTGTTGTTCAGGAGACAAGCTTACCACAGTAGCCACATTAACACTCAAAATCAGTAAATCATGTAAAACGAACAAAAACAATTAGGAAGTTAGGACAAGGAGGAAAAAAAAAACTTTTAACAGCAACTACGCATGCTGCTGAATTGATCCTTTCATTTCAAAGTATCAGTACATAAAAAAGGCTTTACACTCATCTGAGATTACTTGGAGAAATGCCAAGCATATTTGCAAATATTTTGTTATATTACACAAAATCCCCCCAGAAAAGTAGTTTAACAGTCGATTATGATCAGGCCAGCAGACTATTTCATCTCTTGACTTTATAATCAGGAATTCTGTAATGTTTTGATTTTGTCCTTCTGTATGATCATGCTGAACTTTTAAGGGTTCTTTGTTATAATAGACATATCTATAACTCTGAATTTAGCATGGACTAACCATGATACAAACTTATGACCTTGAAGCTTATAGTACAGTGTCTATATATCTCAGGGTCTGAAATGAGAACAGCAAGACTTCCATGATTATATACAACAGAGATATGCCGTGTAGATTAATTAGGTTAGGACACAGCTTTTGATCTCCTCCATAGATATGATAGTAATGACAGTACTAAAAAGGACCATCATTAATTAGCAGCAGGTAGTGCACAAGATACATCTTTATATCACTGAGAGATGAGCATGTGGTGTATAATTTGAAAAAGTCCAAAGTTATTTTTGTTTTGCAGTGTCGTATAACGCATAATTTAGGGGGGAGCACCATTAGTTACAGTATGACAAGCCAGTTTCCATTCAAATAAAAAAAATCTTCTTTGGACAGTCACCATCCTAACCAAACCATTCTGTGGTGGTTGTGCTGGTGGATTGCTAAAAGTTGAAACATTGCACTGAGAAATAAACCAGATCAATTAAAAACATCAGAAAATCTGTTTGAAACTTGCCAGAATGAAAGGAAAAATACCCCCCAAAATGAACAGTTTTCCTTTAATGATCGAACTTCATTTTATTTGCTCAACTATGGCTTTGTGTGGTTTGAAAAGATGCATATTAAAATGGCATGGATAACAGAAGCCAAAATAATAAACAAAAAAGTGGGCAAAAAAAAAAAAAAATTTAAAAAAATTATGATACACAGTTAGTGTTTTAGATCCTAAAATGTCAATCTATATAGTGTTAAAAAGTATCAGTCACAGCTATAGGCCTACACAGTAAGCATACAAATGTAGGTGGTTGAGGGATGTCTGAGAAGAGGATTTCACTTTTGATACACCACTTGTTACTCTGTGTAAAGTAGCCATGCTGCTCTTTACTAGACCCTTCCTCTGTTCCCATGGTGTATGCTCCTTAGTTTTCAAGGAGGACTTGCAGCATTCCTGGATTCACTTTCTCTTGCCCCCCACAACCCTTGTGCTGGAAGACACTGCTGGCTCAATATAGTGTAAAGAGGAGTGTGTGGGAAGCTTGATAGTGCCTGCAGTTCCATGTTGCACACCGATAGCGTTGTAGCCGCGCTTCACTCCTGTTGGACCATCAGGAAATGATGGCATTAGAACGCCGAATTCCAACTAGGTTGTCAGCGCTGATAGACCTCCTCATTGCAGCTTTAGACAGGTCTTTGTACTTATCTTCACACAGCCTGGAAATAGCCTATGTGGGAAAGAAAATCAAGGACTCATGAAGGTCATGATTTTAATAAATCCAAAGACCTAAACAGTCAAGAATTAAGAGAGACGCAATAGTAAAAACAAAAATATGTGCTCACTTAACACATTTTGGGTACAAACGGTGTCACAATATACATGACAAAACAATGGCAAAGCAATCCAGATTTTACCTCTAGTTTCTGTGCCCTTTCTTTGCTGAGGGGTTCCAGAAGAAAACTAAGGTTGTTGTCATCTGCTAGAGATCGCAAGTCAAAGTAGTATTTGGCATATACACTGGCAGGGACATTAATATTGAACTGCAGCAGCTCAAGGAAGTGTCTCTCCATTTCATTCCTGACATCAGAATTGTACACAATGTGAATTAACAGAAATACAAAAACACAAGTTTGAAGAAAAAATACATTTTTGTTGGACTTCTAAACTTAGAAGCTGGTTTACAGAGATATAAAAAAAAAATATATTATACATGAGAGCCGACGTCATTATTCCCATTTTTCTCAGAATTTGCTTAGAATGCTAACCTAAAACCTAAAAAAAAATTTGGAACACATTTCTGCCTTTCCTGCTCCATAAAACCATGCATGTCACCTTTTAACTTAGACAATCAAATCTGTAAAGATGGAACCACAGGCAGTACCTAAGTGAGAATTCGGGTGGGAATAAGGCAGCTTAAAATGTAGGATTATTCCTAACCTTCTCTTTGCAGGAATGGTCTTCAGGACAAAAGAAAACCTCACCCTATTTTATCCATATATACACACTTTTTTTGGAGGAAAAGCTGAAACATCCTTCAATAAGGGATTGTACAGCAGAACCTTCGGCTGGGCTCATAATCATATCCCCTGGATACTTTAGCTTGAAACACCTAAGACTCCCAAGTTCCTAAATGTTCCTTTGTAAAGGATATCCATCATTTTTTCACATAATTCTGCTGGGGATTGGGATTGCATAAAAGAAATGAGATATCATTTATGTACTGTTAATACATTGTAGATATTATCACTCCATCTGTATGCTGTGAATAGCAATTCATGATTAATGAATGCACAGCTTTCAAAGTAACATTAATTGCTCATTATTCATAATGTAATTGAAAGATAATTTATTGTTCTATAGAGCCATTGTCTAGTACCTACAAATAAAGCATAGGGGCATTCTAATGAGGACCAATAAAAGGCAACTGAAAAAAAAATTATGGCAACAGGTGTGTTATTGACGCAGCTAAGATTGCTAGTGGTCCCGGCTGTTTACTGATCCTAATATCTGACAAGTTTTGATTCCTTTTTTGCCTGTGAGGGGGCAGGGGATTTCCTTGTTCCATAGTGCCATTTATTTATTTATTATGTGATGAGTCCATATTGCTTGAAGAGCCCTTTTCCACCAAGATAATAGCAGCAGCTCTGTGCCGATCCATTTGTTGCCTTGGTGATGTGCCCACTTCTTTTGTTGATACGTCTGTACTTTAGTAATAATAAAAAAGAGCCCTTTCCTGTTATCAATCTCGTGATAATGTTGCAGAGTTCATCAGAGCTAATAAACAGCAAGTACCATTCCTTTCATCTGCTCTAGTGTAGTGTGTCTGCAAGCGAGTGAAGGGAGGACAGTACAACAGCAATCCTGAGTCTATGCGTCAATGGTATATTTCTAATTGACTGCACGAATAACTTGAGTTTTATCATCATTACGTGATCACATTTGAGCTCTATTTTAAAATTATTTTCAATTTCTAAAAGCAAATATGGAGTAGATATTTTGTGATTAGGTTGATTATGTGACTTTTTTTTTTTTTGTTGGTCTGAGACTGCAAAGCACAATACAACTTTAATAAAACAGAACAATACACAGTTGTATCATATAAACGGGTTTTCTGGCCAAAAGATTTGTAATAGCGGGCACATATTCCGGGGTGGGGTTCTTTCTATTATACAAACGTTTACAATGAAGGCTTCTCCCGCTCATTCTCCGTAATCAAATTAAGAACTTACTGTGCCCTTTAAAACAAAATCATTTTGTCTGAATCTTGAGCCTGTGAAACATGAATATTTTCAGCAGAACTTGAAGGCAATCCCTGAGTATAGATGGAGCATCTATAGAAGGTGCAACAGTCAAACCAGAGATGTCTGACTGTGTGTAAAGCAGGAGTAAGTTCTGCTTAGTAAAGAAGACAAAATAAAAAAACAAACAAAAACAAAAACATACAGACAGCTTTTATACTGGCACCGGAGTGGTATTTTCTACCAGTGATTCTTCTATTTTGTTGTATTGTGTAGGCTGCATGTGATATTATGTGGTCACCACGATTGTTGTGGGGGTTAATATTGCGGTCACTAACCCTAATGTGAAGGTTATTAAGGCCACTGACAAATGCCGGGGGATAAAATTGTGGTTACCAGAGTGCAGCCTATATTTGCTGTCACTGGGACTTAAGTGGAGCCATTACTGAAACCAATGCAGAGTTTAATATTGAAGCAACAAATGACACAAATGTGGGCGGTATTACTTTGGTCACTGACTTTTTTACTCCCACTTTCAGTTTGGTGCATTTTGTGTTACAGTGCAAAAAAAAAAAAAAAAAAAACAGCATCAGAACAGACATTTATCCCTCCTAGTGTTCTAATTCTCACTGTATTTCCATGCAAAAAGCATTACATTTTTTTTGCATGGAAATTTATTTTACATTGTAGGCCTATAATTCTTAGGCATAACTCACAGAAATATGTCCTATATTTAATGCATTTAATAATGAACTTTAAATAAAAAAAAAAAA
>NC_092864.1:60676542-60682048 GCF_032062135.1 Pyxicephalus adspersus
ATATATATATATATATTTATTTATTATCTCAAGATTTCCTTGTATTGGACTCAATACAGCTATTTTGTATTGAACCCAATACAACATTTTTTGAAATTCCTGCCGATCCTCCCGCCCGCACCGATGTCACTGGGAAACCCCGGAGAACGTTTCTGCATTCGCCGGCTGAAGATCGGAGAAGGATGTGTCCCCAGGACCTGCGGGGACCAGCAGGACGCCAGCGGAGCAAGGTAAGTGAGTTTTTTTTTATGCGACCCCAAGTATGACTCGGGATTACCGCTTCTGGCAGGTAAAATCCACCCCGTCACACTCGGAATTACCACTAGGGGGGGTTAAGGGTACATTACAGCCTAATTCTTTTTGATAGAGCTGCCTAATTTATGGCATTGCATTTCAACTCAGGAACATGTACCATAAGTATATTTCCCCAAAAATGTTTTAAGCCGGGCGGGGAGAAGCTGTAGGCAGGTTTAGGCTTTTATATTGTGACAATTTTGTAGTAGTTACTGAAAAGTGCCGAGTGGTGCACCCAGCTAAAAAGAGCCGGGGGGGGGGGGGGGCGTCGTTCCCTTGATGTGTTGAAGGCTACATTTGAGGCCCACTAGAATTGTCAAGTTGACCGCCACTGGTTTACAGGCTCGCCATACTTTTGAGCCAAGATTAAGCAGCCCAACAAATGACCAGTTTGGAGCACAGCAGAGGATTCTTGGAAGAGAAGGTATTTCCTTTCTCTTTAACAAAACCCATTTCTGTCATTTATAATACTGGTTGACCCCAGTCATTTCTTGGCCAACTGTATATCCAGAACTATTTATTATAATATTAAAGTAAGATTTAATCCAGACTGCACACAAAATAGTTTTAAGCTTGTTGGTCATAAGAGGTGCAGCAGAACTTGAAAGAAACAGTTTCTATGGAGCAGGACTAGGGATACAATGAGAACATATAACTTGAAAGTTTATGATAAGATAGGTAAAATGACATGAAAAAGACAAAACAAAAAAAAATACAACTAAAGTGAGAAGAGTGTTGTTGAGCCTTCAAAAGAAGGGGAAATATATCAACCAATATATATATCAATGTAAAAACAGGCTTCTAAAGTCTATCTGCAACCAAGTGTCTATAATTATAGTCTGTGATCTATAAAGAACTGATGCGTCTACGGATTATTTGTTCCTAATTCACTGCAAATCATTTTAGGATGGTGGGTGGAGTCATGCAAACCACACATTTAAGATCTTTTACTCAAAAAAATTGTATAAGGAAAAAAACAAAAATAAACACCAACTTGCTGCTGTGTAAACTACAAATTAATATAAAAGCATACCTACTTTAACAACCAAAAAATTTTTATATTTAAGCAACTTACATGTCTTCTACTGTAATATCCTTTAGTATCTGGCAGTAATCCACATTCCACACAGCCTGATCATCCCAAACCTTAGAAGCCAACAGGATGGCTCCCAACACAATTCTCTTCCAGTTACTGGGGCATATATCAATTTCAGCATAAGTCAAAAGTCTTTCCAGGTAAACCTAAAAAGAGGAGTTCTTATTTTATATCTGTAACAACTCGATAAATATTAATAAAATATTGATACCATCTTTAAAACACAGCTAAAAACTAATGTCATTTTACATTACAATAAGTGAAAATGTATTGTAGTACAAACCTGAAAACAACCGCAATCATTGATAACGCAACTGTGACCTCTAGTGGCGAAATTGTGGCAACACATGTAACAGAACACACGCATTCAAATATCAGACACTCTTTCTTTTTAAATAATCATTCTTTCTGGGACTGGAAGGAACAGAAAAAAAAAACTGCGCAGGGAGTTGTAATGCCCCAATGTCAGTTCCTAGTTTACAAGGGGGTGCTGAATTTTTTCCTCCCAAAATCTAAGGGTGGTTTTGTCACAGTAGCTGGAAAGTTATTTATTATTTTAAATTACCAATTTGTAGGATTAACCTCTTTTTTTTTTATTTTTAATCTTTTATAAATCAGTGACAGAACCCTGTCCAGGAAGAGTGACAGCCATACAACTAATTATTATAAAAGGCAGAATGAAATATATATATTGATCATTTACAGCTGCCATTTATAAAAGCGTCCTATAGCTAGGTCTGAATTGGGGCATCGAAGCATAATATAGAACTCTAGCAGAAATATTTGCTGACATACAATTAATCTTCTGTTTTTCCCTACCGGTAGCACGTTGTAACTCCAGTGCTTTTTATGCATTATGTTTTTATATTCTAACCAAGGTAGGGCGATGTGGGTGAAGGTCATTTGCAGGTACTGGTAATGTCAGCTGGTTGTTACAGGTGCGGGCTACATACCAGGACATGAAATTACAGTTTTTTTCTTTAACCAGTAAACTGATTTGATGCAAATTCTTTTTTTATTTCTATTTACAAAGCAGCGGTTCCAACACTTACTAAAGTGACTATTGCACACTCGGCTGTGAGCTGGGCAGCACTGAACAGAGTCCGTACAAACCGGTAAATGTGCTTATGATCTGGGTCATGTTTACAGTAGTCCTCCGATACTTCTTCACGCTGCAAGGGAGAAAAAAAAAAAAAGGTAACCAACTATTCCAAAATTCAGAAAACTCAAACAGTACTAATGGCAGAATAAAATGCCCTACTAAGAGTTGTATTTGAATTTGGAATAGGACAACAATTCACAAAAGCCAAAAGTGTTAAAGCTATGTGAATTACCCAGAAGAACAGCCCAAACATCTTGAAGTCCTAGATGACCCTTACAAGTAGTATTCCGGACAGCTTATCCAAAAGTAAAAGAAGAACGTCTCACGTTCATTATTGCTTCCCATCTCATACTAAATCTCTAGTAACAGCTGTGGAGCTGTGGATATGAAAACTCTACATAGACAAGTCAGGTCTGTAATGTTTGTATAATTAATGTGTACCTCAGAGCATTTATTGACATCATAAACCAGACAAATCATTATATCCAAGCTTAACCCTTTTTTTCAAATTTGCTGGCCTCTGCAATTCAGGAGAGATGATGCCACTATGTAGATGTTCTGTACACAGCATTGCGGACCTAACACCCTGATGTTAGTGAATTGTTTACAGATTTTACCGCTGCCATCTAGGAATCGCTAAAGACATCTGTAACACGAGACAGCTTACCGCAGTCTATAGAGGAGTACAAATGAAAAGGAAAGGAATAGTGGATTTCAGAAAATAACCAACTGCAAGGGGTGGGGTAAAAAAAAAACTTCTACAAGAGGATCAAACTCTGTTATGTCAAGGCCACATAATTGTAAAATACATACTTACTGCATTAATGCTAAATGCAAATCAAGTTCTATTTGCCTAATTGGTGATGTCCATGACGGCATCATTTAAAGCTGTAAAAGTAGTTTGCACTCTTGGTCAATAAAACCTATATGGTTATATGGTTGTGGCAAATCAATGCTCTGTCATTTACTCCTACTGATGGGACTGAACTTTAGAACAAGAAACTCAACATGGCCATTAACAAGCTGCGGACAAAAACATCACTGATGTACATGAGTACATGTGTAGCACACCCTGCCCTCCATGTAGCAGCACTTTTGACAGCAGGTAGTTGGTCTGTAAATACAGCAGATATTATGCTGCCAAAAATCTCTTACCAGAAGGTAATCATCAGAATGAATCATCACATCATCATCACCAGAATCAACATCTCTCACTTGGCAATAGAGATACAAGCTAGCATTGTTACTTAAGTTACAGTGCTGTATGTGCAAGACCAAAAAACACACACATTGTGGGAAGGACCTTTAATTCATCTGTAAAGAGCCAGGATGCTTTACATCAGAAACAATTTTATATCATGTCATTGTAGGAGAGTTTATTTTAGCAGTGTTTTTTTAAACATTGCAAAAAGGTTTAAAGGAGAAATGTAAAAAAAATGTGCTTGTACACCAGGGTATAAAGGAGAAAGAGCTGAAGCAGATGATTGCAATAAAACAAAGATATGACACTTAATATTTTTATTTGTTTATTATTATTATTTTAATTTATGCTTCACCCCAGGGATACAAATCATAAGGTAAAACAAAACACCCCAAACACTACAAATATCCAACAACTTACTGTTAAAGGATGCAGTTTTTCATCAAATATATCCAAGGATCGATCAGAATCCCTGCAATATAATACAGCAAGTATAAATTAAATGAATATTAAAAAAAAAAAAAATTATTTCTATTAACAATGTCTAATATTAAAAAGTCAACATATACACGGCCTATGTGGCTCATGCAACATTTCAACAATTATTTCCATTCAAAACTGCATTCTTTTTTCAACAAATCTATTGATGCGAGAGTCAGACCGCTGTGTAATTTTCTCCTGCACATGCTAAAGATACTCAGCGGGGTTAAGATCTGGACTGGAGGTGGCCAATCCATGTGTGAACATTATGTCTCACGCTCCCTGAACCTGTTTCACAATTTGAGTGCAATGAACCCTGGCATTGTCCTGGAATATGTCTGTATCATCAGGGAAGAAAAAAAATCCATTGATGAAAAAATCCTGGTTATTGAGTAAATTGAGATAGTCAGCTAACCTAAATTTTTGGGCACACAACATTGTTGAATCTAAACCTGACCTGAACAACCCCATATCATAACCCTGACCCTGCAGGCTTCGGGACTTTCACACACAGCACTTGCTCACATTCACACTTCAGAAAGAGATGTAGCATGAAGTTCGGGTTATACCTTGCTGCTCTGTGGGGAATATGTACAACTCAGCTATAAGGTGCACAAACCTAAAATCCAGCTACTGTAAGAAGTAGGTAAAGAATACCTAGCACATTTCTGTCTATGTAGCCTTATTAGCGAAAGAATATTTAACTTACAGTGTTAAAAAAATAATATTAAAAAAGAAACCAAAACAGACACAACTGTCTAGAAAATATGTCATTCCTTTGACCTATTCACCTGAGCTACTAATCACTTTAAATTAAAAGTCAGACGAAGGTAGATAAGGTCTTCTTACCTGTTTTTAATGTGGTAATATATTGCTAATGTCACACTGCAAAAGAAATACACTGATCAATAACACACGTTGCATATAGTTGTATATCATTACTAATAAGAACACAAATGTACAATAGGTAAAGGGTTGACAAGGACACAACAGAATAAAGGTGAAGTGTTAAATATGTATTTATTGATCCTTAACTTAATTATAATGCTGCATGGATATACAGTTAGGTCCCTAAATATTTGGACAGAGACAACTTTTTTCTTTTATTTTGGTTCAGTTTATTACCACAATTAATTTTAAATGAAACAACTCAGATGTAGTTGAACTGCAGACTCTCAGCTTTATTTCAGTGGGTTATACAAAAAGATTGCACAAAAATGTGAGGAAGTAAAGCCTTTTTTTTTTTAAACACAATCACTTCATTTCAGGGGCTCAAAAGTATGGGGACAACTGACTCAAAGGCTATTTCATGGGCTGGTGTGGGCAATTCCTT
>NC_092864.1:60683527-60734379 GCF_032062135.1 Pyxicephalus adspersus
GGCTGTCATTGCCAGCAAAGGGTTTCAATTTCTTTACTAGTTTTCATTTTAATCATACAAATAAACAAGCCAACATAAGATGTGTCATACAATATTTGTTTTCCAACAAATCATAATTAATCAATATATTCTCTATACAACACAATCTTCAAATTTAATTATAAATGTCTATCCCAACCTTTAGTATTTCTCAGTTCTAGTCTCTATCTCTTTTTAGGATTATTATCTCGAAACACAGTATACTCCTAGTTGGGTAATTTTTGTATTATAGACTGCTTCCCCCTTCCCACCCCCCTCATGTTCTTCAGTGACAAAATTACCTGCTATAACCCTTTACCTATTATCATGCTCAAAACAAAGGTGTAGTTAATTTATTAGTAAGAGGAGAAAAAGTGTTAATACCTTTCCCTCCATTATGACATGATTATACAAACTCTACTTCTGTTTGATGAATCCATCCAAAAAAAAAAAAAACCCCTGTGACCTGTGAGTCCTTAAACCATAAGATATTTAAATTTGTGTAATTTATATAATATCTCTCAGTGATATATAGGGTGAGAGGAAATAGCCTTCCATACTTCATTTTTTAACCATTATTCATTCCCTATTGTTTCAATCATTACTCCCTTAATCTTAAGAATACAATAGGAATTCACCTTTCTTTTCCACTTCATCTTCTACTGGTAACACTGCATATTTTCCTATCATTTCCATTTTGCTTTATCTCGTTATAATATACTTTTCCTATTTCATCTTTACCAAAGGGTTTTCAACCAAGTATTAGAAATGAACATTTTATTTTCAGCTTTTTAATTTGTCCAATTACTTTTGAGCCCCTGAAATGAAGTGATTGTGATAAAAAAGGCTTTAGTTCTGCCCTTGAAGATTTTTTTTCTGATCAATAGCTCTGGCTTTGTTGGTGTAAAGACACAAAAAATTGCCCCCCAAAAAATAAAGAGAATGCTAACAAGGCATTGGATCACAGCCACAACACTAATAGTGCACATGTGTTGATCAGAAAAAGTATTTTGGACACGTATGTATCAAATAGCCTATACTATAGTGGGATGCCCCTTCCCCTAAACACCCTGCGGGGCCCTTCTGAACTGGAAACCCTCAATTTGTACCAACAACCAGTTTAAATTGTTGACTTATCTATTCACTTCGACCAAAATGGTGTGCGCTAAGGCTTGGTGGTCCGCTACTCCCGCATTGGCGAAAAAAAAAAAAGTCCTGGTTCTTAGTGAACAAGAAGATGAGGGCTATACTTGCAGATCCTGTGTCTAAATTGCAGAGCATTTGGTCCACATGGATTGAGTATTATATGCCCATGGGCTGGAATCAATCATTGCTGTCTATATGACTCTAGGTGTATGATTAGTGTACAATTCCAAGAGGTACAACCTAGCCAATTGTGCGAGCTGACTCCTCATCCTTTTTTCCTTTCCCCGCCTTTATGTTGTCGGTCTTGTGTTTTCTGGTCATCCAACGGCCTCAGGGATTTTGGTATTTGAAGACCATATCTAATGGGATTCATGGGTCCAAAGTTTTGTGACAATGCTATTGCTTGGGCAATACGATTCTGTGACAATTATTACTTATTATATAATTTTGTTTTTGTATTTCTTTATATACTATTCTTTATATACTATTTCTTTATATACTATATACTATATATTATACGGCTTAATACCTGAGCGTTGTTATTAGTTCCATTTGTCTATTTTTTTTTTGTAAAATTAAAAAAAAAAAAAAAACTTTACTGAATCTACAGCTTGTTCATTCAAAATGTATTAGGCTCAAAAGGTTTTGGAGTCCGTTTGCAGGAATTGGGGAAGCCCTGTGGACAATGCACCCATACCTGGTGGCAAAGCTACAACATGCAAAGCAGAGATGTGGAACAAAATTCACAAAGTGATTATACCCCACCTCAGAGGATGGTGTGAATACCTTTACAGTTCATTAATTTGGAGAATATAGTATGTGAATATATAAACAAAATTCAAACAATTAAAGCTTCTGGACAAAATTTTGGTTTTTTTTAGTTATTATTCTTCACAGACTGATCATTGGCTAGACACTAATATATAAGTGAAAAGAAAAATAGAACAAGTTTATTTTTTATTCTCTTGCAGGGAATGAGATGGCAAACTTTATCTTTGTGATAAAGTAAGCAGCAGTGGTCGTAGATGTACAGGAGTACATATGAACTTTTCTGCAACTACCCGATGAAATCAAGGCTTGTGAATGTATGGATTAGTTGTACCCTGAGGTGTACATTTTAGGGCCATTATAACTGAACCCATCTATTACATTATATAGACCGTGTGCCATTCATGGTTACAGATGATCATGGAGGAAGATAACTATGAGATTAGAAGTGTTTTCTAGTTTTATATAAAGTGGGGAAGGGTTTTATTGTTTTTTTTTGTCCGGAGATTAATGCTATTTACTGTTGGTCACAAAGTCCAGGTCTGAAAAAGAGGAGAAGCAGCAGAATTTTTATGGAGACACATGTTCCCATCATATGGAATATTTCCCTCACCTTGGAAGAGCTACACTCACTTTACTCCATTTCTGGTGAAACAAATAAAGGGAACTATCTCCTCTATAAATAGAGCCCTTTGTATTGCCATGCTGTGTTATATTAAAATTGGAGCTTTTATATAAGCTCACAGTATACTGCTGGGAAAAACTGAACAAGAGTAGTAAATAAGGTTGAAAAGCATCACTAATGTCACAATAAATCAAAGGTTACCATTACTTACATGATTTATATGGTTGCTCTTCCTCTTTTCTCTCACTGTAAAATAGGCAAATACAAGATTAGCAAATCTCAAAAACATCCAGCATATATATACCCAGCTAAGAAACCTTTTGTGCTGGAGGCTTGTATTACAAAAGCATACGGGGAACGCTTTTGTCTAGGGGTAGTCCTACTTTATACCTCACTCGGTTACATTTCCTCCCATTATGTGAGCAGTCTGATGCCCTCTTCTTTCCTTTGGGTCAAAGGCACTCTGATATACACATCAAAAGGACCAGAAATCCTGTAAATAAGGATGATGAAGGCCCATACCTAGGGCACTCGATCAGACCGGGGGGATAGGAATGTAGCACCAATACCTGCTTTGCATACTAACATTTTTAAAAATGTGGAAAAAGCAGCAGCACCTACTAGATTTGTTCTGCTACGGGGATCGGTGCTATACGATCGTTCGTAGATATCGTGCAGGATCGTTCGTCGTTCGTTTTCCAACGATAATAATTGGAAGTGTGTACGTAGCTTTATTTGCAGCCTTTTGGTCTGTTAAAGCCCAGTTGTCCCAAAAAGCTTTACTTGAAAAGCTTTAATATTTATTTTGCAATTCACCACTTGTTTTCAGCACTGGCTGCAAATCCAAACAGAATATGTAGAAGAATTGCACACTCCTCAGGAAGAGGACAAGGCGACTTGTTGGGCCACTGCACCTACAGAGATTATCAATCCTTCAATAATCCCTCGTCAGCAACTAAACAATTTGCAGGTAAAAGCATAGCAGAATTCAGTATTTTTAATGCTTCCTTGTATTGCTTTCATATTTTTTTTCCTTCATATACAATGCATCTTTTAAATTTCTAGGAAAAAGTGGATACACCAGGAGAGTCAATTCCCTAACACAACATCCTCTCAACTTCACCATAACCCTCTCCTTTTCTGTCACTTTCTAATTACTCTGTATTTGAGCAGCTTCTCCCCTTGCTACAAAATAGTTTATCTTGCTGGATCGTACAGGGTGTCACTTCACTGACAGCCCTGAAATCAAATCAAGATGGTGGAACCCGAAAGCAGTCTCAGGGCCTTTGTATGTCTATACAGAGTGGCTTTTACAGCTAAATATTCATTAAAATGTTCATGTTTCCTGGCAAAATTATATCCTAGGATGACAACTCCAATTCTTTACATTTATAGTACAATATGTCATATCTTGGTACAAAAAATGGAAAAAAAGGAAAATCGACTTTTATGCATCTCACACAAAAAAATAAAAATTAAGCCAATCAAATTAAGTGCAGACTCCAATTGTCTCAGCTTCAATTTTTCACATTTAGCTCATCTGAAATTACCACTTCTAAAAACTAACAACAACTAATATAGGCACCACATGTAAATACAGGTAAATAGGTATATATTACATGTTTGTTCCTTTGCTCAAATGTACTTTAAGCTTGTAAAAATAAAAATAAAACAATTACCATCGGTCTGGGACTTGCTGAGAAATATTGTGCTTGCTCTTGGATGGTCAGATGGGTTAGACTCCTGGGCAAAGTCTAAAATAAAATACAAATATAGACGTCAGTCAGAGACATTCAGCATCCCCAACATTTCTGCTCAGCAATACGTACATTTGGATCAGGGTTGGATCAGTATTTGTCCTCAAATATAGTTATACATTATTTTACATTAAGCTAGAATTACAAAACCTCTAACCCAAGTCAAACCCAAAGCATTGTAAACAGATGTTCCTGTTCCCTGCTGGTCCTGGTCTAATTTGGCTGGGGGCTGAGAGACAAGATGAGTACAATAAGAATATTAAACTAGAAAAATTAGGTTCTTTGGGTCTAGTGAAACGCAAAACAGTCTTTTATATACAGAGAATCCTAATTTCAAGAAGGCTCAAGAAGCTAAACTCCCATCCAACAGCTAAATACACACACATACCACCAAAGGGGGGGCTTTTATCTGCCAACAAATGTACATTTATGTCCAATTACTTCTGAGGCACAGTGAGACATATGACACTGACTGTAAAGGAATACAGTACTTTCCTTTTTTCCTCTTGCCAGCTGAATAGACAGCGAAAGTGCACAGACAAAAGCCATCAGCCAGTTCAGTGTATAGTAAATCACATCTCATGGACCTTAAACTGGTTGCAAGTGAAACCTTACATGGGGGGGGATTGCAGACAAGACATACCAGGCAATAGAGATTCTTTTTTTCCGCTATTTACAGTCTTGACAATGTATCCCAATCACAGCCAATCTTAGAAACCTGGTATGTGCCTGGTGCCAAGATGAATAAACTACGCCAACCACAGTCATTACCTTAGGGCAGTATGGCCAACAAAAGGCACCAAAAATACAGAATTCATATTCAGGCTGTTATGTTCATACTAGCAATGAGTTTGCAGTGCAGGTAATGCTTTCTCAGTACAAATCAGGTTCAGTACCTCCTGATGCAAGATGTGTAAATGCAGGTTCTTTAGACCAGTGGTCCCCAACCTTTTGGACTCTGGACCGGGAGGGGAGCCGCGTGTCACTCAAAAGGGAATAAACTTCCCCCAGAGTGACATCATGATGCCAGAACTCGCCCACACAAGACAAAACCTGGCCACTGCCCTGAGCCTACAGTCCGTACGGGGGACATGGTTCGCGAGTCTGGCTGGTGCACCCCCCCAGGTGGGGTCCTTCTCCCGACCCCGCTGGAGGGTGCACCGGTCAGTGTCGCAGACCACCAAAATCTTCTTGCTCACGGGTTGGGGACCCCTGCTTTAGAAGATAAAAACGGTCCCTTGATGGCTTAAGTCAACAGCTACAGCCCATTCACCAAGGTAAGTGAATTATCCTTTGAAGAGTGATCATTTAGTTAGCTAGTTAAGAAGCCTAAATTTCTCAACACTTGGCCATACTTGCTGGACGAAACCTTGCCCCACTCCCTCCATCAGAATGAGGATACCAAAGGGTGGAACAGGAGTGTTATAGCAGAAAGGGGGGATGATGTGTGGCCAGGGGGGAGCAGACAGGAGTAGGGAGAGGAATGAAACTCAATAAATGATTTTTAAGTAGTTTATGGTTATTTTAATAAAGTGTAACGTGTGTCTTTGAGGCTACTTGAGGCACAGCATATTTTGCGGGTACTATAGCATGTATGTACATTGTGGATAGTTGAGGTTCTAGTTAGCCATGCCTCCTTTAACCTTCCTCTCACCTCCATACTCACCAGGGAAGATCTGTAAAGGTGGACAAATGCTGAAAATGTTGCAACCTACTGAATTATTATGTTTTAAAGTCTTTAAGAAGTGAAATAAATCCAATCCTGGGCAAGTTAAATTTCTGATAATAAAGTAATGTACGCTGAGTGAGAAAGTTGGAGTAAGACATAACTGCACTAAGCATTGCAATTTATTGTACGGGTTTCCTTTCCATTGTTTTTCACTTCTCTAAGACAATTACCACTAAATCCTGTTTTTTGAAATATAGTCATTTCCTAAGTTTTAATTAGGAAGGAAAGAAGAGGGAAAGAAGAAAAAAATGCATTTTCCTGTACTTTTTAACAAAGCAATGTTTATGGTATTTTCACAAACTCCAAAATATCAGTGACAAAGTCTATGGAATTTAATTTTGTTTCAGGTCCCTTTTCTCCTAAAGGAATTTCCCCTTCATTCGTCTTGACTTTCTTTGGTAAAATGATATCTGTAGCAGCCAGAAAAGAGTAGCAGCTGTAATGCTAGGCTGCTGTACAGGGAAACTCATCAAACCGGCGGCTGCGGTCCTATCTCTGCCTCTCTCCTCTTGGCAATTCATAAACATACAGCTTCCTATTAGAAAAAAAATGTTGGTCTTTTTCCAAACCTTTGTCTTTGCAACAATGTTCAACAGGACAAATAAAAGGGGAGCATTTGAAAAGTGGGCCTAGGAGCAGCCCTTTCAAAAGTCATGGTGGCAAGAGAGATTGTGGCACATGGTATGTTCAAGGTTATCAGTTACATGTTTGACAAAAAATTACTTTCAAGTATTTGAAAATCAGCTAGTTACGTCACAATGTCACTCGTCCTTCAAGTGAAAGTCGCTAGTGAAAAAACCTTTATCCGCTAAGGACATGTATATTGAGATCATAACAACAATAGGGGGATATACAGATTTAGAGGAATTTGTTTTTATTCAAAGATCAACAACAATCAACATGAAGATAGAAAAGAATCATTTACTGAAAAAACAACTATAACCAACGTATACAGAGAAGGAGATCTGAACACACATGTTAGTAGATGGGCTATAGCAGTAAGACTACAATAGGTACCACCGCTGTCAGCTAAAAACAAGCACCTGAGGCTACAATTTGCAAAGGCTAACCAAAAACATTCAGTTCCAGTAGCCCCAAGGGATATTTAGAAAAGATTGTAAACAGGCAGAGAGGACATTGCCTGCCCTTTCTGCAATAAAAACCCTGCTTGCTGACAATTTATTGCAGAACTTTAGCTCTGCTTTAGACCAGTAGAGAACCTTTGGAACATGGTGGAATGGGAGACTGATATCATGGATGTGCTTGCTTTTGACTTGATGGTGTCATTCAGTTGCAGCAGATTTGTTGGCTAACAAATCTGCTGCAACTGAATGACACCATCAAGTCAAAATGGAGGAAAATCCTGAGGAATGTTTCACTTCTTTAGATTTATGCCAGGAAGAATTGCAGTAGTTCTGAAGACAGGAGAATGGCTAATAGAGCAGCTGGTGAGCTTGTAGTTACAGAAGGTAATTTCCACTCCACACTTTTCATTGAATTAATAAAAGATGGTTACTGGTATTTATACATTCTGATATCTATGCACAGTCATTATCAGTATTTGTGCATATTATAAGTTACAAATCAGTATACGAATATTTGAAAATGTATCAGCATCCAAGGGGCATTTTAATTTTTTAGCAACTAAAAAGATTTATTTGTTTTACCTACATCCAAGGAAAACACAAGCCACATACGCCTAATAATTATAGCATGTCAATTACAACCTAGCTCTGGAAAAGATATTTTTCTTCCTAAACAGTGACTGTTGCAGCTTGTACTGTACTAGTATTGAAGAGAAAACAATTTACTAATTTATGAAACACTCTAAGGGCATATCGAACTGTATAAATCAGAACACCCAGAATTGCTACTCTTTTGAACGGAGGTGAAGGTTAACGAAAAGTTTTCTGACCTCACCCTCAAGCCATATAATAAAATGAATAGAGGAAGTAAGCCCTGTTTGTTACACATTCTTCTTTCTTAGGACTACCTTCCTGTTTAGCGCTGTTCCTGGGAAAATGTAACAAAGGGCGTGTGCCTTCAAATTCAGGATGGACAAAAGTTTACTTCAATGCAGCATTAAATAGGCTTGGCTATTTCCTTAGACATCTGAATACTAGTAAGATGCATCTGAAGGACAAACCAATGTGGTAATTGGCAATGCAGCAATGTAGAGAGCAGCACAAGTCACAAGGGTCTGATCAGATTACCTCTATTATAACCTTGTGCTCTAGTCAGAATGTGATCCCCATGCTTTATTCCTGCTCTCACCTACAGTATGCTGGACATGTTTCTGAAGCATATGAAAAGTATAGGCCAAAACCCAAACAATTGACAGCAAAATAATACAAAAAGAAAAAAGTTAATTCAAGCTAGCAGGGTAAATTCACATTAGCAGCAACCCCATAGTGAATGAATAGCAGCAGTGATCAGTAACCATACTGCTCACTGTCACCAACTGTAAATGTGCAATGAGTGTTTGAGCATTTTATGGTGATTTCTCTCTGAGTCCCGATTCACAAACAATGGAACTATTTTGTTTACTTTTCAACAACACACTGCTAAAGGTGCGTACACACTTCCAATTTTTATCGTTCCAATCGAACGACGAACGATCGATTGGGCAAAACATCGTTCGTAAAAAAGTAACCAACGACGCCGACGAACGAGGAAAGTCGCTGGAAACGAACGACCGGACCGACAGACCGGATTGGACGACGATCGTTGAACATCGTTCGTGTGTACGGTCGTTCGTTGATCGTCCATGTTCAGAGCATGCGTGATGAACGAACGTCCGTTCACTTTCCTGTCGTGCACATAGTTCCTCTATCGCTCAAACGATCGTATCTATTGTGTGTACAATATCTACGAACGATCGTGTCGTTAACTCTATGTGCAGGATCGGTGCTATACGATCGTTCGTATATATCGTGCATGAACGTTCGTCGTTCGTTTTCCAACGATAATAATTGGAAGTGTGTACGTAGCTTTAGGCTGCATGCTAAATACCACCCCACCATGGCCCCAATGTGAATGAAGTGTATACCAAAAAAGTGATTTATCCCAAGCAACAATCATCTGCCATATGTTGTCAGTATTACATTTAGATATGCATTGTGCAGCAGGTGCAGACGGTTTTATTTGTGCTTTGTCCCCAGGTTCAGATGTTACAGGCTGGCTTAACCTTGATTGACAACTGAAAAAGACCCTTGACTGCATTAAGCATTTTAGTGATAACAAAGAAGTGTCTATGGTAAAACCTCTCCAAATTAAGACAGGTAAGCACGAAGGGATTGTAGATCACCTAACTACACACAAGTAGGGATTACAGGGAACTGATGCCCTAAAGCTAAGCCTAGATAAAAAAGGAAGCCATGGAAGGCTGTCTGTGCTTATATTACTAATCCATCTTTGGGTTATCTTCTCACAATACCCCTAGAGTCTGAACATAATATAGATTTTCACTGGCTAAAATAATGGTTTGAGATAGTCAAAAATCCAGCATGCGTACAGGTGTCCCCAGAGATGTTGAGGTAGTTTGTGATGCGTAATGTTTGATTACTAACAACCCCCATGTTAATTTTTTGTATATGCCTAATCTCCTCTTCTCCATAGAACAAAACAGATACTTGAGCATACAGCCGACCAGCCCATCTGTATAGCCATCATTTCTAAATTGTCACCCAAAACAAACTATTGCTTTGAGGAATAGTAACTGCAAGTGTGCACTATACAGAGAGGATGAGACTGAGTATAGCACGCATATCTTATAACGTATTCAGTCATTCTCTCCTCAACTACAAGAGAATGAATCTCAACAGTACGAGTACATTCTTTCATAAGCCAGAATGCAGATGACACAGGGTTGCGGTAGTTTATTGTGGTGTCATTACAAAGGATATACAATGCAGCCTACCAGGTACATAACCATTGCTAAACATGTGTAAATTATGATGCTTTTCCAAAACCTGTCCCACCAACAGTAAATGTTTTGTAGAAAACCACACAGGTAGTTAATCCATATTGGTGTGACACCAATTACCCTGTGAGGGCATATGAATGATAAACTTCAAAACATGCACCGTCCATGGGACTTGATGACAAGTTTGGGAAACAAAACGTTAAAGGATAGTAGCAACTGTGAAGGGGGATGCATAGTTTTGTAGAACATCAGCTTCTGCTGCAATACTCCTCTCCTTATTGATGTCCTTCACAGATTCACCTATACAATCCTGCGCTGGTCCTGGTCTACCTAAATAATGTCCAGAATTACCCTGTCCCCTGTCAGTAAGCACACAGAATTCATCTGGAAGATGCATATTCATCTCTAAACTAGGACTCCAGAAGGTCTTAATAAATGCACAGTCTGACAGATTGAACAGAAAGGTTAACGCTTTCCTAATCCATGAGTAATACAAACTATCTTTGAACGATCGTGTCGTTATCTGTATGTACAGGATCGGTGCTATACGATCGTTCGCAGATATCGTGCAGGATCGTTCGTCGTTCGTTTACAAACGATAATAATTGGAAGTGTGTACGTAGCTTAAGTCTCTACAATGTAGGCAGATCAGGGTCAGCAGTGTGCTGTACATTGCTTTCTAAAAGATGGAAGCCAAGGTAATGAATACATTTTATTATGGAACTAAAAGACTGAAAAAAATAAATTCAAACGAATGAAAGGGATGGGGCTGGGCTCCAGCTAGCTACACCTTCTAATGTACACTATGAGAAGCTGTATGTGTATTGAAATCAAAATAAAGATTGCAGAGTGGCTATGTTGTGTTAAATTAATTGCATGGAAGTGCTGATCATCTCTACAATGTGGCCTAGCTCGTGCAATGACTGATTGGTGCACCAGACTGCTAGGTTTCCAGTCAGTGTATGGTGGGCAATCTAGTTTGTTTGCAAAGGGAAGGCTGAAGATAAGGAGTTCAGCATTAGTTGGTATTTTAATTCCCCAGAGCCAAGAATGTAATACACAATTACACGGTGAGTAGACATTAAATCACTTTTGAGAGGGCATCCAATTGACATTGATCATTTACCATATGCCAGATGTACCATGAAGAAAAACAAAATACTATACCTTGATGCAGCTACATTTCACTGAAGTATGTGACTGAATTTACATACTACTTTTTATAGTTCTGCAGCTAAAGAAGAATAAGGCTAGGTACACACTTGCAATAATTATCGTTTGAAAACGAATGATCAGCAATTATTCCCGGTTATTTTGAACGATCGTATTGTGCACAATTCTGTACATGCTGTAACAATACGATTGTTCAAATATAATCCACCAATAACGCACACACAGGATACAATCATTACGATGCAGGAAGTGACATGTACAGGAGAAAGTGTATCACTTAACGATCTTACACACAATAGTTTACGAACAATCGTCGCCCATTAAGAGCTGCCAGGATGGTCGTTCGTTTCCAGCGAGATTCCTCATTCGTCGGCGTCATTGTTAACAACTATCGAAATATCTTTTGTGGATCGTTTGTTTCCAACAACCATTTTTGCACATGTGTACGCAACCTAAAGGTTGCAATGATTGTGAGGTCAATTCTATGTTTACTATGTTAAAAGCTTACATTCTTATCAAAAGATAATGTGCACTGTACCTTTAAAAATCCAGTGCCTATCATATGAGCAAAAAGGGAACAAAAAAACATTAAGCATGATCACGAGTCACACAAAGTAATTATCACGCCTGCCAGCACCCTTTAGAACTAGCAAAGAGAACTGAATAAAAGCGGGACAGAAAAGCCACACTTTGTCCCCAGAATTATATGACTGAAGCATATTTTTTAGGAGTTTTCTAGTTAGTTTTACTTCACGTATTACAGTAAATTCAAATGTATATTACAGAGAAGAAAAAAAAAAACAAAATACATGAAATTCAAACTTAAGATGTAGGGGGTATACTGAAACAATTACCATAGCAATTGGTTAATAAAAATGCAGTTATAGGAGAATGAGCAACTTTGTGAATAAGGTCAAGGACTATTTATAAGTTGCTAGGAGTTGAACAAACCAACACATTTTACGTGGCATAACTCAATACAACAGTACTGCCAAGCAGATGGTTTGAGCAGAGCAAGGTAGACAATCTGTTCTCTCACTTTGTGAAGCGGTCATACATTCCATGTTATCAGGGAGCTTTAAACTAACATTCTACACTTCCAGCCATTTGTCAAAATGGTTGCTTTCTGTAAAAATACACTGAATAAATTATGCAAAGCATCTGTGCAGGTTTTACATCTCTATTTAAAATTACACAATTGTATTAAGTCTGTTCTATAGAGTGTAAAATCTTAAGTATTAATATTACTACAAATTGGACATTTATGTCAGCTTTATGTCTACTATCGTAACATATTGTGCACTAAAGAGAAAAAACCTAATGATGGAGTCTGATAGTGATATGGATAGCATCACACTGGCTTAAGGAAGATTATTATGAGGGTGGTCAAAATATGTGGCCAATGTGTATCAGTTGGTGCAGATTTTTGTATTTAAGAAGTCCCCACCAAAAGTGTGAGGCCAATTAGCTCAATGGCCACCTTCCTTATCATTACAAAGTATGCCTGATCTACATATAAGATCAGCAGAATATTGTGGCAATCCTCCCTTCATATGATATATACCGTATTTTTCGCCGTATAAGACGCTCCGGAATATAAGACGCACCCAATTTTAAAGGAGGAAAATCTAGAAAAAAAGATTCTGAAAGATTATTCCCCTTCTGATCACTCATGTGCCATTCATACCGGTATTCCCCTTCTGATCACTCATGTGCCATTCAAATTCCCTTTCTGATCACTCTGTCATTCAAACTCCCCTTCTGATCACTCTGTGCTTTTTTCTATTGTACGGCAGTTAGGACAGGGAACAGCAGGTGGCGCTGTGCCGGCTTCTTTCGCTTTGCTTTACAGACAGGAGAAAACACGATGCTGGCAGAGGAGAGAAGAGAGACACGCTGCAGCCAGACACACGCAGGATCGGGTATCGGGTGAGTATAATATTTGAATTATTTTTTTTAACACATTTGTCGTATAGGACGCACTAACTTTTCCCCCCCAGTTTTGGGGAAGAAAAAGTGCGTCTTATATGGCAAAAAATACGGTACTTTTCTATTAAAGGGTTAATAATGCCTGGTAATTTTTACAGCAAAGCCCAAATCTGCCCGATCTGCTACTCACAACATAAGTTGAACCTCTCCTGTCCTATTAGTATCTGGACAGAGCTGTAACTCAGGCCGATGTCACAAGAAATGTTGTACAGAACCACTTTAATATTTTTCCTGGAAGGGGAAACAAAATAAATATCAATGAAAGTGAAATGAAGGTCTCAATTGCTGAAAATCCTAACAATTTGTATTTCTACCTGGTAGACATTTTTTATCATCAGTTTCCATGTCCTCAACACACACTTGTGCCCCAGAACATCTCTCCTGCACATAGGGGATGGGATTTATTGAAGCTCTCCAAGACTGAAGAGGATACACTTTCATCAGTGAAGCTGGGTGATATAGCAAACCTGGAATAGATCTGGTCTAGCATTCCAAAAATTTGCTAGCAAAAAAATTTGAAGAAATCTATTCCAGGTTTGCTGGATCACCCAGCTCCACTAATGAAAGTGTAACCTCTCCAACCTCTCCAAGGCTGTAATACATCAGGCCTATTGAGAGCAATCATACCTTCTGGCATCACCCATCTACTCACAAACCTTTTTCTACTTTACTACGAAATTGAGCTCTTTGCTTGCACTCCTTAGCAATACAAAACTTTTTTTTAAACATTGCTTGAAATATGTTCAACCTTGCTCATTCAAGAAAAGGCAAATGTTTGCTAGTCTGCTTTAAATGTTTATTCAATGTGCGCAGGAAAGTTGTTCCACTAACATACCCGGTCTACAGGCTTTCAACATGATCACCACTATCACTTAGTAAGCATTCACCATCAGATAATGGCTAATGATGCATTTTGGTTGGTATCAATACAAAATATAGGTAGTATATGGAGAGAACTACAGGCAAGGTGCCTGCAGCCTTTGTTACCATGTGACTTATTCTGAAATCAGAAAAAAAAAAAAAAAAGATTAAATATATTATCCGGTATTTATTTAGTGCCAAAATATGATGCAGCACTCTACAAAGTCCATAATCATGGTATCATATATATACGGTATATATATATACACACAATGTGTACGCAACTAAAAACACCTTCTTGAAAATGAAATGCATTTATTGTCACAACAATATTGGTAGCTACTGAGTTTCTATGATTTGATTTACTAGCGATATAGTCAGTTATTTCAATTAGGGCTACTTTTGTGGAGTAATAAAACTTGATAAACTTTAAACCTGTGACAACACAATTTGAAGGGAGGGTGTAGATTAGGTAGTATTAAACTGATTTATCACAGGATGAAACCTGGTATAACATTCTCAGCTCAGAGTGTTAGTACAACTTTCCCTAAAATAAATTTAATATATTCAATTATTTCTACTTGGGGGACGGTCAGGGGAAAAAAAATCCAATGCTTCTGTGGAATGGATATAGAATAACTCCTCCATTATTGCTATCATCAGGTGAAACCTCAGAGCAATGAAGGGAACCAGGAAATCCACAATCTCTAAAGTCTTCAGCAGCCAAGTTATTTTCAAACTAGCATTGCAGCAGAGGAGAAAATTTGTGACAAGCTTTACTGGAAAAACTTTAGGTCCCTTTAAAGCGTACATAAACTCAGAAATTTCACTTTACATAAAAGAGTAGACAACCTTTTTATTTAAAGAACAAATTCTGTTTGTTTAGGTTTTTTTTTTAAGTGCAAAACCCTCCTAATTGGGGATTGAGAATGAACGGCAGCGCAAAGCCTCCCGGGATACGTACCTCAGGCATCCTGAGAGGCTCTTGGGTGCTCCTTCTGCACATGCCCGTTTTTTTTCTAACCTACGTCACCTGATCTTGTGCCTGGGTCGAGTGAGGTAGGAAAAAGAGGCGAAGATGGTGCCACAGCCTGCCTAATATTTTTGCTGACCATCTTTTCATGACCACAGTGTACACATATTCGGATGGCTGCTTCTAGGATGAATCCCAAAGCTCAGATCCCCTCAAACTGGTTTGTTGAGCATTACAGTGGTTGCCTGTACCCAAGTGACCTCTACATTCACACAATCTCAAACCAACAGCACCTTGGGGGGATTCGGTGGAATGGGCGAATTGCATCATGTATGTGTGGCCAACAAATCTGTAATTGCCTGATGCTATCATCTTAATATGAACCAAATCAAAACCAAACTCCCTCAGAAATGTTTTAGCTCTATGCTAAATTTATGTCACCAAGAATTACTTCCGCCATCAACAGAGGGGGAAAAAAGGAATTATGAAGTTGGTGCCTGTAGTTATGTCATTTCGGGCGATTTAATTATTGTATAGTTAAGATATCCAGAATTTCTTCCAGTTTAATGGGTACCATATTGTTTAAACTGGGGTCAATCATAAAACACATAAACCATCTGAATAAGACCAAAGGTCTAAGAACAAACTAAATAAATCATTTTATCCTACATACAATACAATAATAAAATGAAGATAGAAGAATAGTACACAATTGTCCAATTGACCAATGCAAGTCTGTTCAATCTGTTCCCAAACGTAATATTTTTTTAAACCGCTTATAAACAAAGTACAACATTTGGGTACATGTGTCCTTTTATTATTAAGAGACAGTAGGTAAACATTCAAAACTAACCGAGGCTACGTACACGCGTGCAATACATGTTGTTGCAAAATGAACGATTGACGACCGATCAACAATTATTTTGAACGATCATATTGTGCACAATTCTGTACATGCTGTAATGATACGATCATTTAAATATAATCCACCAATATTGTACACACACTAGGTACGATTATTTGAACAATGCAGGAAGTGACATGTACAGGAGAAAGTGTACTGCAGAAGCATCAACGATCACTGAACGACCGTACACACAATAGATAGGGAACGATAGGCGCCCTCAGATCCGCCAGGACGATTGTTCGTTTCCAGCGACTTTCCTCGTTCATTGGCCAGTCGTTGTACACTTTTTTTGTTCAAGATTATCAGCTGATCGTCATCAATCATTCATTTCCAACGACAATTATTGCACGTGTGTACGTACCCCAAGTACCCAACGGAGAGATTTCTTTTCTAAGTTACAGTGACAAATATCACACAAATAACATCAGAGAGAATTTCTTGGCTTTAGGTAGAGTTTAATGCACTCATCACTTTCATTCAGTGAGAAGGTATTTGGCAGAACATATAAATTAAATGCTAAATGTACAAGTAACTCTAACGCTAAATGAATGACATCTAGTTCACTAAAGCACTTTGTTTTGTAAACATTTTTTTTTCTAAATACATTTTTTATGTTGTGGGTCCCTTCCAGTCCCATTCAGACATTATCTCCTAGATTGTAAGGGGCAGGGTCCTCCCCTCTTCTTGTGTCACTGTTTGCATCTGTCTGTCAAATGTTGTATTTTCCTGACTTTTATTCTTGGTAAAAATGTTTAGCAGGAGGGGGTGAATCTACCCAGACAGACTGCGATAAAACATGCCAACTTCTCAAACTACACGCTATGAGAATTTGGTGATTGTGCAGGAAATAAAATGATAAAAGCCTCCTAAGACATATCAGTTGGCATTTATTATTTATAAACTTGTCTACAGAGCATAATAGTTGGGAATGTCCACGCAGCTCCGGGCATGCTAAGGATAGCAGTGACTGATTCCCTAGTGTAAATATATAAGTGAGGAATGGGGAAGTCTCGGGTCACATGACCACAATGCCAGGGACATTTACCCCCCATCATACAACTGCCCCCATCACAGTACAATATATATGAGCAAAGGATGGCAATAGGTCAGAACACACCTCAATGGTTTCTGGCCATCAAACAGCAATGCCAATGTGCCTCTGGCAGCTATGTGCAGAAATATAAGCCCTATAATATATCCCCACACACAGCATGGGGCATCACACAGAACAAATAGTACACAGACAGCCATCAAAGTGTCTTTGGCCCCAGATGACAGGCGGAGCCGGGTACAGATGTGTGGGCAGGAAATACCCCATCACACACAGGCTGAACATTACAATAGGAAGGATGGGACCGCCATACAAACACAATCTATTTATCCTGGCCATACACATTGCAATGTGACCGATCTTAGTAGAAGCAATCACAAAATATTTGTCATCATCAATTAACACATCAAAGTAAGAAATGCAGAATCTATTGGTGCGCTACACATAACCAAAATATGAATAGACAAGGTAACAATAAATGTAAGCTATGGATAACACATGGGACTTTCACTGATCTGCTTTATGTTTCCCAACACAAATATTTGTTTTAGTGATCAGAGGCAATGGATGGAATTCCTGTGTGCGGGGTCACCAGCTCTCCATGCTGATCGGGGGACACCGTGATCAGCATGTGACAGGAAATTCATTGGGGTCTCTGTGTCCTGCTCACACCCATCACTGCTATATGGGAAGACGGTGCACCCCCCACAGACACACAGGAATCAGGGGAGGAAGTGTGGGGTGCAGGGTTATGGGAGAGGGGTGCAGGGCTATGGGGTAGTGGTAGGGTTATGGGGGGTGCATGCCTATGGGGTAGTTATGAGGTAGTGGCAGGGTTATGGGGGTGGGGTATGAGGTAGTGTCAGGGATATAGGGAGAATGCAGGGTTATAGGGGGGTATTGGGGGAGGGTATGGGGTAGTGTCAGGGAAAGGGTCTCACCATCCGGGAACTCGCGGTCGCTGATGTGCTGCAGATGAGGCCCGGGCTCAGCCTCCCCGAGCTCCACTTCCACCTGGTACGGGTCGGCCCGCTCTACCGCTCCACGAGCACGGCCAGGCTTTGGGCTGGCGTCCGGTGACACACAACAGGTGACCGTATTCCCCATGGTAGCTGATCCAAGAACCCGGGCTACTCCGGCCCCACTCCCCTCCTTTCCAGCGGAGGCCCCTGTGCTGCAGGACCGGTCACAGCGGTGTCATGGGGAGGCCGGCACCAGGGACAGCAGAGACAAGGTGTCTGAGGCGCTAGGACGGCCGGGCTGGACGCTGCATCCTCCTCACCTCACCAGCCGGTCCCACGGGAGTTGAGGGCGGGAGTGAATCCGTGACGCAAAGCACACGCCTCTGCGACGTCACCCTCTCACCGGGGCATTCTCCTCGGGTCATCTTCTACCAATCAGCACAGGGGTGGGCGGGCTCTGCATTGAATGCTTAGTTGTGAATTGAGAAGTCCGCTTGATAGGCGGGGAAACAGGTTCTATCCAATCATAGTCTGCAAGTGAGGTGTGAAATCCCGTCTGGACCAATCAGCTATTTACTTGACTGTCAAAATCTTCTTAGGCGTGTCCTACTCACAACGAGGCTTGGAGCGCAGCACATTGTATTAGTTTGTTCTGGTATTGGTTACACTCTGACACGTGGACTCAGCGTCCTGCCACCAATACTATTATGGGGAACATGTAGGTGGGTACATCCTAAAATCCTCATTACCGTAAGCTATGATGTATATATAAAGCTCACTTTGTGTTCCCTTGTTTAGATAAAGTCGGGAAGTATTGAAACATCGAGCAGGTTTTTATTGTTATCCCCTAAGTTGACCAAAACCAAGAGGAAAACATTTTCCACCACATCTGTTCTAGTTCCAGATGTCTCATTCATTTTAGAAGGATTTCCTCTCACTTCCTGTGGGGTCTATAGAACAGGAAGTCAAGCAAAATTCCCCCAGTGGAACAAAGCGCAGCCATTCATTGATGTTTTGTCATTGCAGTATGGAGAAAATCAATTTTCATTACAGAACATTGCAGCAGGGTTTAGTGGGAGGTTTCACAGAACTGAAGAATAGCACCTGATCAGGTGGGGGGTTATTGCAGAAAGGAACAGGCGCCCTGCTGCGTTCACACCTGTACAGGAGCACACCATCCCATCACGGCCAATCACAATGGCCATAGATCGTAAGGAAGCATGAAAATGGTGCTGCCCTTCAATGGAACAGGGATAGGTGAGCAGCTTGAGTTTAGTTGTGCTTTAAAACTGTAAAACCTAGGCATGCCCCATCACATAGCCCAGAACAGCATTCCTGTTTTCCTTAAAACACATTTCCAGCCACTGCTCCTGATGGCAGTTTCTTGGGTATGCAGTAGTCCAGAAAGGAGAATTACAGGTAAGTATGATGACAATTTTCCATATTCAGGTCTAGGGGGGTCCCTGCTAAATGCAGTGCTTTGGGATTAGTAGAAACACGTGCCTTACATTTGTGGGCAAAGTGCCAGCTAAAAAGGCCATTGATGTAATGCAGCGGGGAAAAAGGAAAGACATATCTTAAAGAAGGACTAAACTCAGAAATGTCACTTCATAAGAGGGTAGACAAATTTTATGTAAGGTAAAAATTCTGTTTTGTTTTTTTTTTAATTCAACACCCTTTTTGACCCTAAAAAAAAAAAAAAAAAAAAGGTGCAGCACCGCCCCCTAATTGGGCAATCAAGAATAAATGGAAGTGCAAGATACCTACGTCACGCATCCCGGAGGCTCTTAGGTGCATCTCAGGCATGTGCAGAAGGAGCCTTTTAGTCAGTTTTTTTTCCATCCTACATCACCCAATCTCGCGCCTGGGTTGGGGGGACGTATGAAGAAGAACCAGGAAGAAGAGGAGAAGATGGCTCGGGGACGGATGCCAGGACGGCACGGGACCCGATAGAAGAGACCTCTGGATGAATCAGACAGCCCTGCGGGATTGAAGGTAAGTGTATTTTCTTTTTTGTTTTATGCAGTTTTCAGTTTAGTTCCTCTTTAAGAAACACAGAAGAACCTTTGGAGAAACCCTGGCTGAGAATGGCTGGCCTATTAGGATCACAAATTTAAAGCAGATTTAAACCACAGTTTTTACTTTTTTATGTTATTATTACTTTATATAAAGTAAAATATTTATTTTTTATTGGGAATCCCCTCCTCTTCCAAATGGGAGTGAAGAGCCTCCCAGGATACCCATGTCATGCATTCCAGGAGGCTTCTGGCTGCTCCTTCTGCACATGCCCGAGATCGGGTGGTTTTCCTTTACTAGTTCTCAAAGAGGGGCATTTTCCTACACTGAGAGGAAAGAGATGCTGACCTCACGCATGTGCAGTGTGATCTGCACCCTTTTTTTCCCTCTTTACAGTGGCTATGTCACCCGATCTTGTGCCTGCGCTGTGTGAGATTAGGTGACGTAGCCAGAAGAAAGAAGAAAATGGCAGCACCCGGTGCTTCCTCCTAACCAGGACAACAGAGAATTCCAGGACCCAATTGAGGGATCTGCGGAATAAAGGTAAGTGTTTTGGGGTTTCTTTTTGGTTCTTTCTTCTTTTTTAGTTTAGTTCTGCTTTAAAACAAGAGGAACCAGTGGTTTCAACTTTATATCCTTAACGATAAAGAGGAAACGGCAATATAGTTCCAGTGACTTGGAGCTGAGTAGTATCTAGTTGAACATATGCAAACCATGTTTCATTTGTCTGTCTATAGGATGCATGAAGAAAGGGACAACAGAAGTAATTGCTGAATGTGTAATAAAGACGTCTGGAACAAGGGTGGGGTTACAATTTGTCAATCATTTTTGTACAAAGTAATATAACCTGTCACAACCAATTAGGTTCCCTTCATTTGTGATCAGATCATTTAAGGGATTATGTGTAGTTTTTTTGTTCTCTTGCACTTTGATTTATCCAGTACACTTTACATGGCTGTCCTTTATGCTGCTAACACAAAAAATATTAGGAAGTTTTTGTTTTGGCTTGTTAATACTTTCTGGACTGGTAAACAATTCCTAGGTTTGTCAGTGATGTAGTGGCTCAACATTACTAAAGCAAAATTACCTGTTGACTTTTTATCTCTTCAGGGTGGGATTGTGGCATTTAGGTTCCTTTTCCTACCATAGCCATTGCAAAAGATCACACTTTTCCCGAAGGAATCTAATCTTTATGTTTTAGAGACAGAGTGAGAATATAAAACAACATAGGGCAGAACAAGGACATTTAGATGGGCTGAATTAACAGTTGAGGAATATAAGAGCTGAAATAATCCAGGGAATATTGGACCCAGTCATCCACAACAGTTTGAAATCAGGTTTAGAGCACGTATTACCTGTATGTATGTATTACATTCATGTATGTATTGTTGCTTTTGGCAATATTTCCCCTTACTACGTTCAGGATAGTAAATGATGGAGGGGAAGGTCAGACAAATGCAACAATGCATTTTAGCAGCGTGAAGAAGAATTCAAACTCATGGGTTCCTCTTGGGCATGAAATATATTGTGCATGCAATACCCTAGCATGGTTTACATTATATATAGCTAATGCTGGAAGTTACAGTACGCTTTGGGGAGGTGAACCCTTGTTTCCAGGACATAGTTATATAAATAAGAGAGTAGAATAAGATATTTATAAATAAATAAAATACATTATTAGTAAATATATAAAAGACTGTAGATTTTCTTTACCATTTTCATGTGACATTTAGTCATTATCTTCCTGTTTTACTCATCATGTCATGTGCTGTATTAACAAATGGCCTGCCGCTGCTGAGTAACAACAGTTCAGTTCTCCTGAATAGTGAATCAGGCCTTTTTATTTTCTTACAGGGTGGTATCCTGAGCACTCACACTGACCTGTGTGGAGAAGTTGGAGATAACTGGGGCCTTTATCAGATCTTTGATAAACATGTTAAAAGAACAAATACATTTGCACACAACACTTGCAAGTTACCAGCATATAGATATGTCCTATGGCATATAATATATATTCATGTAGTATTGATGAGTTTGTTGATAGGAGAAATACAAAGAGTGCCCTAGATTCAGTCACCACAGCAGAGGTAGGAAAAAAAACTTTATTAATAATATTACACAGTTTTTATATAGCGCCAACATATTACACAGCACTGTACAAAGTCTATAGTCTTGTCAGTAGCTGTCCCTCACAGGGGCCACAATCTAATGTCCCTACCATAGTCATATGTCTTTACCACAGTCTAAGGTCAATTTTTTTGGAAGCCAATTACTCAACTGCATGTTTTTGGAATGTGGGAGAAAAGTGGAGTACTGGGAGGAAACCCATGCAAACACAGGGATAGTTTAATGGCCAAGATTTGAACCTAAGCTAACCACTGAGCCACTGTGTTGCCCATTAGTAAGTTAGTAAGCGCTTTGCACTTGTAGTAATGTCACACGTCGGTGACTTTGCTCTGTCTACTTGCAGCTTTGATTCATGTGACCCAGGCTATCCTGCCCTCCTGATATCTCCAAATTTATGGTCATAACTACATTTACTTTTGCATTTATGTTGGATGTTATGGGTGTGTTTCAGATGGGAATGAGTGCTCTACTGTACTACGTGGACTTTTCAAACCAGCTTGGGCATCCACATATAAGATCAGTGTTCCTCAACCTTTTTGGACTTGGGGGGCCTAGAAAACTTTCAGATCTTCAGGGAACCCCTGCTATAATTACTCTATCTACAGCTCACAGTGCATTAGTGTGGTGGTCATTAGAAAGAATGCCCCTTACTTTGCTGGCCAGTGGGAAGAGTGGCATCCTTACAGATAGCCAAAAAGATCATTAGTGTCTAATAAATTAACCTGAAATCAAACACTGGAGGAACTAAACTGAAAAAAAGTTGAATAAACTGGATTGGGTTCTGTATGGTCCTGTTATCTGTCTTCGCCGTAACGCAGAAGAAGCGCTGGGTGCTGCCATCTTCTTCCTGCTTCTGCCTACATCACCCGATCTCGCACTGAGCAGGTGCAAGATTGAGAAAAAAGGGGAGGAGATTCATCCTTTTTATTTTAAAAGGTTTTTAACCCCCCCCCAAAAAAGAGGTAGTTTTTCCCTTACATAAAAGGATTGTCTAACCCAGAAGTCCACAAACTTTTTCGGCCACTAGGCCATTTATGGGGTGGGCAGGAGCACACTAGGCCAGACCCTCAAGTCCCGCCCTAATGGGTCCGCCCCCACTACGAACGCCCCTGAAGGGAAATCCCTCTCCTCTGTATGCATTGCAGAGGAGATGGATTTCCCTTCAGGGTTCCGGTACTTTGTTCCGGCCTAATCCCGGGTCAGCCATCTTTAGGCCAGAGTTTATCAACCTCTGGTCTAACCTAAACAAAGTAAACAATTTAGTTTAGGTTTACTTTATAAGATAGCTGCACCCAAGGAGGAAAGCACTGGGATTGGAGGGAAAAAAAACAATATGTTGGGCGATATTGTCCATCGTCTACGATGGTGAGCAACCCTTACCCTTTATGTAAAATACATATTGTCAGTACCTTCCTGCTTAATATGTAAAAATGGCTCCTTCAGCCTCTGTACTACAAGCACATACGTTTCCTTTTTTCTTTTCCTGTTATGTTTAGCTTTTTGGAAGAAAGAATATATTTTTAGTTCTGAAAGTGGAGGAGCATGTGACTTATTTATCTCTGTATCTTGACTCTTCTTGGTGATTGGCCCAGTGCTGTTAGATGGAACTTGGGTGAAAATTTTCAGCGCCAACTGGAGCCTCTGTGCCTACAGGGAATTCCTTTTATTGTACTCGGCAGCTAATTGAAGCGCCAAGAAAAAAAGGATGAGGGTGGCAATAACTGAACTTAATTGAAATAGTAAAATATTGTGAGCAGAAAGGCAATGTCCATTTTGCAATTAAAAAAAAAAAAACCTTCCTACCTGATCCCATTCTTAATTCTCACCACTCCTCACACTGGGTCTCCATTTATTAAAGCTCTCCTCTTCACTTTCATTGATCACCCAGGTTCACTGATGAAAGTGTATCCTCTCCAGTCTTGGAGAGCTTTAATAAATCAGGTCCTCATTCTGTCCTCTTCCAGGTTAGGTGACCTTGATTGGCCAGGTTCCCATGTGCTGTGCATGTGCAACTTGATTCACTTAACCGCCCTAGCGGTAACCCCGAGTGTGACTCGAGGTAGAAAAAAAGTTGCTAAAAGCAGTAACCCCGAGTCACACTGGGGTTAGGTAAACCTATGGGAAGTAATAGTAAATATAGTCTTGCCTGATCTGCCGGTGTCCCAGGTCGTCCATCGCCGCAATCTCTGTCCTCTTCCTCCACCCGGCTTCTGCACCCGATGAGTAACCAGGGGAGTTCCCAGTGACGTTGGTGCGTGTGTACGTTGCCGGCGGGGCGGGAATCTCAAAATCCATTTGTATTGCATTCAATACAAAATAACTGCTTTGAATTCAATACATTGGATTTTTATCTAATTTATTTTAATTATCTATTTTAATATATATATATATATAGTTTTTTTTTTTTTTAATATATAGATTTTTTAATTTACTCAATCAATTTAATTTTTTATAATTTTGTATTTGTTTTTTGTGTATTATTATATTATACTGTAAAATAAATTTTCATGAAAAACAATGTACCGCTTTTAGACATATAAAACCAGAAAGAAATGAACCGCTAGGGAGGGTAAAAAAAAAGCATTTTTTTTTTTTTTCAATAAAAAAATATTTTCCTATTTATTCTTAGTTCCACTTTAAAGTGAATGTGTGCTTTGTTTTATCATCCAAGTACAGATTCACTTTAAGTAAATTAAAATGTTTCTGTTGGCATGTTTTATTTCAGCTACATATCTGCATTGATTATACCTGCTTCTGTCTAAAATAAACGCTAGCTGCATTTATATAGCAATGGTTCATATTCTTCCTCTTATTCCCCCACTCTCATCTTCCAGCTCCGTCTAATTGCTATGGGATGCTGCAGAATTTATAAGACATTTTGATAAATGAGTTCTGCAGAATTGGGGGATCCCAAGGCTACAAACATTCCAACAGCATCTGGGGATTTTCTTTCTTTGTCTTCCTAATGATAAATCCATACAACAAATTTCCAGGAGGAGCAAAACCTTCTTTAATGAAATTGTGTATAAATTTTAAAACATATAAAAACCTTACATAGTTTCTGAGTGTACTTTAGAAGTATAGAATATTATGCTTTGTGGCTTTAAATGACAGAAAGGGTTTGTTATAAACAACAACAAATGGATTTGTCAATATTCTGTCATTGTGCAGCTGC
Source organism: Pyxicephalus adspersus (assembly GCF_032062135.1). Classification (NCBI taxonomy): domain Eukaryota; kingdom Metazoa; phylum Chordata; class Amphibia; order Anura; family Pyxicephalidae; genus Pyxicephalus; species Pyxicephalus adspersus. Next base: position 60,708,730 of record NC_092864.1, read on the forward strand.
TTCCCACTCCTGTTTTATCTGCAGCTAAGACATATGGAGTTTGTCGCAGCTGCCAGGGATTGCGAGCAAATGTCTTCCAGTCAATGCGCAGTTGCTATTTATATCAAATATCACTGGCGCTCAGTGCCCAGCCAACCGAGGTTGTATGTGTTTAGTGCAGAAGGGGCAACATTAAATTATTAGGATTTGGAAAAAAATGATCACTGGCAAATCAAGACATAAATAATTTGCTATTTGTTAACAAATGTTTTCAATCCTGGACTTGATCCATTCCAGGTTTGCTGGATCACCCAGCTTCACTGATTAAAGTGTATCCTCTCCAACCTTAAGAGCTTTAATAAATTAGGCCCATAATGTTGTTGAACCTAAATCTGACCAAGTCAAACAACCCCACATCATAGCACTGTCCTCACAGACCTGGGGTCTTTTTTGGCCAGGCAGTGTATATAGTAACAAGCCATTTAAATTTCAGTGTTTGTGGAATGTAAACCAAAAAGTTGAATATTACTGAAATGTATTTACCGTAATTTCCATTCTATTTCCTTGTAGGTAAAATGCATTTTGTTGAATATAAAGCTGAGCTTGGCAGTTCTTTGACTTGCTTATTTGCTTTCAAGCAGACATATAATAAATAATAATAATTAATAAACAGAAATAATTCTTAATTTAATTCAGCAGACTTTTACCTAGGAAAATGTACTATGAAATTACAGAAAGACTCCATATGTACCAAACACAATATATGCTTCCTCCAGCAGATGGTTCTGGTTTGTGCTTGGGGCAATGGATTGTTAGCCAGCAATACTATAGCGCTGTCTGACAGTGTACTTTCCTTTCTGCAGGCTTGAATTGACCAGTGCCATGGCATGGGTCATGTGACCACCTACTGGAAGGCGTCCAGATACTAGATTTTTTTTGCAAAAATCTGGAACAAAAGTCGCATGAACTGTTGAATATTTCCTGATATGCACACAGGTTTACGCAGTAATAAACTGTGCTAAAACAAGATATGGGCTTGATTTATTAAAGCTTTCACCAAGACTGAAGAAGATAGACTATCATGGGTGAACCTGGGAAATCCAGCAAACCTGGAATTATTCTAGTCCAGGACTGGAAAACCTTGCCATAAATGTTACAATTTATGATGGCAAATGATTTTAAGAAATCCATTCCAAAAGCTTCACCCATGATAGTCTATCTTCTCAGGTCTTAGAAAGCTTTAATAAATGAGGCACTGTTTGTATATAATGACAATATAATTACCAAGTTTGGTTAATCATTCTATGAATGCTGTACATTTTATAAATATTATATTTTTATTATTTGTATTCCAGAGGTTACTTCACAGGGAGAAGTGCAGCCTACTTTTTGTTCAGTTACCAGGTGGGGATATATTTGTGGACAGTTACCCGCTGATAAGCTTTGTTCTGGTGAGTCACAGTAACTTGCTCTGATTTGAAATGCAAACCGAAAACTTTTTAGGATTTGGATTTATGCTTGTCTGACATTGGTATAGCAACATAGGGTTATACTGTAACAAAGATTGCATCCACTCCAGCTCCCTCCCCATTTAAATATAATCTCCTGATAAAAGCAAAAAACAATAGGAATTTTTTTTTAACCAGTCACAAACATGTTCATAAATATTTTCTTAATAGCTACAAACTTTATAAAACTATTTTTTTGTGCACTAAATACCATTTTGGAGCAAGATATTACCTTTCAAAAGTAGCATCATGGATGAGCTTCAGATCTCCTCTTCGGAGGCCAGAACTGTGGGTGGGACAAAGTAGGTCCTCCGGGTACAGGCCGAATGTAGAAACTAACAAAAGTGGATACAAGGTCCGGCACTGTACATAGGTAGAGAGAGCAACATTGGACAGGAAACTTTTACACAAAGTACAGGCAAAAAGAGGCAAAGTACATGAGATGTTCCATGCAGGTTTCTGCATGGATCGAGAAGAAATACACAATAAATTCTAAAATTCAAGTAAGAGTCAGCATGCCATCTACTGGTGTGACCTCTATATAAACCAATAATCTTTATCTTGTGGCATTAGAGGGTGAACAAACGTCAGGTTACACTTAAGTATATAAGGTATATATAAAGAAAGCAAATATATATGGAAGCTTTATGCATCTTAGCTTTTTAGAGACAAGAAGACGAACTGTTGTGTAATATATGTTTAAAAACTGTAATTTATTCATTCATATTGTGTTCCCATTTTAGGTTAAGAAGTTCTAATCTGATGACATGGCATTGGTGCCGTATGATGAGACTGTACTCAATGGCCTTAAAAGGTTTCATAATTCCTCTGCGTCCTACACCTTTGCCAACCACACAATACAAATCAAGCAAAACTGGAAAGAGTTAGGAGTAGCAGCAGTTGTCTGGGATGCTGTATGTATTACATTGTATATTTCATTTGCTTTTCTGTGTTGAAAAATCTAGTGCATAAATAATATAAGAAAATCTTTTCCAGGATAAAGATAACCTGTCATGAGTTTGGGAATTGAAGAGGAGATCATAATAAAATGAATACATAAGCAAAGGCCACCTTCAGTAATAATCACATTTGTAAATGATAAGTAAAGAGAGAATTAGAGATACAGGCAGCTTTTTCACTTCCATAAACATGTAGACTATATTAATATTCTAATAATAACATGAAAGATAATAAAACAAAGTTAAAAAGAAAAGTGCATTATATGTGCCACACGTTATTGGTCCTTTGCATACGTTGCATTTTTAAAAGGGCAGGGACTTTGTAATGTGTTTCTTCTTTTCTACGTAGCAAGTGTTTTCAAAGAAATGGCCATTTTGCTTTCTCCTGTCCCTGGAGGAACAGCAGTTTCATTGGACTTGCAATGTACTGTATACAGAATTGTGTAATATGAAAAAACAACAAGAATAGAAAGAATGAAAAAAAAATATTGCCAACAATTCTATGATTTCTTTCCAAAGTTGTGTGTGTGTGTGTGTGTGTGTGTGTGTGTGTGTGTGTGCGTGTGCTTTACAAATGCTTCCAAATACTTTTATTTGAAATGATACAGCAGTACCAAAATCATTGAAATTATCTAGCTTGGGTGCCCAGTCCGTATGCACATAATAACAATGTATGGTGAATGCATTTCTGCATTCAGTGGTCATCTGAATATAGTGTAAAAAGTAATTTGATTTTGTATTGCAGTAACACACAATTAAAACATGGTGTTGCAATGCTGATTATCGAGGTGCCAATGGCACATCAAGGAACCTGTTTTAGACAATGCACTCATGTAAACTATATTACCATTGTTGTGTGCTGAACCGAAAGAGAGGGGCTTGTGCATTGTGGTGCTTTACTCCCAGAATGTTAGTGCTTCACATTACTTTAAAACCAGCCCTAGTCGAAATTTTGCCAAAAAAACCAACTTATATGATTTGGCATTTTTTTGTAATAGGGAGTAAATTTCTATATTCCAAGATATCCGGCAATCCTTTTCAGAACCTCTGTACAAAAACAAAACAGTTGTCATTGTATTTATTAAGTTATAACAAGCATTAATTTACTATCAATATATTCTAACATTGATGCTTTAAATGTAAAATCTGTTTGTCATTTGAAACCCCTATTTAATGTACAGTGCTGCATAATATGTTGGCGTTATATAAATCCTGTTTATTAATAATAATAACGCGTAAGAGTGATAAGCTGTTAAAACTAGCTGTTTAAGCTTCAAGTTGCAGGACTGATAAAGTTCGCCTCCCCCATGTGAATGCACAGTGTGATTTAGAAAGCCTTTCTCCTAGCATCACAAGAAGATTTCATTCTCCCTCTGATACTGAAAATACCAGGTTTGTCCTGCATGGACAAAGCTAAAAAGTTTTTCACAAATTAGATGATTTGCACATAGTGTACTAAAAGTGAATTGTTAATATATCAGGACTTTTTGGATCCTCGGAAACAATAGTTTACTTAATAAATACTCCCCTTTTTTTATTCTGCTAGTATGAAATGTAGGTGAGTAATTGCTTCCTGTGAACATTCATTTTCCTCTTCCTGGAGTGCCTGGCATGGAATTACATTTGAGCATCTGTGCTCTTTCCCAAGCCAGCTCTGTTTGGATTTCTGTTATGGCTGTGATAAGCGTGTCTTGGAATTCATGGGTCATTCTACTATGCAGCTTTGCTTGCTGTCCTTCCAAGACCTTAATGATGTTTTAGGGATGATTTAATAACATATACATTAAATATCAGATTGAGAAAATTTGTACAGATTTGTGTACTTTCTGGTTAGTGTCTTTTATAAAGCACAGGATATACTGGGCTCAAGCAGCTCAGTTTTGCATTATCCTTTGACCCTGTGTCGGACCAACATGTCATTATAAACTAATATACATGATTATATCACAAACAAAATCTTCCCACTATGGGTTGGTATATTAATGAACCAATATTGGTCTTCTATTGGATTCCATTTTGATTAGTTTGCATCCTAAAATGAAAAAAGGTATAAACTTACTATAGCCTTCTGACTACTGTAGAGGCAAACCTAAAAGATAAGTATAGTTTTAAATGAAAGTATATATTAAATGCCTACAAATAGTCCTGTATGTTATGTTTTAACTAATTTGTATATCATCACTCCACAGGCAATTGTTCTTTGCATGTACTTAGAAGCTGGCGGCATTAACCTGAACGGGCGCTCTGTGATAGAACTGGGTGCCGGGACAGGACTGGTAGGGATTGTGGCTGCATTACTCGGTAAGTATCGTAAAAATAATAGACAAAAATGTATACTCCTTAAATTTTTATATTATTTTGCTGTTCGCATAGCCGGAACATGACATACAAAAATGTTGGGGTCAATATAATTTTTTGATGTGTGGTTTATTTACCATCTTAATGATGAAAGGCTCTATAAATATTTTAAAATGATTCAAGAAGCTTTCACATATTTGTCTAATTGGATTGAATTGGAAACTGTGTAAATCTTGTGTAAATACACCATTAAGAGTTCCTGTATGTAATAGAAATTAATTAATAGGTACCTAAGTAATAGGTTGACCATATAAAGAACATGGCTAAGTATGTATATTACACAACAACAGAATAACATTATTAAAAATGTACTGTTACATACATAAAATAGAAAACACAAATAGCACAAAGTCTGATTCATTCTTATAAAATGGTAGAGCCCTATAAACAGATAACACCATGAGCCTTGTGTAACATTCAAGTCCACTTTTTATTATTAAACAATATTATTTTTAGCGCCAACATATTACACAGCACTGTAGAATAAATAGGGTTGTAAATGACAGACAGATACAAACAATTAAACAGGACCCTGTTCAGAAGAGCTTACAATCTAATTATACCCAATCTTTGCTCCAGATATTCTAGTCTCTTTTACACTGGTATTCCACCACAATTTTGAACTGTTGCAGGCGAGCTAAAAACTTTGTAATGATGGAAAAATACATTAGCAAATTCAAGTCCACTGTAGCAATGATGGCGGGTAGTAATAATTCTGATTAGTTTAAAAGAATGAGAGACATGAGCCATGCCAGGCCTCCTCTGCATGTCACAGCTGCAGACACTCCAGTTTTTTTTTACCATTAAACTAATTTCTTTTATTTGCTTCCCCAGTTCAAAACATTTCTGAATCTTTCACGCACATATTTTTTCTTTCCTACGTCATTTTATTTTTTTCAGCTGATAAGTAGGAAGCAGTGCAGACTTCTGTTCTTTGCTGCTATAAATATACACATTTTGGTGGACAGGCTGCATACGTTAGTTTGTGCATACAGGGATTCCTTAGGAACGGACATTCTTTGCTGGATTAAAGTGTTTCTTATATGGCTTTCTAATATCTGGAGCTTTATTATTACTATAATCTACACATTGCAGGCATGGAGGAATGCTGACAGAGACAGAGACTTTCATGTGACATCTGCTCTCAGCTCCCTCCATCACAAAGACACTGCTGTCAGGAAGAATGATGCTGTGCCTACCACCAATCTTGTCATCTTGACTGTCATTGTGGATAACGTGGGCACAGACATGAATATTGATTTATATTTAGATATTGTAAAGGGAAAGTGTATTGTATTTTCAGTTAGCAGAAATTAACTTAGCATTGAATTAGGTACCACAAAATAATATGTAAATGACTTTGACATTTTTTAAATTATTGCTCTTCCATGTTCTTGTCAATGTGTTACATAAGATAAGGCCTTTGCAGTGCTGGGTCCCAGGTTTGAATCTCCCCGTGTTTGTGTGGGTTTCCTCTGGGTACTCTGGTTTCCTCCCACATTCCAAAAACTTGCAGTTAGGTTTTACCCCAAAAATTGACCTTAGACTGTATTAAAGATATATGACTGAGGTAGGGACATTAGATTGCGAGCCCACTTGAGGAACAGCTAGTGACATGATTATGAACTTTGTACAGCGCTGCTTAATGTGACGGTGCTATATAAATACTGTGTAATAATAATAATGCAGTAACTATACCTGGGTGTGTCTTTTTATCAGCCATGGACAGTCGTTTTACAGCAGAGCTTACAGAATGAGGAGCCAATACATGTGCTGACAAAAAGCATGATGATAGAAGTAAAAAGCACAGTGACTGATTAATGAATTCATAACTATTCAGCTTCAGTTTCACCATCCAGCCACTGGGGTTGGAGCATTTAATGATTTTTCTGAGATATATATATATATATATATATATATATATATATATATATATAATTAAAAGTATATATATATAATTAAAAGGATATACTGTCAATTTGCTTCACTCCTAGCTGGCAAAATTGACATCTGTCATTTGGGAGAACAGTGACTTTACATGGTCAGATGACAAAGTTTGATTCTACAGGTAGACACAAGCACCTTTACCATTTACCAACTTCCGTGTTATTATAAATTATTATAAATATTATATTAATTATTATTATTATTTTACAGTAGAACCCCAGCTATCCGGAACTTAGATAACCGTTACGCGACAGCTCTGCTTTCTTGATTGCTCCTGCAGCCCTAGCAGAGCTGCGGCATGCATCCAAGAACACATACCAGAGCTGCGCTAGGGCTGTGGGAGTGATCAGGAGAACAGAGGTCGGCTTATTGCTCTGCATTGTGATTGGCTGAGAATATGGAAACCCTTATGACTGCTCAAGCGTCATCAGGGTTTCCCTTTTCTCAGTCATTCAGCACTAGAGGTGAATGGGGGCAAGTCTCCCATTCAAGTCTAGTGCTGAATGACTGAATAACCTCAATTTCAGAGTAACCTCCGTTACCTGGAATCTACACTTATCTGTAATTGACCATTCCCTTTGTGTGCCGGATAACCGAGGTTCTACTGTACTTTTATATGGCACCAACATATTACACAGCAGTGTACATTAAATAGGGGTTGCAAATGACAGATGACACAGGTGGAGCAGATGACCCCGCCCAGAGGAGCTTACAATCTAAGAAGTTGGGGAAGAATCACTCAATAGGAGGGGAGATATGGAATGGTGGGAAGTAGTGAGGGTTTAAAAGACAGAAGAAGATGGGTAAGTAAGTTTGAAAAGATGGGTTTGAATGTTCTTTTAAATGAGCTGAAAGCTCCAGAAAAATCTTGGAGCCTTGTGTGTGATGAGGGTATGAGAGAGGAAGCTATTAGTAGGTAATTAGAGAAGCGAAGAGGGCGGCTAGGGGAGTATTTTTCTATCGGGTCAGAAAGTGGGAGAAGAACTGTGGAGGGATTTGAAGGCAAAGCACGGGAGCTTGAATTCTTAGGTGAAATGGAAGCAAAGGAAGGGAACTACGAAGTGGCAGCAGAAGAGGAGTGGTGGGAAGGATGGATCTGGTGAAGTGATAATGTCTGGTTGCAGCACTCATAATAGATTGTAGAGGAGAGAGTCAGGTTAGTGGAATACCATAGAGGAGGATGTTACAATAGTCCAGACGAGAGGTGATAAGAGTGTGTACAAGGAGTTTGGTGGTCTCTCATATGGGTGGAAGTGCTCAGTAGTGCCCAGAATGAGACAGAGGAAGATGAGGTGAGTGATGGCAGCCAAGGAGTCTATGAAAGGTTGGAGGGAGCCCTTTGCAGAGACACTTTGCCATGATTGGCCAAGAAAACAGTACCCATGTTAATCAATGTCATTCTTTATTGTAGCAAACACATCTATTAATGAAAAGTTAGCTGCATTACGTTTTGTGTCTTTTATTTGCTTTTTAGTTCAGCTTTAACATCTGCTGAGATAAAAAAAGCAAATCATAGTCATGCATGATGGCAAGGAGCAGATGTAGAACTAAACCCTTACCCATACAAATTGCTATTAGGCTGGTCTGTTATTGCAGAAGGAACACACAATGTCCCTCTTGCAATAAAATACCCTTACCTGCTTGATCGCAATTTTTTAAATACACTTACCTTTCCCATTGCATGCACCGTCATCTTCATTCTTCTCTTCTTCCTGGTTCTGATCTTCCCCATCATAATATTCAGCAACATCAGGTCTGGGGAATACCAGGATATCTAACACATACCCCCAGCTCTGTACACCTAATGTTTTCCAAAAAGAAGACTGTGATCGGGCAGGTAAGTGGATATTTCTTGTCTTAGCTGCAATATTGAACCTGCATGATCGCAGATTTATTTGCAGGACGATTGCTCTGCTTTTAAAGCCCTTCGTAGCTCTGCAGAGCAGGAAGTAGATGGCATGCTGTGAGCTATGACTGTCCTTAAGTTCATATATAAATGCACACTGTACATATAAAATAACAGTTTATCACACATTAACAATGTTTTAATGAAGATGATCTTTTATATTTTTTGATACTGCTAAAATTTTTGAAAAGTCTTTACATTTCCACTACCAGTTTAATGATATATTGTATAGAAAACAATACCAGACTTCTTCTTTATCTGATTGTCTGTCTCTTTGATGTATTTATTAGGGCAATATCTGTGCCAGGTCTATGACTGCTGTTTCTCAAAACTGTAGACACATCCGCATATAAAGGAATTCCAGACTTGGTTCTAAGTTAATTTCTCACTTCATACATAATGCTCATTGTATCATATTGCTAAACTGACCTTACAGCTTATCTTCGTGAACATGTGGCCAGACGATGGACATTCAAGTATTTACATATTCTTAACAAACCATAAACAAGGTTTGAAACCAGTCCACACTAACCTCTAAAGCTGCCAGGGCTTTTAAGTTATCCATCTTTAAATTTTTCAAACAAAGCACCAAAGTTGTTCTCTCAGCAGCTCAACTCCTCCACCAGCAGTTTTTTTGGAGGCTACTCCAACCGCAGATCATCTGTCTAGCAGCTTTCAGCATCTTTAACCATGGAGAGTTGTGCCTTTCTCAGCATCCCCTACTTCTATTTAAACTTTGCCTTTTCGGGTACCTGACCTCGACCTTGTTTCTCGTCTTTCCACCTGCCCTGATCTTGGACTATTCAGACGTTGATACTTCCTTGCTGCCAGCCCCGACCTCAATCTGTCTCGATGCCAACTCTCGCCAGCAGCCTACCCAGTACCTAATCTTTCTCTGACCCTACACCAAAGCCCTCTGTTCTACTTACCCCTGGTGGAGAGATCCTGGGGGCCACAACTTGGTGTTTTCCGTACAGCAAAGTAGTCCGGTGGCCTCTGGGGTTACTGGCCTATCACGCAGGATTACCTGGGGTGCAGAGTCCTGGTGTTTTCCCTACAGGAAAGTAATCCTGCGCCGCTAGAGGTAACCAGTAACCCTGGAGGCCACCAGACGACTTTGCTGTAGGGAAAACACAAAGTCTTGTGAAAACTGTGAGATGCTTAACTCTGTACCCCAGGTAATCCTGCGTCACCTGCCAGGGGAGTGGAACCCTAACAGAAACCCTGTAATCTGTATTGTAAAATTAGAACAGGTGCCCTGGGAGGGATAAGCTGAGATGTTTATTCACACTGCACACACAAAGTATATATCATTTTTTAGCAAAAACAAACTACTTCTTTCTGTTGTTAGAAAATACTGACTTAACTTTCTTACAACTCTTTAGGAATAAGGATGTACAAATGTAAGGTAGACATCAAAATACTGTCGCTGGAATTGATCTTTCATGATTATTTCCAATGACAGAATAATGAGCGAGTTCTGTACATACAGTGCTGTTATGTTCTATACAGAGGGGAGGGGAAGGACAGGTAAGCAGCACCCCTCTGTGATCCAATTTATAGGAAAGTACCCTGGTAATTACTGATAGTTTTTTTTATCATTCTGCCGGGGGGTTGAATGAATGACGTTGGGGGCAAGGCAAGGCAAGGCCGTACCTCTCATGTGACAATCATCTGGTGTGTATGTAGTTTTACATGCTAGGTAAATCTGATGTGGCTTTTTATTATTAGATACTTTCATCTGACAGTGGCTAAGTATGTATATTACACAACAACAGAATAACATTATTAAAAATGTACTGTTACATACATAAAATAGAAAACACAAATAGCACAAAGTCTGATTCATTCTTATAAAATGGTAGAGCCCTATAAACAGATAACACCATGAGCCTTGTGTAACATTCAAGTCCACTTTTTATTATTAAACAATATTATTTTTAGCGCCAACATATTACACAGCACTGTAGAATAAATAGGGTTGTAAATGACAGACAGATACAAACAATTAAACAGGACCCTGTTCAGAAGAGCTTACAATCTAATTATACCCAATCTTTGCTCCAGATATTCTAGTCTCTTTTACACTGGTATTCCACCACAATTTTGAACTGTTGCAGGCGAGCTAAAAACTTTGTAATGATGGAAAAATACATTAGCAAATTCAAGTCCACTGTAGCAATGATGGCGGGTAGTAATAATTCTGATTAGTTTAAAAGAATGAGAGACATGAGCCATGCCAGGCCTCCTCTGCATGTCACAGCTGCAGACACTCCAGTTTTTTTTTACCATTAAACTAATTTCTTTTATTTGCTTCCCCAGTTCAAAACATTTCTGAATCTTTCACGCACATATTTTTTCTTTCCTACGTCATTTTATTTTTTTCAGCTGATAAGTAGGAAGCAGTGCAGACTTCTGTTCTTTGCTGCTATAAATATACACATTTTGGTGGACAGGCTGCATACGTTAGTTTGTGCATACAGGGATTCCTTAGGAACGGACATTCTTTGCTGGATTAAAGTGTTTCTTATATGGCTTTCTAATATCTGGAGCTTTATTATTACTATAATCTACACATTGCAGGCATGGAGGAATGCTGACAGAGACAGAGACTTTCATGTGACATCTGCTCTCAGCTCCCTCCATCACAAAGACACTGCTGTCAGGAAGAATGATGCTGTGCCTACCACCAATCTTGTCATCTTGACTGTCATTGTGGATAACGTGGGCACAGACATGAATATTGATTTATATTTAGATATTGTAAAGGGAAAGTGTATTGTATTTTCAGTTAGCAGAAATTAACTTAGCATTGAATTAGGTACCACAAAATAATATGTAAATGACTTTGACATTTTTTAAATTATTGCTCTTCCATGTTCTTGTCAATGTGTTACATAAGATAAGGCCTTTGCAGTGCTGGGTCCCAGGTTTGAATCTCCCCGTGTTTGTGTGGGTTTCCTCTGGGTACTCTGGTTTCCTCCCACATTCCAAAAACTTGCAGTTAGGTTTTACCCCAAAAATGGACCTTAGACTGTATTAAAGATATATGACTGAGGTAGGGACATTAGATTGCGAGCCCACTTGAGGAACAGCTAGTGACATGATTATGAACTTTGTACAGCGCTGCTTAATGTGACGGTGCTATATAAATACTGTGTAATAATAATAATGCAGTAACTATACCTGGGTGTGTCTTTTTATCAGCCATGGACAGTCGTTTTACAGCAGAGCTTACAGAATGAGGAGCCAATACATGTGCTGACAAAAAGCATGATGATAGAAGTAAAAAGCACAGTGACTGATTAATGAATTCATAACTATTCAGCTTCAGTTTCACCATCCAGCCACTGGGGTTGGAGCATTTAATGATTTTTCTGAGATATATATATATATATATATATATATATATATATATATATATATATATATATATATATATATAATTAAAAGGATATACTGTCAATTTGCTTCACTCCTAGCTGGCAAAATTGACATCTGTCATTTGGGAGAACAGTGACTTTACATGGTCAGATGACAAAGTTTGATTCTACAGGTAGACACAAGCACCTTTACCATTTACCAACTTCCGTGTTATTATAAATTATTATAAATATTATATTAATTATTATTATTATTTTACAGTAGAACCCCAGCTATCCGGAACTTAGATAACCGTTACGCGACAGCTCTGCTTTCTTGATTGCTCCTGCAGCCCTAGCAGAGCTGCGGCATGCATCCAAGAACACATACCAGAGCTGCGCTAGGGCTGTGGGAGTGATCAGGAGAACAGAGGTCGGCTTATTGCTCTGCATTGTGATTGGCTGAGAATATGGAAACCCTTATGACTGCTCAAGCGTCATCAGGGTTTCCCTTTTCTCAGTCATTCAGCACTAGAGGTGAATGGGGGCAAGTCTCCCATTCAAGTCTAGTGCTGAATGACTGAATAACCTCAATTTCAGAGTAACCTCCGTTACCTGGAATCTACACTTATCTGTAATTGACCATTCCCTTTGTGTGCCGGATAACCGAGGTTCTACTGTACTTTTATATGGCACCAACATATTACACAGCAGTGTACATTAAATAGGGGTTGCAAATGACAGATGACACAGGTGGAGCAGATGACCCCGCCCAGAGGAGCTTACAATCTAAGAAGTTGGGGAAGAATCACTCAATAGGAGGGGAGATATGGAATGGTGGGAAGTAGTGAGGGTTTAAAAGACAGAAGAAGATGGGTAAGTAAGTTTGAAAAGATGGGTTTGAATGTTCTTTTAAATGAGCTGAAAGCTCCAGAAAAATCTTGGAGCCTTGTGTGTGATGAGGGTATGAGAGAGGAAGCTATTAGTAGGTAATTAGAGAAGCGAAGAGGGCGGCTAGGGGAGTATTTTTCTATCGGGTCAGAAAGTGGGAGAAGAACTGTGGAGGGATTTGAAGGCAAAGCACGGGAGCTTGAATTCTTAGGTGAAATGGAAGCAAAGGAAGGGAACTACGAAGTGGCAGCAGAAGAGGAGTGGTGGGAAGGATGGATCTGGTGAAGTGATAATGTCTGGTTGCAGCACTCATAATAGATTGTAGAGGAGAGAGTCAGGTTAGTGGAATACCATAGAGGAGGATGTTACAATAGTCCAGACGAGAGGTGATAAGAGTGTGTACAAGGAGTTTGGTGGTCTCTCATATGGGTGGAAGTGCTCAGTAGTGCCCAGAATGAGACAGAGGAAGATGAGGTGAGTGATGGCAGCCAAGGAGTCTATGAAAGGTTGGAGGGAGCCCTTTGCAGAGACACTTTGCCATGATTGGCCAAGAAAACAGTACCCATGTTAATCAATGTCATTCTTTATTGTAGCAAACACATCTATTAATGAAAAGTTAGCTGCATTACGTTTTGTGTCTTTTATTTGCTTTTTAGTTCAGCTTTAACATCTGCTGAGATAAAAAAAGCAAATCATAGTCATGCATGATGGCAAGGAGCAGATGTAGAACTAAACCCTTACCCATACAAATTGCTATTAGGCTGGTCTGTTATTGCAGAAGGAACACACAATGTCCCTCTTGCAATAAAATACCCTTACCTGCTTGATCGCAATTTTTTAAATACACTTACCTTTCCCATTGCATGCACCGTCATCTTCATTCTTCTCTTCTTCCTGGTTCTGATCTTCCCCATCATAATATTCAGCAACATCAGGTCTGGGGAATACCAGGATATCTAACACATACCCCCAGCTCTGTACACCTAATGTTTTCCAAAAAGAAGACTGTGATCGGGCAGGTAAGTGGATATTTCTTGTCTTAGCTGCAATATTGAACCTGCATGATCGCAGATTTATTTGCAGGACGATTGCTCTGCTTTTAAAGCCCTTCGTAGCTCTGCAGAGCAGGAAGTAGATGGCATGCTGTGAGCTATGACTGTCCTTAAGTTCATATATAAATGCACACTGTACATATAAAATAACAGTTTATCACACATTAACAATGTTTTAATGAAGATGATCTTTTATATTTTTTGATACTGCTAAAATTTTTGAAAAGTCTTTACATTTCCACTACCAGTTTAATGATATATTGTATAGAAAACAATACCAGACTTCTTCTTTATCTGATTGTCTGTCTCTTTGATGTATTTATTAGGGCAATATCTGTGCCAGGTCTATGACTGCTGTTTCTCAAAACTGTAGACACATCCGCATATAAAGGAATTCCAGACTTGGTTCTAAGTTAATTTCTCACTTCATACATAATGCTCATTGTATCATATTGCTAAACTGACCTTACAGCTTATCTTCGTGAACATGTGGCCAGACGATGGACATTCAAGTATTTACATATTCTTAACAAACCATAAACAAGGTTTGAAACCAGTCCACACTAACCTCTAAAGCTGCCAGGGCTTTTAAGTTATCCATCTTTAAATTTTTCAAACAAAGCACCAAAGTTGTTCTCTCAGCAGCTCAACTCCTCCACCAGCAGTTTTTTTGGAGGCTACTCCAACCGCAGATCATCTGTCTAGCAGCTTTCAGCATCTTTAACCATGGAGAGTTGTGCCTTTCTCAGCATCCCCTACTTCTATTTAAACTTTGCCTTTTCGGGTACCTGACCTCGACCTTGTTTCTCGTCTTTCCACCTGCCCTGATCTTGGACTATTCAGACGTTGATACTTCCTTGCTGCCAGCCCCGACCTCAATCTGTCTCGATGCCAACTCTCGCCAGCAGCCTACCCAGTACCTAATCTTTCTCTGACCCTACACCAAAGCCCTCTGTTCTACTTACCCCTGGTGGAGAGATCCTGGGGGCCACAACTTGGTGTTTTCCGTACAGCAAAGTAGTCCGGTGGCCTCTGGGGTTACTGGCCTATCACGCAGGATTACCTGGGGTGCAGAGTCCTGGTGTTTTCCCTACAGGAAAGTAATCCTGCGCCGCTAGAGGTAACCAGTAACCCTGGAGGCCACCAGACGACTTTGCTGTAGGGAAAACACAAAGTCTTGTGAAAACTGTGAGATGCTTAACTCTGTACCCCAGGTAATCCTGCGTCACCTGCCAGGGGAGTGGAACCCTAACAGAAACCCTGTAATCTGTATTGTAAAATTAGAACAGGTGCCCTGGGAGGGATAAGCTGAGATGTTTATTCACACTGCACACACAAAGTATATATCATTTTTTAGCAAAAACAAACTACTTCTTTCTGTTGTTAGAAAATACTGACTTAACTTTCTTACAACTCTTTAGGAATAAGGATGTACAAATGTAAGGTAGACATCAAAATACTGTCGCTGGAATTGATCTTTCATGATTATTTCCAATGACAGAATAATGAGCGAGTTCTGTACATACAGTGCTGTTATGTTCTATACAGAGGGGAGGGGAAGGACAGGTAAGCAGCACCCCTCTGTGATCCAATTTATAGGAAAGTACCCTGGTAATTACTGATAGTTTTTTTTATCATTCTGCCGGGGGGTTGAATGAATGACGTTGGGGGCAAGGCAAGGCAAGGCCGTACCTCTCATGTGACAATCATCTGGTGTGTATGTAGTTTTACATGCTAGGTAAATCTGATGTGGCTTTTTATTATTAGATACTTTCATCTGACAGGCCATTATCAGTACATTTTAAGCAAATTTAAAACCATTTTTTTTGTTTTTCCTACAATCTGCTTCTGTTCTAGGTGCCGAAGTTACAGTGACAGATCGAGAAGTAGCCTTGGAATTTTTAAATACAAATGTTCATGATAATGTTCCAGAGGATCTTCTACCCAAAGTATCTGTAAAACCACTCACATGGGGTAAAGGGCTGGAGGACTTCTCACCATTTGATGTCATTGTAGGAGCAGATATTATCTATTTGGAAGAAACATTCCAAGATTTGCTGAACACTATTCTCCATCTTGGTACAGAGAATACGGTTATCTTACTATCATGCAAACTCAGATACCAGCGTGATCATCATTTCCTGGACATGATGAAGCAACATTTCTCTGTGGTTGAGGTCCTTTATGACCAGAAAGTTGACGTCCATATTTATAAAGCAATGAAGATATGTCATGGAAAAGAACTCTGAGGGGAAAAAGGATGCTGATACAAACAATGGTGTACATTTCCATCAAATAAAACTTGTCAAGACAGCTGTTATCAAGCCCAACCAAAGCTCCCATTCAGTGCTGAAGGCAGGGATTATGTGATTTTAGAAAATACACTACCTTCAGGGCAGAGCACACCTCAGCAGCATGATACAAATCTCTGCCGTTGACCCAGCATTGCTTTAAGAATTGGCCTATAGTATTACATAGGGCAAAAGCTGTCTTGACTGGTTGCATTTAAAAAAAATGGATATTTGCTGCATTACATTTTTAAACCTTAAGTCTGTTATTTGCATAACCTTTTTATAATATGGATAACATTGTGGTAGCTATTTGTTAATAAATTATGCATTTCATAGTTTTGTCCTGAATTAATGCTTACCTGAATATCCATTAATAATGTATCTACCACTTTGGCCTTAAAATGTGTATATACATACACCTACGCACACATACTGATCAAACAAAACACTAAATAGCACCTATTTCTCAATCGGGGATCCATGGAGCATCTGTGGCTTGGTCCAAAGGTTGCCAGAGGTTCCTTGAGAAATTGGTAATTTTTGACTCTTAGATTAGTTTACCTGATATCAGTGATGCTTTTGGCTATCTGTAAGGATGACATTTCTACAGACCACCACACTAATATACTGTGAGCTATGAATATAGTAATTATTGCAGGGCTACCACAAAATAACATAAGCCTTGGAGGTAAGAGAAGCATCCACTCTGCTACCTTATGTACTTGTCCCCTATACTTAAATGAACATTTAACCTTTGCAGTGGGAAGTCTAACTGCCTCTGTTGGCGTGCCTTCTTCCAATAGTCCATCCCCCTGCTATCTCTTCTATAAGTAATCCATGCATATGCATCCAGCCATTCATATGATATAAAAGAAAATGTTATTTATCACACGAGAGACACCTTTTATCACTTTATGGACCACTTAAGATGCTCATACCACACATGTACTGTGTGTTCCGACTTTTGCTGTGGAGTCAGCAAAATGTGCCAACTCCAACTCCTAATTAATTTATTGTAGCAATGTTAAAATGTGTTTAACAGACAATACAATACAATAAAGTATTTTTCTGCTGTAAGGAGCACAGTGAGTAGTTAACCAGTAAAAAGTACAGCTGAGATTTAATGCAACCTGATAAGTATGACAATCAAGACATTTGCTCATAGTCAGGACACCTGAGTATTAGGCAATTAGATAGGAGGGCTCCCTAGAGCTTCATCCCTGTACCGAATGAGCTGCCCTAATACAGCACCTCCTTTGCACAACAAGCTACAACATCAGCTCCAATTGAAGATCAGCACACACAGTAAAATAAAGCAGACACTGCCTAACTTACTCTTTTGTGTAGTTTTTATTTTGATTTTGTTTAATTAATGCCAAAGGATGTGGATTGCATACTCCTCAGCCACTTTATTAGGTACACCTTGCAAGTTCCAAAGTGGACTCTCTTTCGCCTTCAGAACTGCCATGATTCTTCACAGAATATATTTACTAAAATGGTGGAAACATTTCTCAGGGATTTTGGTCCAGATTGATACAATAACATCAAGCAGTGGCTGTAGATTTGGCAGTCACACATCCATGTTTCAAATCTCCCATTCCACTACATTCCAAAGGTTCTCTATTGGATCGAGATCTGGTGATTGTGGAAGCCATATGAGTACAGTGAACTCATTGTCATTCTGCGTTATTCTGCTGGAAGAAGCCGGGTAAGCCTGAAAAGATGGCTATACTGGGGTCATAAAGGCATGGACATAGTCGGCAACATTATTCAGCTAGGCTGTGGCAGTTAGATGATGTGTGGTTGGTACTATGGGACTAAAATTATACCAATATTTTCCACTCCATTACACCCCAGCCTAACCATTTTTTTAAGTACGATGGGTTCATCTTCCAAATGTTGCAGCAGAAATCAAGACTCATCAGACCAGGTAACTTTTTCCAATCTTCTATTTTTCTTTTTTAAAGAGTTCATGTATATTGAAGCTTCAGGTGCCTATTCTTTTCTAACAGGATCTGCACCTAGTGTGCCAATGTAGCCTGTTTGCTTCAAGGTTCAAAATGTGCATTTAGAGATGCTCTTCTGCATACCTTGTTTTCAAGTATTTGAATTTATTGTTGCCTATCAGCTCAAACCAGTCTGGCTGTTCTCCTCTTGCATTATCACCCAGAGAACTGCCATTGACTGGATAGTTTCCCTTTTTTCATCCTATTCTCTTTGATCCCTAGAAATGTTTGTGTGTGAGAATTACAACAGCAGTTTCTGAAATACTCAGATCAGCCTGTCTGATTCAAACAACCATGTCACCTAAATCTGATGCTCGGTTTCAGCAAGTCATCTTGACAATATTCATATCTAAATGCATTGAGTTGGTGCGATGTGATTGGTTGATTAGATATTTCCTTTATG
This sequence comes from Pyxicephalus adspersus, assembly GCF_032062135.1. NCBI lineage: Eukaryota > Metazoa > Chordata > Amphibia > Anura > Pyxicephalidae > Pyxicephalus > Pyxicephalus adspersus. Next base: position 60,727,392 of record NC_092864.1, read on the forward strand.
AAGACTCTAGAACATTTTTGTATACAGCGGAGTTTATGGTCAACTCAATAGATGCACGGTGTCACAAGGTCCTGTGGCTGCAAAAGAGGCCCAAATCACTACCCCTCCGCCACCATACTTGATGGTATGAGCTGCCTATTCTTTTACACTGTTTGGTTTCCACCATACATGGTGCAGTACATTAGGGCCAATCATCTTCACCCAAGCCAGCCATGCCGCTGTGTCCTATTTTAGAGAGAAGAGTCTGAGATGAAGCTCTTGGGTTTATTTGCCCTAAACTACTCCTCTACTCCTAAAAGAGATAAATGACTGTCTTGAATGTCTTCCACTTGTGAATGATCTTCCTCACTTTGGGAACCATGGCCTTTGGATTATTTGGGAATGGTCTTGTATTCCTTCACAGATTGATGGACAACAGTTGCTCCTTTAAGATTATTGGTGATCCTCCTTGGCATTGTGTAGCACACACCTGAAGCCTTCAGCCCAACAAACTGCCGACATTTCTGCTCAATGATCTGTATTTTGACTTAGTCTTGGTGAAATAAATGATGACACCATGGAATATGTTTTATGTTGTGTTTTATTACATTTTGATATACAAAACTCTACAATTAGAGAACAGCATGCTTTATTTTTTTACATGATGGTACCCCCTGCTAGTCATTAAATGCACCCTATTTTCTGAGTTATCTTTACTGTTTTCTGTATCAATTTTCTGATAAGTATACAGAGGTGATGATGCTTATTTAATGTCAAATTATCAGAATGATAACTAAAAGGCAAAAACCAAACTGCTTAATCAGGAACTTTGTGTGTCCCCTTTTTGTAGGGGGGAAAAGCATGTGATAACAAGATTATCTATAACTTTACATCCCCATTCCTACGCCAGCAGCAGATGCAACCTAAAATGCTCCCCGTACGTTAGTATGTTTGCTGACAGAGATGCCTCTAGGCAGTCAGATTGTGTTTTCGTGTGTAACTGTCTTCATATGTCTAAAGCAATACATAATTTTTCCTTGCTTACAATCTTTATGCTAACCCATTTCTAAAAACAATACCAAGCTGGGCATATTAGATGTTTACGTCTACCCTAAATTCAAGGAAAACCTCATTGCTATCTGTGCTTAACACATTCTGCAGGATAATTCGACAGCAACAGACAAAATCATGTTTTGGTTGCTATGCCAACATAGAAAAAAAATCTTTTGACCACAAAACATCTTCCCTCCATTTCCATGTAATCTTAAATTAGTTGTAAGTTACATAAGCATTTCCTATACCTTGGCTTTGCTTTGTGGTATTAAAAAAAGCTCCAGGGCCTGCTCCACAAATTCTACTTCTAGGATTCAGAATCATTATTAGGCTGGGTACACACATACAAAGCGCTTGTCGTCCATCGTCCGAATGACTGTCCTGTTGGATCCATGGACGACAAACAATCGTAATGCAAGTGAAGGAGAGAGAGCACAGTGGGGTGCCGCTCTGTTGTTCTCCCCCTCTCCATACAGCAGAATGGTGTTGTATGTACAGCACTCGTTCATGCATCGTGCAGTCATTAGGATCCTGAAAGATCCTTTCCAACGACAATGATTGCACGTGTATACGTGCCTTAGGATCCACTATTGAAGAGAAAATATTGGCTTCAGGGAATGACTCAATAAAGTCTGTCCTCAGGAAACATTTTAGTAACTAAGAAATTAACATTGCTTAAATATTAGTGAGCTGGAACTAAAAAAATCTACGGCCAACAGTCAGGTAGAAGATCCAAAGATGGAGTAACATATGACTGCTGGAAGGCTAGATCCTGACTAAGGAAGCCATGAAATCAGAGACAGGACGCAAATAGCACACACACAGGAAAGCAAGAGGCGGACCTGGCATCCAGCCATATATACATAAATGGTTTACAGTCTCAGCATTTTTTCTTCAAGGTTCTTCAAGAACCTTCTTTCCCCTAGCACTTTAGGCATACCAAGTGTTCCTGATTTGTTCCCATAATTCTTTAAAAACCAAGTCCCTCTTTCCTCAATTGTCTTTTTTTGGGTAGACATATACTTGTTCTCTTTCATGATAAAAGAAAAAAGGGATCTTGAAGGAACATGAATGGAACAGTATAAGTATAGATACAATTAGTTTTTATTACATCAAAAATTAAAATATAAAAATATGAAGGTACAACATGTATTATTGGCCTAAATATTAGATTTGAACATAACAGGTAGTGATGTAAGGTGCATATTTGCTGCTATTAGACTCCCATAAAGACGTTCCAACCCTATTCTTTCATAAATCCTGGAGATTAGAATCAATCAACTCTGGTTATTAGAATATGAATAAATAAAGCTAAGTCTGTACCAATTGAAGTCAATGGAAGCATCGCTAGTCATAAGACCAATACCTATAATTATCCTTTTAAACTTGTGTCTTTAAGATCCCTTAAACATGTTTTAAGATGGGATCAACACTCTTTTCTTGGCCTGATGGGTTTGTGAATACAATGTAAAGTTGTACATGGATATATATACATCTATAAAAGTGTATTATTTGATGTTTGAAAAGTGTTATTTGTTTACAAAACATTTATTCCAGTCTCTAAATTGCTCCATTTGTGATTTTACATAGTAAATCAGGTTGACAAAAGACATAAATCCATCAGGTTCAACCACTAGGGAAATAAACATATCCCAGCTATACCACCCTATACACATAGTTGATCCAGAGGAAGGCAACAAAAAAAAACCCTTCCTGATTTTATGAGGCAGTCGGTTCCCTGTATTAACAGTCTCTGTTATCTTTACTTTAAACATTCGAAACCCAGTATTATATTGAAAATAATAAAGCAAAAGTAGTTGTGCAAAAAAGCAGTTTTTTGTAGGCAACCATTTTTGTGCATCACCATTTTGTAAGATTTCACAAAAAGAGCCTGGCAGGAATGTGTCCATTGCTTATATACTTTGAGCTAAAAACTGGTATCTATCTCCAAAAGTTGGGCGTTATGTTTTATATGCTCAGCATGCACAGGAAAAAAAAAAGAGAATTGAACCTGGGCTGGGACACAGATAGACACGGATAGAAAAGCAGGTGAGCATCAGGTACGGTGTACAAATAATATACAAAAAGCAACAATGCAAGCTAGCCAAAAGACTGGAGACCTGTGTAACAGGAAGTATTTCTACAGCTACGTTCAGATGCCAGATAATAGTGCATTTTGTCTCAGGCAGAAATCTGACATTAGTACCCTGTTCCCTAATATTTTTCATTGTTAAGTAAAATCATTTTTACAGTAAAAATACATTTCTCCTGTCCCATGGGGGAATTCAGACCAAAGTTCTGGAACATATCCCAATTAATAATTTAAACCCTTTAGACATGAAAAGATATCAGATCACAACTATATAGTGTCTGAGATCAGAGTTACCATCCTCTTTGCCTGTCTAGAAATAAAAAGCAGCAGCGCCCTAATTTTCTGTATACTGAAGATATACAGATATGAGGCTGCAGGCATACAAGACTTTGTTGGCTTTATACAAATACAAGGTATAAATAATAATAATCGTCAAGTGTACTGTACATATTTGCCAACTATGATGAATGCTCACCAACACCAATAGGAATTGGGATCTGCTTGTAAAAAAGACATTGCATTCAGTGTATGTTAAATGTATGTGTGTTTTATGTTTAAAGCATACTAATAATATATTAATTGGGCCTGATGTATTAAAGCTCTCCAAGGCTGGAGAGGATGCACATTTATCTGAAGTGAAGCTGGGTGATCTAGCAAACTTGGAATGGATCTGGTCCAGGATTCAAAGCATTTGCTAATAAATAGCAAATGACTTTGAAGAAATCCATTTCAGATTTGCTGGATCACCCAGCTTTACTGATGAAAGTGTAACCTCTCCAGCCTTGGAGAGCCTTAATAAATCAAGCCCATTGTGTCCTCCATCCACTGCACAGAGAGTATTATCGCCATCTTCCTCTCTTCTTCTTTGGCCATGCTGCAGTGATGTAACTTTCATCCTTGGCACACACAAGGGAAGCTGGGACTGATGGATTTCCTTGGCAAGCAAAGCTGATGCTGCACATGCGCAGCTCACCTTTTGCCTGTCCCTTTCTACAATAACCACATGCCTGATCTTGTATTAAATAGTGGGAATTTAAAATTGCATCGATAACAAGCGGTAACCGAGGTAAACAGTATTAGGAGGACATTGATCATTTAATTTTTTGTGCATACATAAAACAGTGTATGCCCAGCTTATAGTGGACCTATCGCCATACTATAACAAAGGCTATCCCTTTTATGTAATGCAATTGTTTTCCTTTTACATGTTTTGGGGCAATAAAGACAGGGATAAATACTGAAGGAGAAGCCCTCAGCTTCCTGGGATACATACATCACATATCCCAGGAGGCTGCTCCTTCTACGCATGCGCAAGATTGGCATGTGTCATCAGGGGCTTTACTGTAATGCACATTGAGATCTGCATTTTATACATTTTTAAGAAGATGTGTCACCCTGGGCAGTGGGAGATGGGGTGGCATAGGAAGAACATGGTCGTAGTCTCTGTCCAGTCCGCACCGGAAAGAATAAAGAAGCCGTGATGAAACTAGATACCCTGGGCGCAGTTTGCAGAGGGATTGACAGCCTTTCACCAATAAAGGTACAGGTAGTCCCCAAGTTAAGGACATCCAACATACGGACAACTCCTAGATACGAAAGGAGATTCCCTGCTTGTGATAGGGGGCGCTTTGCATGACTTGCAGAAGAAATCTTTTGATAAACACAGCCGAGACTGAGCACTTCTGTGACATCTTGTAACTCTTTAATGACCAAGACAAACTCTGCATTAGCTCACAGTGAGGATTTTATACAGTAACTGACACTATTCTGCCTAATATTATGTTGAGACAAACATCTGTCCTAATTGTATTTATTAAAGTGTACCTAAACTCAGACTTTTCACTTTAAATAAAAGCCTTTTTTGTAAAGTAAAAATTCTGTTTTTGTTTAGGTGCAAAAAAAGGGTGCAGCACCGCCCCCTAATTCTTGATCCCCTAGTCGTTCGAGAATGAATGGGAGCATAAAGCCTCCCGGGATACCTATGTCACGCATCCCAGGAGGCTCTTGGGCGCTCCTTCTGCGTCTCCGGCATGCGCAGAAGGAGCTTTTTTGCTCAAAGAGAAAAATTTGACGATCCCAACCATGCGCAGTGAGATCGGCAAATTTTTTTCACCCTTTGTCACCCGATCTCGTGCCTGGGTGGGGTGGGGAATGATGTAGAACCTGGAAAAAAAGACGAAAATGGCGGCGCCCGGAGCGCTGGCCCTGAGATGGATGTCAAGACGACGTGGGACCCAATGCAAGACACCCCCAGAGTGACCGGACTGCCCTGCGAGATTGAAGGTGTGTTTTTGTTTTGTTTTTGAGTATAGTTCTTCTTTAAAATAATGAACCTGTTCCGACTTACATACAAATTTAACTTAAGAACGAACCTACAGCCCCTATCTCTTATGTAACCCAGGACTACCTGTATTCATTTTTTTATTTAAAGTTCCAGTTTAAGTGAATGATAGCAGAACATGAAGAGAACTGGTAACAATAATATAATGCTGGGCTCATTTTAGGGGGAGGAATGTAACTTCTGGGGATTGAACAACATGCAACCAGGCATGTAACAAGGCTCCAGCATCATGCAAGGAAATATAAATTACACCCGCCATAGCTCTGTCCCCGAGCACACTTCATTGCAAATCGTACAACTAACATCTGCAATAAAGCTCGCACAACAGCCAACAACCATCTTTTCTCCTTCGGATGTATTCGGGTATTTCCGTCTTTGGCCGCGCATGCGCAGCGCTCCCTCACCAGCCCCTCTGTTCTGATTGGCTGTTTTTTTCTCTGAGCTCGGACTGTGTCCTGTCGGAATAGAAGTCGCCGCACAACGCCGCGCCTGGTGGAGACTGGAAAAAAAATAAAAAAAAAAAAAGAAGCCGCCCAGCAGAGGAAGGAGAGAGAGGAGCGAGCAACACAGTGACGCGGCGGAGGTGTAGTTTGACGCGGTGTGTTACGTGGTGGGGAAGAGAATAAAAAAAGCCCAGCGAGATCCCAGCCGCGAACGAAAGCAGTGACGGAGGAGAGGCAGTGTAACCCGGTAAGAGGAAGGAGGAGGAGAGGGAGAGGCTGGAGCGCAGACATGGAGCAGGCCGCAGCACCGGGGCTCTCCTCACACCCAGACGGCCACACGCCGAGGGGGGCTCGGGGTCTGTGTGAAGCTTTATACCCGCCGAGATTTTCTTTCATTTTCCCGCCATTTGTAGTCTGTCAGGCCGGATGGGAAGCCCGGAGACCCCGCTGCCCCGAGCCGGCCGACTAAAAAAAAAAAAAAATAGCCGCGAAACAAAGGATAATGGCGGCCCAGAGGAGGCAGCCGGCGGCGGCCTGAGCCGGGGGTGTGCGAGGCAGACATGGGGGGTCACCGGGGAGGCCGGGGCGCCTGTCGCGACAGGGGGTCGCTTCCATCGCGATAGGGCGCCTTATATCGGGGCTTGGTTTTTGCACATTTTGGGCTTTTTTATGTTTTGGAATGCCCCGTGCTGAGCTCCCTCCTGGCCGGCCATGTCTGCCCTGTGTCCGGTGGGTATCTCTAGCGGCCTGTGTCCCGGGGAAGTGTCAGCAGTCAGAGCCGGATTACCAGGGAGGGGGTTCGGTCAGTTGTGGTTTTGCAGGGCGCTGGACCGGCCATGTATGTGATGAGTCCGGGGGGTAAAATCAGGACTAGCCGCAATCTGCCCCTGGTAATCGGGATGTACACAATGTATTGATGGCTCCATTATTTTCCTTTGTTACTTCTGTCATCCCATGTACATACCATGTTATCACCCCGGGGACACACAGCATTCATATGTCACCGCCTTATACCATGGCAAGGGAATCATAATATTACTGGGGCTCAGCACCAACCCGATCATCAATGCTGGGGGAATA